>NC_051214.1:9191153-9521153 GCF_015220715.1 Pygocentrus nattereri
TTGTACCCACTCAATGACAATAACAACACGGAGCAAAGCCATTTCTATTTAAACACATTTATTATTGCTGAGATATATCCAGGCTCAGGCAATTAAAGAAGCCAATTTTCTCCTGTCTGTAAAACAATACACACTTCAGATTGATACTGGACTTTCAGCCATTGGGCATTACTTCTCTTGTACTCAGGGTGGTACAGGGTGGTAGATCTTGTCAGTATAACATAAAATTAGCTTTTTTCCCTGTTAACTCTCACCCAACAATGCTGTTGGAACAAATTTCAAGCATTTGTGCATGGACATTTAGACCAAAATGTTTCAAACACAAAAACATACATTCAAAAGAGCATCCAAACTTTTGACCGATCCTGTTTGTAAGTCTGTATTCTGCATGTACCCCTTTGTGAAGGCATATTAGTCTGCGTTCTCCATAGGGACCAGTAGGAGAAGGATTGCTTGCTCGCCGTGTGCCAGGACTTTGACTCCTGCAGGGCTGCCTCCTCATTCTTCTGTTTGGCACACTTTGGCTGTGTCACCTCAGTGCTAATGTGGTTGCTAAATTAGCCCGAATCGCTAGTGCGGACAGCCTGCGCTCTGCCAGCACCAATTAGACCGTGGCACGTTACGGAGGAAGCAGGTTGAGGTCAAAGAGACGGTTAATCTCAGAGAGAGAGAGAGAGAGAGTGTTCATCTTGTACACTGTCGTAGCACTTAATCAACCTTTCACGAGGCCTGGTCTGGTAAGGCCTAACTAGACAAACACAAATAAGGGCAGGTACATTCATCAATGTTTCCCATACATTGGCGCAGCTTGCAGCATATGAACTGGAGAAGTGCGGTTAGATCCATCATCTAATTAAAATGACGTAAACTGTTGAAAATGGAATCAGAACTAGGTCCAGGAGCCGAGACGAATTAAACAATGTGAGGTGCTCCAAAGTTGAGATGAAAACATTTCCAGCAGGCAGTTTAACCCTATCAGAGCTACATTCTCACTGTCACTGGGGCGTTACCTCTATTGTACTCAGGGTGGTACCCTCAAGGGTACATCTCAGTACTTTTAGTCAGGAAGCATAATTGTACCATAATCCAATAAAATGATCATTTTTGTTAAGTTGTACTGACTCCACACACCCCATCTCATCTCCAGGGTTTTTATTTTATTCTTCATAAGAGACACATATGTACTTTTCCACTGGGAAAAACTTAAGTTATTCAACTTCGGTTAGTATTACTCTGTAAACATTCCTATACACTAAAATGAAACATATTCATTCTTTTTTTGGAAATAACACAAAAGTGGATGCAAACAGATTTTTATTTTAAATGATAGAGCAAGCAGTCCATAAGAGCACAAACCAAATTATCCTCAAAATTTATGCCCTACTTCAGAGATTTTCAATTACGATGCTCATCCAGCACTGTTTGCAGGTGTACCCACTCAAACCCACCTGACTCAGCCCATTACTAGGCTTAGTTAGTGTGCTAAGGCAATCAACAAACTATCCTGGACACCAGCCCTCCAATCAAAGAACCCTGCCTTTGTTTGAATATGGGCTTGGTGGTTGGCCTAATATATAGTTTCAGTCTTGCTGTCTCTAATTGTGTAGTTACATATTAACAATGCATATATAACTATATAACTATTAATGACGTAAACACTGTTACCGATGGATTACTGGAGAACAGATAACATAAATACACACATGTATCAACTATTATAAACGTATATTTTCTCTTTTGTAATTACACGTGTATAATAAGATATAATAAGTATAATAAGATAATTATTTTGATATTAGCTGTTGTTTCTCCAACAACACTTTTCTTGAAAGAGGTGTGTGGTTACCTACATTATGAGAGCCCATAGACAGCATCTGGACAAGACAGCATCTGGACAGGAAATTCCCATTTCCCTAACAGCTGTAGAAGTATGCTTGTGTTTTGAGAAGATAACCAAATTCCTGGTTTTAAATCATTGTGGCTTTGAATGACTTGTGAATGACTGCTTCATAAGGTTATATGATTTACATTATAACCATGGCGCATTGCCTTTCTTTCTGGATTTGCTAGCCATGTAGCCTTTAGCTTGCTATCTACACAAGTAATGAGGTTCTATCATTAGCCATCTATAATAGCTGGAGTAGTTCTCAGTACAAGCATCAGTATGAGCATAGCAAATAAATTGATATAGTTTTGAATCATTTTATTGTATTTTAAAGCTTATAAACAGGTTCCCCTGTCAATTTGTACTGTTTGGAAAGCTAATTACATGAGCTCACAGTCATTTCTGAGCAAGTTCTACTGCAAAAGGGGACAAAGTCTCAATCTCTTGTTACTCCAAGGGCACATCTAACAAACTTCACTTGAGCTATAGTATTTAAGAAACACAAAGATCCTTAAGCTGATGTTTAAGATTCCACCAAGGAAAACTGTTTAAAAAAAAGTATTGAAATGGGCATATAAAAGCACTTTTCCATCAAAAAAAGCCTTGTGCGATGTGGAAGTAGACTCTAAATAAGAGATTCAACTCTTCTGCAAAGAAATGTAACACTGTTGTTGGAAGCAAACCTCCAATCTCCATTTTTGATGTTTTTCAGTTTTTGATATAATCTGAAAATACCTCTTGTCTTGTACATTGCATGTAAATTTAATGATGAATGGACTATAAGAAATGACCTAAAACGACTGAAAAAAGTCCAGTTCCACTGTCTTACATTAAGAGGAAAGTAGCTTTTTCCTTCTCATGTAAAGTTCCCATTTTGGAGATGCAAGGTTTTCTTCTGACAACAGTGATAAGAATAACTGTCAATCTGTTTATACCATCAGATTTTGCTTGTAGAATTGAATGAAACTTTAATGAGTTTAATTAGCAATCAGAATGTGAGATGTTCAAGCCACTGCTGGCAGTACACACCCAAAGACTGGCAAAATCCTCAAATGGTGCTTAAGTGTTTTTCCAATTGAAGGACCAAGCTGAGTCTGCCATGAAGACAAATAGTCCTTGAAGTGTCCCATAATGACAGGATTAATGAACAGTTGACGAGACTGGAGGCAACACTGAGAAAAGAATATAAAACCCTTTGTTCTCCTCCAAGCAAAAGGGCTACTAGACCTGTTTCACTTGAAAACCCTGGTTGGCCAGGTTTTCTGTCCAGACTGATAGGATACAGAGTCTAGGACAGTACGAGAAATAAAAAAGAGGCATCCATTAAGGTTTGTTGGGTTGAAGTCCCTTTGTTACCGAGTGAAGGTGGCGAGTTTGGACCGGACGAAGGCTGCTGATGAGAGTCCTTTTCTGCTTTTCTCTTGGATAGAGCAAGAGGATACCCTTCTGTCCCACCATCCTAGACAAAAGAGGCCCAGACTGGGCCGCAACTCAAAGGCCTCGATGAGAGAAACCAATATCATTACTGGCCGTTGAATAGAGGCCCAGGCCAGTTTGGAGCGTTTTTTTCAGTCTTCCCCTCCCTCGCTCTCTCAGCAGGTCAAGGAGGGCCACGGGTACAGCGCTGCCTCTCAGACTGCAGACGGTGGTGTTTTCATTGTTTTTAATGGGAAAGTGTCACAGGGCTCGGAGAGTACCCGCCGCCTTGTTTACCAGGCTGCTTCTTTCACATGGCCTAGGAGGCAACTGTGGTGTGATTCTGATCCAAAATTTCCTTTGCTCTGGAAAAAAGTGAAGCGCTGAGCTGACAAGTAGGCAAACAACTGCTATTGCTAATTATTTTGGTATTACTTCAGAGAAGACATTCGTTTCCATGGGTTCAGAGAGGGTAGACCTTTTTTGTTCACAATGGAATGCAACATCCAAGGAAAATGAAAAGCACTCAACTGAACCATCTCTTGGAGGATAATCCATACTGGTGGATAATCCAACTGAACATGGAGGATAATCCAAACTGAAAAAGCATTGAAAGTACTGGATTTAATTCCATCAATCCAATTTTATCTTTTAGTTTGTTTATGTCTTATTTCAATTGTTATCCCCTCTAATTTAATCATAGACAGCCCAGACTTGCTAACTAGATCTCACTATCACATGACTCTACCAAGCGTGGTTAAAAGCTAGCACATGCATCCTCAGAGACATGTAAAGCCAGCCACCACATCTTTTTGAACTGCTGATAATGCAACACCATTGGACAGCTCAACACGCTTGGAGGAGAACACTTACGTCAGTAAAATACTTCAAATGAAAAGGACATTTCAAGTGAAAACAAGGCTTTTTTGCCAAAAAGACACATGGTTAGAGTTTGTGCAGTGCTCTGCTTACTAAACAGAAAAAAAAAAAAAAATCTCATTGTTTGTACTGAGACCCCCTTCCCAACTGTCATTGGTCCTAATTACTCCATCACTGGTTCTTAGACCTCTCTCTGACCATGATTAGTTCTAAGCTTCATGTTATTGGGTTTTTTTTTTCTGAGACCTATCCCTTGATTGTGATTGGTCCTACTCAGCATGCAATTTGTTCTGAGACCTTCCCATAATTGTGTTTTGACCTAATTACTACACCATTTGTTGTGAGATCTCCCTCCGACTGTGACTGATCCCCTGCATGAAGCAAGCTTCCAGCTGGGCCAAAGCATCCATCAAGTTCTTTTATATATATTTACAAAAGCATGTTTAGCAGTGGTTCTAATTTGGTGCATGTATACAACTGCCTTAAGTGTCTAGCATCGCACTGATGGGGGAGAGGGAGGACCATCCTAGCAATTCAGAGGGAGTAAGGCCAATTATGCTCTCTTTGACCAACCCAGCCACCGATGTCTCCAGTGGTCTCTCAATGATAGGGCTGATGCTTAGATGGTTGCACCATTTGGCAGCCTTCTAATTACACAAATCAAATTAGAATGCATTATTTCTTTTCAGTTTGGGTCATTTTGTTCTTTCATTCTACAACAGACACTCAAGAGAAGCTTCATTTTCATTAGCATTGTGTAGGAAAGGATATCGTAAGTAAGCTTATACATCCCTTACTGCTTTCACCATTTGTTGGTCGTTATCTCTCATGAAAATCAATAGGATAAAAAAGGTCAAAACAGAAAAAGTGAAACCTGTAGATGCAGAATGTAAATATATGTTAATATAATATAATAACAATGTATTTATAATGTTGCTTCTAAAGGGTTGTTTTTGCAGCTTTTTTTCCATGTGCTGTTGTTAGTGCCACAACAAATTAGTCAAAGTAACGCTCAAGAGCTCTGCACGCTTGTTCATCTGTAAGTGGGAAATGCCTGTTGGTGTATTTATGCTTTGCCGGTCAGAACACAATTTAATGAAAGCCATATCTGCCGTTGAACTATGCATGGCAAAAACAAAAGAAATGATCGGTGTACCGGAAGACAAAGAGGCTGGCTGAAGCCGTCCTGCTTATTTTCAAATAGTGCCAACTTAAATCAGCTTTAATTCCTACGTTTGTTAGTCTGTATTGATGTCAGTCTGCTAGATTCTGCTAGAAGTAGCACAGATTCTGCAGATAAGAAAACAGTATGGAATTGAGGGAAGGAAGGAGAAAAGACTGAAGTCAGGGAAATTGTATCTTAATTGTCCAAATTGACAGTATTTAGAGAAAAAGTACATAGGTTGAGTAGATCTTTAGCATATCAATGTGATGTTGAAAAGTAAGACTAAATTCCAAAGTGCACATGCCTGAAATGTTTGATGGCTCCTTCATAACGCGGATTTCAATGGGACAAAGAAATCAGAGTGATTGTACGGCTTAAAATGCAATTGGCTTCTCAGTAATTCCTTTATTAATCCTGTCAGCACTTCGTCTTTAAAGCCAAATGGACCTTTATTACCTGGCTAGTTCATGTAACAGGTCAAATTATGCATGATTCATGATGCTATTTAAAAAAGTGTTATTCCTGGAATTTTGCACTGAAATGTCATGAAAAAAAACTGGTATTGACTATTATAATGTCCTTGAAGATTGTGTGCATGTAAATAAACAATACGGTATTTTTACACTACTTCTGTAAATTTACAGAAGCAGAATGTTAATTCACAAAAGTAATCGATCACCTTTATTTCACAGAATTTGCATTTATTGTAATGCTTATTACTGTCTTAGAAGTTAAATGATTGCATTCATACACATTTTTACCATCATTGAGAAAATGTGCTTTTACTGTTAATTAACAGGTTTTGTCTGCCACATTGCTGCTGTATTTTTACCTTTATTTATTCCATGTTTTTTTTTCCTTGATTCCTTGTTTCACTTTGTTGACTTTGAAAATGTACTACTATTTGAATTATCAACACACTTTCAATTCCATGATACAGTAAAGAAGTAGAGCTGTCTTGTCCTGTGAAATTCCAGCTCCAGTCTACACTACATCTACAAATCTGGATTGGCTGCACAGTCAATCACAGTAGGTACAGGCAGATATTCTGCTTTTTGGACACTGTTTTTCATCGTTTATACTGGTACTGATACTACTTTTGTTCAGTTGCTAAGCATAACCAGTTCCTATTGACTCAGAGGACATAAATCACTTTCAAAGGTGTAATACGTGTAATAAATATCACTAAGTTACAGAAAAATGGCATAAATCTGAAGACATTTAAGAGCTTACTTTGGCTGTGGTGTGGCATTTATTCAATCAATATCACAGCTTCCATAAAGTGCCTTCTGAGGTTATTAGATCTTAGATCAATTATCATTTCTGGGAAGCTACAAAATACAATTTCTGTGAAGATAAAATTCCATCTCACTAATTTTCAGTTCCAAGAAGTGCCCAGGCAGCCCCTTTTAGCCCTTTTCTAGCTATAAGCAGTATAAGCAGGTTTCACATATAGCCATTATGTTTAGGAAAGAACCCTTGAAGAACCAATATGGTGTTGGCTTTCCTTCACTCTGGCAGAATGGCTATGTTCACAGGTAGCCTGGATCCATGGCTTTTTAGCACGAGCACCCGCATCAACTGCCAGCCCTGTGAGTAATACGTTCATCACGCCGCCATGATTTGAGGTGAACGAAGACAAAAAGCCATAACGGGACGCTAATGCGGGCGGCTGTCGTCGTCCCCTCATGGTAGCGCAAGTGAGAGGGAGAGCAACCCCCCCCCTCAAAAACAAACAGGTTGCGGAGGTGGTGAGTCATGAACAGCGACTGGCGGAGCCACAGACAGCCGCCTCTTTTGAAACGAGGATCAAAGGCTCGTCGATGCTGTCTCTGCTCCGCATATTCATGAATAACGCGACATCTGTCAGCGACTAGGCGCACCGGGTGAGAGCGAGAGGGAGAGAGAGGGATCTGGGTGACGTTTGTAGCCAAACAATGAAGGACAGGCTTCAAACTGGTGGAAAATAAACTAAGGTTTGAAGTCAGGCTTGGGAGAATATGCAGGCCTCGGCAGTTTGTAGACGAGGCCCGCAGGCAAGGCTTTTAGTCAACGCTCGATGACTGTCAGGTTTGAGAGGAAAATATGTTCTTTTGCAGTGCCCCTGAATTCTGTGTGGATGTGTGGGATGAACGAGAGGTGTAGTCTATTTGATATACAGCTCTACACCAATCGGCAACTTCATTAGATGCACCTCCCTGTATCTACACTCATTGTAGTTCTACACTGTATTCCATCTATTTTATACACTGTATCCACTCATTGTCCATTGTCTATTAGACATTTCTACCTTGTCAGTCCACCTTGTAGGTATAAAGTCAGAGACAGTAGCTCATCTGTTGCCGCACAGTTTGTGTTGGTCACCCTCTAGTCCTTTATCAGTGGTCACAGGACGCTGCCCACAGGACACTTTTTTTGGCTGGATATTTTTGGTTGGTTGATTATTCCCACTATACTTAGCTGTTTAAAAACTCCAGAACCGCTGTGTCGCAAAATGTAGCGTCATTTACCACATCCCCTTTAAAAACACCAGTCAACTCCATCCGTTGGAGTCATTTTGCTTTTTCCTTGGGAAACAAACAGTCCATGACAGCCCTGCATTGAAGTTAGCCATCACCTGCACTGCAAGCCGTGTGGGAAGACGTGGAATTGTGTTATTCATAGTGACAAGGTCAAAAGTCAAGCAACAAAAGCAGTGGCACCTGTTGCAATTCTCACATGTCTGGTTAAATAATGAGGTGTGTGAGGAACCTGAGGTCACAGGTCGCTTCACCTGGGCTGAGTGGGAGGGCTATGAGACACATGATCTGAGAGATGAAACGGTTATATGACAGTTCAAAGACACAGCACTTCGTTTCAAGCACACAAAAAACCAGACGGTCAGCTGACAGTGCACTGCCATGGTCCTCTCATGGACCTGCTGACGGCAAGCTTTCGCTTTGAGGAAAATGATGGCCTCTCATATTTGATGTATTGCGTAAAAAAGATATGACCTGAGCTCAGAGATGGTAACAGACAGCATACAGCACAATCTTAAAATAATATTACAGTGACTTTTAAGAAGAACCAACCTCCCCCTACACCCCTGTACCTGTCTGGACAACAGCTTCCATCTTGCTAAATTATTAAGGTACTTGGAGTTTTGATTCAGGCAGATTTACAATGGGACCATCACACACATGCGATTGTAAAGAAAGCAAATACTAGACGAAGATCATTTTAGACCAGAGAAGACTAAGAAGACAAAGACCAGAGAAGACTAAGAAGAGCAGAGTGGCGATTTCTGACCTAACTTTGATATACACTGGATTTTAGAGTACGCCTGCCCAGCATGGCATGGAAACCTGAATCAGTATCTGTTGAATCAGATTGAGACTGTCCAGAAACGTGCATGTCAAATCATCATCAGCAGGGCTTATTCTAAGTATCAAGAAGCCCTTCAAGCTCTTGATTAGGACTCTTTGGTAGTGACATGAAGAAAGGGCCAGAATTCATAGTTTTAAAAATGTAACCTATAATGTCTCTAAATTATTCCATTTCACTTCAATCAAAAGGGCCTTTGAAAAAATGACTTGGAAAAAAAAAATTCTAAGCATTACTTTCCAGGTTGAAATTGTGTGGTTAGGTTTTGGGGTGTCCTACCAACAGAAAACGTGCCTGGTTTAAAAAGCTCATATCTGTGGGACTGCAGTGTAACAGTGTCAGTCCAAAAATCTGAGACCAATAGTGAAAAAGTTTCTATTTTGCATTCTTTGCTAATTTCACACAAATTTCATTATGAATGATATCAGGACAAGGAATTTAGGTGACAAACGCATCTGATGAGAAGATCAAATCCACCTGAAAGACATCTTAACACTAATTTCAATGTAAGGACTAAGACTCAAAAAGAAAATTGTCACCTTTTTGCTCGAAGGCCTTAACATAATCAATGCAAAGGCAGAGGTTGTTTGCAGAGAAATGACAACATTAGTCCTCCTTGATATTTTGCATTTCCTTTGTGGAATATCTTTACAAGCCGCTTAAGCTCATTCTGAAAAGGTGAACAACAATGAACCTGTTTGTCCTGCGAGTTTAGGATTTGAGCTTTCTGGATTATGAAATAGGGGAATGGAAGGTTTTGGCAGGCTCAAAAAGCCAGGCTTCAGCACTGAGTTCCCTGATTTCATCTGATCCATACGACTGCAACCACTACATCTGCCTGCTTTCATTGCCTTCTAGAAGCTTTCAGGCTTTTATATACAGCCAGTACTGTCAATTCCCATACCAGGCTGTATGTAAAAAATTGCTTTAGCAATATTCTTTGGCAGTCTGTGAGAAAGATCCTTGTAGTTGCAGGACATATACAGGGCAATTTGAAGGTAAATAGATGACAAAATGCATGTTGTATTGGCTCTATAGTTTAAAACAGTGGACACAGTGGGTCTAAAATGAAATAATGATGACGTAGGTAAAGTCCAGGATGCCTTGAGTACTGTTAACCCTTAAATTACCAGGTTTTATAACACAGTTATACAACCTAAGAATATCTCGGACAGTTTTCACTGACGTGCCTGTAGAGTGTAAATAATAATAAGCCTTAGTATGTAATAAGCTTGGGATTTTAACCATTCCAGGTACCAGTATTTGAACACTGAAATCCATTGACATCCAAATTGGTTATATATAGCAATGCACAATGGAAAGCCAGTGGCAAACTATATATGCTTTTAAGTGTTAACAGGACTCCACGTTATGTAAAATATTATATTATATTGCTGTGGCATCAGTAAAGAAGAGGCATGACCAGGAAGCATTATCAAATAATGCAAATGCTCTTCATTGGCAAGACTGAATAAAGCTTATCCAAAAGACGTTCAGCTGAGGACCTTCATATTGCACAATTGTCAACTTTAGGATTGAGTTGACTGGCTAATTAGGAAATTCTACATTGTGAAATATTTCAGTGGAGAGTCTACAGGGGTCACTACTGATGATAAACATAAATAAACACCAAATAAAGTACTAGTAAAATACATACCAGCATGGGCAACCAGACAACCATGGACGCACCATGTCTTTTGCAACACTATTTTCAGTGTGAACTTGACAAACTATGATGTACACCTCACCCACTGAAGTAAAAAAAATGTGTGGAAGATTACAAGTCACCACCATATACTACTGCACCAGTTAGCTCTAGTGTTAGTATTTGGTCATTAGCTCATCTGAAGGGGAAGCCTTGGTTCCTCAACCACAGTGCACAAAAGATTTTCCTTGCCTTATGATTAAATAAACAAGTTTTCAAACATGCATATCTGCTGAATTTCAGTGATAACTTGAGAAACTATTACAGCACATCATCCACTGAGGTGAAAAAAGAAGTAGAAGACTACAAGTCATCACTATCTATCACTGCTTCAGTTAGCTCTACTGTTGGGACATTAGCTCATCTGAAGGGGCAGCCTTGATTCCTAAAGCATAGTCCACAAAAGATTATCCTTGCCTTTTTTAAAAAAATAATGGGTTTTCAAATATATACACATGTGGTGCTAAAGACTAGTGCACTGGTTTACCATGTTTGTGCACTATTATACACTTTTATCAAGTAAAAATATCCACTCTATAATTCTTATGGATACACAAGTATCAAAACTAGACAGACAACACATCTCTGTCAGCAACCACAGCCAGTAAAAATAAATGAGCAAATTACCATAATTGTCATGGTATGCAGTTAGCTGCAAATACTTTGGAATTGTTGACTCTCTACTGCCCATAAACATCACCAGATGTTCAATATCTTCGCTGGTAATGATCTTTAAGCCCTCTAATGCAGCAATTTTGAGTTTCTGTCTCTTTGTGGTGTTTCTAGCCTTTAGTTTCATCTTCAGAATGTGAAATACATGCTCAAAAAGCAATTTGCTTGACAAATCTGAACAATTTTTACAATTAGCTGATAAAATGTTGTTTGTATTGTGCTGCATGGAATTATCTTCACCCTAGGTGTGGTTTAGCAAAACCTACAAAAGATTACAGGAAAAGTGAGCTTCCTGTAACCATGGAGATCATCTCACTTTTTTGTGATTCTGAAATCCCAGACTTTGGTCAGGAAAAAGCGTTTCATAAACGTTCTCAGAGAGTTTATAAAACACCAGCAAACAAGACTCAGGATTACTTAAATGTTTAAAATCCAGAACATGTGTTACAGATGTTGCTCTGATCTGTTCATTTAGATCACAGCGAGTCACACTTCTGATGGCAAGTGATTCATTGCAAAGACCATCATCTGCACAGAAAAACAAGCAAACAAATAAGACATGCATAAACGCAGCAAGTATGGATTAAAGGTGCTCTCAAGTGAAACAGTCTGGCTGGTTTGTACTGGGCAGCTGATTCAATTTTAGTCTGCAACCTCAGCAAAAGCTCAAGAATTCTCCAGTTCAGTCACAGAGAGATGTATAAAATAGCCTAATCTAATACACCGATCCTGTGCAGCTTCACAGATTTAAAAAAAAATTGAAAAAGTTATAGCAGTGTCCAACATCACAAGCAGAACTGTAGATATGGTCAGAAAAGTTTGAACACTCTTGGTTAAATCACCTCCTGTCAGCATTCAAGGTTGGTTGGTATAGTGTAGTGGGTAACACTGCTGCCTTCTACACTGTAGACTGGAGTTCAATCCCCACCTGGGTAAGCACCCTACAATGTATCAATAAGAGTCCTTGGGCAAGACTCCTAACACCATCTTCGCCTACTTGTGTAAAATGATCAAATTGTAAGCCGCTCTGGATAAGAGCGTCAGCCAAATGCCGTAAATGTAAGTTCTAATGTGTAAGTTCTAATGTGCAGCACCTGTAAACATGACCTCATCAGTTTAGCTTATAAGCCCAGGCTTTAGCAGTAGTTAGTACTGAGCGTTCTTTCTGTTGTAAGTCATACCGTGTTTGTGTAAGTCTTGCCATGTATGACTTGTATTCTTGTTTCTCTGACTCTGATTTTTGATTTGCCCATTGGATTGTTTGCCCTGAATCTTGAATAATCATTTCAAAATTTACTTAAATTTAACACTTTTTTGCCAATTGAGAATAATATAAGAGAATAATATAAGAGAATAATATAGAATAATATATGAGAATAATATAATATGAGAATAATATAAAATGAAGTGTGCCATTTTTTGCTGAGGCCACATTTTTTTCCTAATATGTTAAATTAAGCAAATAATCAGAAGCTGTGCATTAAAATGTGTTACTATTACTGTGTACACATGTTTGTACAAATGTTTGGAATCACTTGTCGGTTTGAGAAATTTTGTAATTTTATTCCACAATCACTACAGTAGATTAAGATATAGATGTAGATTAAAATATAATGTAGCTCAGCATTATATCCGTCAGCCTCATCCATCAGTCTTCTCTTACTACACTACCCAAGATGCATTGCACATTGCAATACATCATACAACCACTGGGAATTCCTGTAGTGCCAATCAGTTCTGACTGCTAATTTAGGTAGCAACTGATCTATATGTATATATATAGTGTATGTATATATATATATATACACACACACACACACACACACACACACACTGATTCCAAGTTATTCCAAAAGCTGAATGCAAGTGTGTGTGCTAAGTACAGGCATATGGTAAAAAATAATTTCACTGAATAATTTTCATCTCGTACGTGGCTAAAGGAGCGATATATGTTGGGAGGCAACATCAAATGGATTGGCTCTCATGAAACGGGAGGCGTTCGCCTTCAGAACCAGCCCAAATGAAATTGCATTTTGATCCTTGCAAATACAACCTGCAGCACGCAAAGCAACAGCCGCCGCATCAGACGCCGCATCACTCGCAGTCATCAGCACGCCTTCACTGGGGTCTCATTCCATGTATATTCATGAGGGGGGCCAGGTATCAGAGAGTCACGGCCACATTCCCTCAGAAACGGCCGGGGGTTGAGGTACGACGGGTCACCACCGCATTTGTATTCATGAGAGACGGGACGAATGAATTAATGCATAAATGCATGACAAGAACGTCCCGAATTGTTGCATAAATGCCAAAGAACGATGGCAGAGGGGGGATTCAATTGCAGAACCAGAGGTCAGTTGATTGGCCCAGGAGACAGATGCATAAATGACGGCTAAAACTTGCAAACGTACGTCAGGCCAAATTTTAACCTCACATTGTTCTACTAACTGGAACATTTCCTATTATTACTGGAGGCTTTGTTGGTCAAAAATAGGTTTAAAGGTAGATTTGAAACTGGACTGAACCACTGTACTGGTTGATGTTATGCACACAGCACAGCAGGCCTCAAACAAAAAAGGAGGCTTTCCATCCCTGGGATTCATGACTTATCTTTTTTTGGAGAAAGGCCTTCATGTTTGACAGGAGAAAGATAGAAGACTAGGGTACATCTAAGGACAATCTGTCTGAGCAAGAGAGTCAGGCTTATCGCAGAAACAGCTAAAACAGCCACGTTTGAGCATTATTATTTATGATTCCACCCGGTTTTGATCTGGGCTAGCACGTTGTGAGCCACACTGCTCTTCCACTTGCAGTGAAGGGTCGAAGCTGTAGCCTGCCATGGCCCTGTCACCACTGATCCCATAATTATTTAATAACTTTGTCAATAGTACAGGACTGGATGTGGGCCACTAGGGGCTTTGAAGTCAAATGCCACACAAACTGCCACTTGACCTCCACATCTTTTGAACCTTCAACAACCCAAGCCACAATTTGTTGGTGATTAGTTGTAAAAAATAGAACCCCAGTGTTGGAAATTTCCTCTAATTTTTCCATTAATTGCAGTTTGATGGCAAATTGTGCATTGTAGAGAAACTGATAATAGGAACCAAATGTTGTCATTTCCAAAACATTTGCCGTCCAAAACAACCAGTGAACCTACACAGCTTTTTTGTTTTCATAGCAATAAAACTGGTAAATCCTAGAAATTGTTCTTTGGGTAATATTTTGCCAACATCTTGAATACGTCTCCACCTTCAATGTAAGTTATGTCAAACCGTATCTCAAACTATTTGAAAAATGATTTTTCAGACATCAGTGAAGGGGCTTTCAGGGGCATTAAACTGAGCCTTTTGGGTGCCCGTCACCACATGCTGTGATAAATTCTGACCTGTTTTTTTTGGACCTGATCTCTTCACATTAAACCTGAATTAAATCTGAATGATCAATTTTTGGAAATGAGTGCTGAGAATGCTTAGAATTTAAAGACCTTCCACAAAATCTAAAGGTTTTATTCCAATTACAGCTTTGTCCTACTGTAAGAAGCCAGGAACCACTTAGGAACTGTTGTTTTTAGAAGTGTAGGGAAGCCTGGGGCTCTGGTCAAGGAGCCTGATGCTTTTGTATAAGCGTAGGTCATTACAGGCAGCTTCGGTCAACACACAGACAGAAAGAAGCCAGAAAAGAACAGGCAGGCAATGTAAGAACCAAGCATTACTAGAAACAGATGTAATATTCTGAGTGGAGTATGGGTAGTATTGTTGCTGTTGAAAGAAATTCAAGGACGCAAATGACTTCATTTTTAGTACTTCTTAAATAGTCTGAATAGTCTGGATACAGACCTCCATTTTCATTAGTTCTCTTTTTTCCTCTCTTTTTCCTTGAAAACCAGGCTCAATTGATCAGCAGAGAATTGCAGTGGCATGTAACAGGGCAGAGCAATCAAACAATAATCATTCATTTTAACAAGCCTGAAAAGTTTCCAATACAGTAAATTATGTAAATTTCCAGTTGGCAAAAATAATGCTAGTAATCTGAAGCAGGAGGAAAATATAGGAAAAATACAGCCTCTTATATTTCCTTATATCAAGCAAGGTCAAAGTAGAATATATAGCAGCAAATGGAATGACTATAGGAATGAACGGAAACCTAGTAATATGGAACATTGGACCTAGGAGACAGATACATCTCAGGTTAGCTGTAAATAACGGATTGACAAAGACCACAAAATAAATTATTAAACGATAAATAGAATAAGACACATATGTATGCATTGATAAAGGGGTGGAGCTATGGTGGGGAGACTCACTACCTGTCAAGCATTTGGGTACACTAGGTTCTCAAAATATTTTAATACATTTGAAATGTTTTACTTGCCAGTTTGCAATAACTCAACACATTGATTTGCAAATGCCCTATACCAATAACCACCAGTTCATCCTGTTATTGTGTCAGCCAGCAGTCATCAACACTCGAATCTTGAAAAGCGTTTAAACCATCATTTTCTAAAAAAAAAAACCATCTAAATGATTCCCAAGACTTTTAGGATAGTATTCTGTGGACTGATGATTCAAAGTTGGACCTTTTTGGAAGACATGGGTCCCGTTACATGTGGCATATAGCTAACACTGCATTCCACCATATGAGCATCTGACCAACAGTAAAACATGGTGGTGGTAGTGTGATGACCTTTGTTGCTTTGCTTCTGTAGGACCTGGATGACGTATCATAACTGATGGAACCATGAACCTGTTCTCTATCAGTGAATCTTGAAGATTGTCTGCCTGTCAGTTCATGACATAAAGCTCAAGGGCAGTTGGGATGAACAATGATGTGAAAAGCAAAAGCAAGTCCATCTCTGAATGGCTCAAAAAAAAAAGTTAAGGATTTGGAGTGGCCAAATCAAATTCCTGACTTAAATCCCATTGAAAAGCCAAAGGAAAAAAGTGCAGAATTTGGCACAAAATTCCTCCACAGTGATGTAAAAGCAATAATTGCAGTTGTTACTGCCAAAGGTGGCACAACTAGCTTTTAGATTTAGGGAACAATTACTTTTTTCCACATAGGAGATAAAGATTTTAAATGAACCTTTATCTTCAGCAAATGGAATGATCATTTAAACTCTGACTCGTCTTGTCTGTATCTTATATTAAAGTAGTTGGATGATCTGAAACACCTGTATGTGACAAATTATCAGAAATAGAAGAAATTGGGGCAAATACTTTTTCACAGCCCTGTCTGCCCTGCGATGGACTGGCGACCTGTCCAGGGTGTATCCTGCCTTCCGCCTGAAGACTGCTGGGATAGGCTCCAGCATCCCCCCACGACCCTGACGGAGAAGCGGCTTAGAAAATGGATGGATGGATGGATGGACTTTTTCACAGCACTGTATATTTGCATTCAAATTATATTTGACAAGCTTTAGTCTGCAATTCTCTTTATCTTGGCGTCCCCATTATGCTTTGGCTCACTTCAACTGGCTACTCCCTCTGGAGAGTCACCACAAGTCATTTTATATTGAGCTCCACCCTGACTTCACCCACTCATTAACAGACTCACCTGCAGCTTGTTCTGGATTCATTATCTCATGTGTATATAAACTGCTTTGTTTGGTTTTGCTCTTCCATTGTTGTATATCCATGAATCTTGAGCTGTCAATTTGCCTGTACTTTTGCTGTTTGACTGTATACTGACCAATGTCTTTGATGACCATGAGTGTTGAATTGCCACAACAAAGCTACTTTGCACATGTATCCTGTTTCAGCTCCCCACGTTACCATTTCTTTCAACGCCAAGAGCTGAAAAATGTAAAGGATGGTTTTATTTCTACGAAACAAGGCACAATAATAACTTTTCATCAGACTGAAATCATAACAAAATATCTACATTTTACTTCCAAACACAAATGTGGTATTGATTGAAAGTTTAGAATATGGCTCCAACTGTCCATTTCTACATTTAGTCAGATGTGAGAAAGTTTCCTCAGTTTTCCAGATGTTCATGCGTCAGCACTCTAAGTTTCATGGGAATCAGTGTCCACTCTGAGTGAATCCAACTGATGCTGGCTGGCCAAATCAAACACAAACAGAAGTAATGATTTGGCTTTCAGGCTACGTTCAGATTGCAGGCAAATTGTATTTGTCTCTTAAACCAGGTTTTTTAAGACGACTGTCCACACTGATTGGACTGGATTTGTGTGTCTAGACATCACCAACCTATTCACATGTGTTGCTGTGGTAACAGCATAGGCATCAGCGTCTATGTAGCTACACTGCGGACATCAAACGCAAATACAGGGGAGATTGAGGTGCACTTTCCCTTCCAAACTCATTAAAATTCTCTTGCAAAAGTCTGAATCTTGTAAGCTTTTCTAGAATTTCAGCATTTTGGTCACTCAGGATTTGACATTGTTGCTGTGTATCATGTTGTGTGATGCAAAAGACACTTTGAAATCCAATTCCAGAGCATCCAAATTGAGTAACATTTGTAAAAATCTGAATCAAATTTCTTATTACTTCCAAATGAAGTTTGGATCTAATTTGCAAATGTATTGAGTTTTTTGCAGAAATCAATTGGATTATGGCGTGGGGTTGTTAATCAGGAGTTGGGCTCGGCCCCTTCGTTCCAATGAAAGGAACTCTTAATGCTTCAGCAGACAGAGAGATTTTGGACAATTTCATGCTCCCAGTTTTTTGGGAACAGTTTGGGGACGGCCCCATCCTGCTCCAACATGACTGAACACCAGTGCACAAAGCGAGGTCCATAAAGACATGGATGAATGAGTTTGGTGTGGAAGAACTTGACTGACCTCAACTGGATAGAACACCTTTGGGATGAATTAGAGCGGAGACTGTGAGCCAGGCCTTCTCGTCCAATCAGTGTGTGACCTTACAAATGCACTTCTGGAAGAATGATCAAAGTCTCCCATAAAAACATTCTTAATCCAAATCGTATAATGTATACATCTAAGCAAATTTTTAAACAATTGACCTCAGCAGTGAGTTTATCACAATATACATTAGAATAAAGTCATATTCAAAATTCTAATAAACATAAAAACAATAAAAAGTAACAAGAATTTCTTGGGTCCATATTTTTCCTTGACAACTTCACAGCCACCACAGAGACTTGTTAATATCATCAGTTACATCATGAGCACAATTTACTGAAGCACTGATTGGTCAAACCAGGAGCTGCTTTTTAACTACATATAATACTGTAATACTGGGTTTTATATATATATAAAATTAATAGTCTATGAATCACTTTTCTCAGAAAATACATACTACATAAATAAATAGATTTTGAAAATGTGTCTTGGGTATATATAAACACACATATATGTATCGCTGCTGGTAGAACAAAATCTTGCTTCTCCATAATGGTAAGTTTACAAGAGAAAGAAAAAACTTGAAAACTTGCTTTACTTTTAATGCAGGTCAGTACAACCACACACACACACTTTTTCAAAGCCACTTCTCCATCAGGGTCACGGGGGGGTGCTGGAGCCTATCCCAGCAGTCATTGTGCGGAAGGCAGGAAACACCCCGGACAGGTCGCCAGTCTATCGCAGGGCTCAATGCAACCAGACTTTTCAAAAAGTAATTTTGAGCCATTTCTTTTGGTCTTTTGGTCCTTTCATCATGAAATTAACACACATTATAAAGGACAACAAGCATTTCCAAATGATGACAAAAGCTGAAAAATGATAACAATGGAGGAAAACAAGGTTTTGTTCTGACAGCAGTGATATATAACAGTAGTATTCAGTAGTAGGTAGTTAAGAGTACCAATGCTATCATATCCAGGAAAGCTGAACAAAACAACTCTAAACTGGAATCAGAGACCAGACACATGTATTACAGTACTGTAGTGCATAATCTCATTTAGACTGAATGCATCTACAAGGTTCAGACATAAATTAATGATAGGGAAGCTCCTCCAAAGCTCCTTTCAAAGACCCAAATGGCTCATATTGCTTTGCTGAACATGAGAGAAATGATCTGGGGTTTTGTTGACAAGAGACTAGACCTGCAGCAGAGATGTATGAAGCGCTAGAGGAACTGGTGCCTAACCCCAGATTCCAGAGGTCATCCCTTGAGGAAAAGCTCTGATAGGACTGTTTTCACTAAGAGCGTCCACAGACAGATAACACAACATCTTTCGCCTCTCCATGGCGTCCTCCCATGACCTGCTAATGGGGTCAGCAAAAAGAGTGTATGTGTGTATGTGTAAATATATGAGGACTGTCAGGAGGGGCTATCTCTAATCAATATCAGTTAAACAGCCGGCGAGTGAAAACGTCAGTGTGACCTCCAAATGAGGCCAGGGTCATCGCAGGACACCTCCTGTCAACACAACAGGAATACTTTTCAACACATTCCAGATCTCCTCGTGTTAGGAATGTCTTGCCTTCTTTTTGTTGGAAATTGTCTGAGAAACTTTTTGTTGTTACTTCTAAATTTAGGGGTTTTTAAAATGAAAAATTACAGGACGCTTGCATAGGTGCTTTGCATAGGTGATGCTAGTAGTCTCTAGAGTGAGATCAGGATTGAAAATCACGATTGGTTGATACCACAGGGAAATGTTATAATAAAAATTATATGAAAATGTGGATTCTCACAAACTAATAAGGCTGATAGTCCACTTTAGGAGTTTTACAGAAACTTCACTTACTTTCAAGTTACATTCAACTAAATACCTACTAAACTGACCATGATTTTCTTGAACTCTAAACTTGGCTCTAATCCTAACCCTGACCTTAATCTCAACCTCAAACCCAATTCTGACCCTGGTCCTAGCCCTAACCCTGGTCCAAATCCTAACCATAACCCCACCACTGTTTAGAATAAGCTAAGTTTGTCAACAATATGAACATTTGTAGATGATCTACAGGGGACTACAGTGGACTAGTGAATAAAGTGAGACCCAGTTCTGTACTTAATACTACATAACCCAACAAACAACATAATAACCTCTAGTTTTAGGCCAAAATGCCACCTTATATCTGTGAAAGCCTGCAAAGTCTTTGGTAGCATAAAACAGCTATTCATGAGTGTGTTAATAGGGATGTTGTCTGTTGTTGTTGTTGTGACATTTGCAATGAAAAATGGCAACGGCTTTCTATTAATATGCACGCAAAACGTTATAACACTCAACAAAGAACAAATGCTTTTAAAAATCACTTTGAAAATATTGGCATCACCGAACTTTTGCTCTACAAAGAGAAATGCTTAGCCTAGCAATCATCAACTAATCTTTTGATTTACACTGAAACCGCACCCTCAGGGATGTTGTGCTGATGTATCGTGTGAGGCTAACAACCTGGTTGAAAAACTAGCTTTGTGTAAACGTGCTTTGCTCTGCAGAACGACTGTTATTCTTTATCATGAGCCAGATTAAGCCATTAGCCCAAGCAATGAGAAATGTGCATTTTTTTTTGCCAATAAACCAAAAACAAGCTTTAAATCATCGCTAAAATATTGATCCGTGAGAGTTAATACAGTCTGGCCCGACATAATGAAGTGTTCTGTCTGCGTCCGTCCGAGCAGGGCGGCTGTATTATAAGTGGCCGACTGACACAGACATTAAACAGACTGTATTTCTATATACAGGCTCTTTAGTCTTTAGACTTTTAAGGCTTCTTATCTGATTTATGGTTCAGCACATTCCACGACTTTCACTACGGCACTGTCTACCAAACCCTGCACTTCACTGAATAAATCAAGCCTATTTTCTCTTTGTCTGGAAGTGAAATGTGCTTGTGGTATTGCATCAATGTCATGATAAAGCTGTGAGAAACAGTGATTGTAGGTTGACTTTCTCAGGATTAACACTGTTTTTCTCATTTTTACCACATAAATTTTTCTCCTAAATTTTCTCCTAAACTCTTCCTTGTTTTCCGCAGTGCCGCACTATGTCCCTCAGCTAAATGGTACACAGAATTCAGAAAAGGTTGGGAAGGATGCATCGCTGTCAGGAAGTTGTTACGGAGAAAAGGAAATAGATAAAAAAGAAGAAAATCAAATGGAGAAGCTGTTGGTCTTTACAGAACAATGGACTGACCACCTGAGAGTCCAGAGTTCAACGTCATTAAACGGGTGAGACTCTTTGGATCAATCCAACCAACTTCCAAGAATGTACTGTGGAAAACTTTGGAGAATTCTTTGGAAAATTGAAAGCAAGCCTTCTAAAAAGAAAGGAAGCTGTAATAAAGACAAAGAATAGACATGAAATGAAATAAGTGAATGGTGTTCTATGACTTTTGTAAAGTGCCGTCCATCTTGCTCCTGACAGACTGCTGCCTGGTTCAGATGTACTCTGGTCAGCGCTCATATGTTAACAGAGTAACAGAGAACGTGTTCTGTACAGATACTGAGCAGGTCTCTGCATTATTTGTCAGAGCTACAGAGGTTCTCGATGCATGACTCTCACTCTCCTCTTCTGTCTTCTTCCTCCTGCTCTATTTTTTCTGCAATTCTGACCAATCAGACTGTGCCGAAAATAACCCCGAACACGTGTGATGTGGAGATTCTAGCTGTGTTTGTATCAGTCCCCCCCCTCTGTCTCTCTCTCTCTCTCTCTCTCTCTCTCTCTCTCTCTCTCTCTCTCTCTCACTCTCTCTCGCTATGATCAAAGGCATCCACCGAGTAAATAAACACATCAAAATGCACAACAAAAGAGCATGTTACTGGGGGAGGGGGTGAGAGGGAGGGCTAGTGGGTGCAGAGAGAGGGAGAGAGAGAGAGAGGGAGAAAGAGGAAAGAGAGAGAGTAGGGGAGAGTGTCAGATATTGAGAGAGAGCAGAGAGAAAGGCAGACAGACAGGAAGACAGATGGAGAGAATGAGAGAGAGAGGTGGTGAGAAACAGAAGGACAGAGAGACAAATAGACAGAAAAGCATAAAGATATAGATAGAGAGAGAGAGAGAGAGAGAGAGAGAGAGCAATGAAGAAAAAAGAAAAAGGAGTGAGAAACAGAGACAGAGAGAGAGAGAGAGAGATGAAGCAGAAAAACTAAGAAAATGGGAGGAATGAAAGAGAGGAATGAGAAAAAGGGAGAGAGAAGAAGGGAGAGAAGAAGATGAGATACAAAGAGGCAAAGGGATGACAGAGAGAAAATGAGGAGTGGTAGAGAGGTAGGAAAGAGAGGGATGGGAGAGAGAAAAGAGAGAGAGGGAAGACTGATGGGGAGAAAAAGAGGACAGAAAAAGAGAGAGAGAGAGAGAGAGAGAGAGAGAAAGAGAGAGAGAAAGGAAGGAATGTAGAGAAGAGGAGTAAGAGAAAGTGAAAGGGAGAGAGAGGAGAGAGAGATGAGAGACAGAGGCAAAGGGGTTACAGAGAAAAAGTGAGGAGTGATAGAAGTAAAGCGAGGGATGGGGAAAAGAGAGAGAAAGAGGAAAGCAGGTGATGGAGAGAAGAGAGGACAGAGAGAGAGAAAGTGAGAATGACAGAAAGAGGAGAGAGAGAAACGATGGGGAGATCAGAAGAAAGAGCTACAATGGCACCACAGAAAAGAAGAGACTAGTGATAAATGAGTGTGGACAGCTGTGGCCACACCGAGCTGTAGAGAGGGCTGTGATAAGCTTCTCAGTGAAGCCACTGTAAAGCAGTCTGTGTTGTGCAGCAGAACCCACCTTCTCCACCTGACCTCACAGCGCACCTCAATATAAAAAACACTACGGTCTTACCATGTAACACCTTTGATCATTTACAATAGCTAAAAAAACCTATGACTGCATTCACTGCATAACGAAATCCTCACTCTAAACCCCTGCTGCACCCAACAGGTCTCCAGTGTACTGTATGTAGTCGCACTGGTCTCAAATGTATAGCAAAGCTGGAAATGTACAAGGGAATATACAACTGACATTTCATTTCTGCGTAATTGAATTATGAAAAACAAACAGTGCAGCTTATTGAAATGAAATTCTCTTTGGATCATTAATTCATTGAAATGTCCTTTTTACTTAATTATTCTCTATTTGACATAAGCCATCTCAACATATTTTCAGTTTGTTAGTCAAAATACCCTGTTGGTTTACTCTTTGTGTGTAGAGACAACCTTTATAAATAATCAATATTAACAGTGTCTGATTGGAAGTTTGAACATCCGTTCTCTATCTGACTTTTGTTCTGGGTTGGGACTCACGCTCCGTTCAATATGGCATGGGAATCAGGATGATGTGATTGTGTCGAGGCCTCCTGCCGCCGCGCCGCGGGCCTCCGGAGGGGCTTTTAATAGCTTTTGACAGGCGAATCAAAGTGCAAGACGGAGAGCTGAGCTAAATGGCAGCTCTTTATTAATTACGGGGCAGGTGGACGCCAGCCAGCCGGAAGTAATGTCGGTGCCTCTGAGCTGCATGAGATTCTGTTTGTATTAAACGAAGCAGAATTCTTGCCCTATGGGGTGGAAGTTTTGGGGGGAGGGGTGAAGGACTCAGGAACGAGAACGTGTGATGGAAAGGTAAGACAAAAGTGACTGCAAATCAAACTTAGGCTGTTCTTCCACCAGGCGACACGGTTGTTATAAATAATTACCTCGGCCTTGAGGCATTGGCACTGGCAGGAGACCATGCACACAAGTTAGCCACAAAAAGCTGATAACATATGCAAGGATTTCTGTGTCCATATGAACTCTATATGTTCCAGCAGAGATAGTCATCTATACCAAATGCAAGCATTCCAACGTCAGGCTGATTCTCCACGGTGAGCTCAGCTAGGTTTCTTTTGCTTTGACTTCACATTAATTCCCACATCTGCCTGGCCAAAACGTGCAGGCTCGTTTCCTACTGCACACATTGTGCCTCTGTTTGTGAAGTTGCGGGAGGTAAAGGATCTGTCAAAGCACCAGAGAGAATGGGGACCTTCGGATGAAGCCTCTGAAGAAACTACAGCACACACTCTTAGTTTTATGCTGAATCGTTGCACTTTGTGTCTGTGCTTATTTTATGCTGTCTGGCTTCTCGATACTTCATTTCTTCCATGACTTCAGTGACATCACAAAGAGAGTTACATGCAACGTGGACTGGGATTGATCAAATGACGATGTGACCTTATCTCTGATATGGTCTCACTGCTTAACAAGTTCCAGCTTGACCCACCAATAAACACTTTTTTTTATAAAAATAGAGTGGAGAAAAAAAAAAAACTGCATAGTCTAGTGGTTCCCAAACCTGGTCCTGGACAATGTTGGGAGTTATAGTGATGCGACTACTTTCCTGTACCACATCAGGGTAATGAATTTCAGTTTAAATTCTTGTAATCATACTGCTGCTACTGGCTTAATAATACTTTCTTATATGTAATTCTCAGGTCTCTAGGAGATCAATATGAATGCATTAAAAACAATGTTTTTTTTTTTTTTGTATTTATGTATGTCACCCATGCCTATCCTTGTGCAGAATTTGTCTGCACAAATTTAAAAGCATAAATGTGAATAAATGTTTGGAAAAATTGAAAACGTGGGGATGCCCATGAAAAAGTGGGAAGGCCGACTTGGTAGATTCAATTTCCAAGCTTACAATGCCATAAAATCAGGCTATAGCAGTGCAGTCATCACTCTTCTATTCCATTTCCCACCTATGCTGAAACAAAACAATAACAACACATCAACAAAAATCCAGGATTAACATTAATATAATCAACACTGCAGCAACTTTTACTGTAAAGCAGGCATCGCTTGCTCACTGCATGCATGTCTGCCCAATGAAGATGACATAAGAGAGTTAAAATGCGATACCTAAGATATACAAAGATGAGGAAAAATAACACAGCAAATTCAAAAACATCACATGAATTATCCTATGCTAAAGTAGACTGCCACAGCAAGCAGGAGAAAAGGTTTATGGATCAATGGATGACTCAATGCATTGAGGTAGACTTTTTTGACATGTTCCAGCTTTTGTACTAAAAATCCATTTTCAAAAAAGTTGGGATGCTGTGTAACATGTCATTTTTTTGTGAAAACAACATGCAATGATATGCAAATCATTTACACCATTGAAATTAGTACAAAGAAAACATTTGAAATATAGAAACTGAGAAATATTCTTTTCACTTTCAAAACTACAGCAGTGTCTCCTCAATTCCCAAACACTTACAGAGTGATGTTTAAAGAAGAGGTGATGAAACACTGTGGTAAATATATAAGAAATTTTCTTTCTTTTTTATTTTGTTTGAGAACCAGGTTCATTTTTTATTTATTGGCAACAAAATGTTCCAAAAAAGTTGGCATGGGGCAACAAAAGACTGGTAAAGTTTTGAAATGCTAAAAAAAACACCTGGTGGTTAATTGGCTGTTGGGCATATAAGGAACATCCCAGAGAGGCTGAGTAGAAATAAAGTTGAGAAGGGAAAAATTTGCATAAGCAAATAGAGCAACAATTCAAAACGTTTCTCAACATAAAATAACAAAGGACTTTTCATCATCTATGGTTCAAAATAACATTAAACAATTCGGAGAATCTGGTGAAATCTCTGTACTCAAGGTACAAGGCCAAATTCCAGTATTTGCTGGCCATGATCTTTTGGCCCTTAGGCAGCACTGCATTAAAAACAGACGTGATTCTGTAGAGGAAATCACAGCATGGGCTCAGGAACACTGCTGAAAATACTGTCTATGAAAACAGTCCATCACTGCATCAACAACTGCTAATTAAAACTCTAACATACAAAGAATAAACCACATATAAACAGAATCCAGAAACGCTGCCACCTTCTTTGGGTCTGAGCTCAATTAAAATGGACTACAAGGACTGGAAAAATGTCCTGTGGCCCAACATTTGAATTTATTTTTGGAAATCATGGATACTGTGTCCTCTGGGATAAAGACCCAGTTCGATCAGTGCACAGTTCAAAAGCCACTGTTCATGATGGTATAGGGGTGCATTAGTGCACATGGCATGGGTGATGTGCACATCTGTGAAGGCATCATTAATGCTGAACAATTCATACAGGCCTTGGTAACATATGCTGCCATCCAGATGACGTCTTTTTCAAGGAAGACCTTGCTTATTTCAGCAAGACAATGTCAAACCACATTCTACATGTATTACAACAACATTGCTCTGTATTAAAAGAGTCTGGGTGCTAAACTGGGCTGCCTGCTGTCCAGACCTGTCACCACTGAAAACATTTGGTGCATTATAAAAAGAAAAATACGACAAAGGACACCCTGAACTGATGAGCAGCTGAAATCCTCTCTGAAGCAATAATGAAAAGATATTTCACTTTCAAAACTACAGCAGTGTCTCCTCAATTCCCAAACACTTACAGAGTGATGTTTAAAGAAGAGGTGATGAAACACTGTGGTAAATATGACCCTGTCCCAATTTTTTTGAAACATATTGTTGGCATCAAGTTCAAAATTTCTCAGTTTCTACATTATATTTGTTGTCTTTTTCAATACAATATTTTCAATTAAATAAAGTGTTTAAACGATTTGCAGATCATTGCATTTTGTTTTATTTACATTCTGCACATCGTTCCAACTTTTTTGGAAATGGGGTTGTAAAAGAGCATTGCAAGTACCAAATTGACCTACCACAGATGACAATGACTGTTTTTGTCAATTCGTTTTTAGCTTCAAATCAGTAGAAAATGATGTACATCTCCTACACCTTATAACTGCCACTGGAGTTATTGGTGCACATATAATGAACAGAAGTCTTGAGGTAATGATGGATAGTGACAGCTATTGTGATTGGAGGGCTGAGAAAATAGAACTTAGGATTGCAGAATGATTTGAATTGACCAAATACAATATACATAGAAAACAAGTCAAATTTGATTAGCTTAAAAATGCAGCCTAATAAATATTCTATCCCTATTTGATTGAGTAGGCCTGTGATCATTCTGGGTAGTCCCAGGCCTACCTCAGACTATGTGTCTGGTGAAGCTATGATTCTGACTGAGTGACTTTGACTCTGGATAAGACCAGGAAAGAGCAACGGCAACCGTTCCATTGTCAAAAACTCAATGAACAATCTGAATTGAACCTGAATTAAAAAGATCTCCATGCCAAAGTCTCAACTTGACCTACATGGAGCATACTCCAGAATTTCCATAAGTAAAGGTTTTTTGAAAAGCATTAGCCATTTACAGATTTAATCAAGCGTAATTCACTGTTTTGTTGAAAGTAAAGGCAGGGACAGCAACAAGTCTTAAAAATAGTTTTACTAATAGTTTTACAGTAAAAAAGTTTACTGTGTTTGGTTACGTCCTTTTAAGTAAAGTACTTTTCAGGTGACTTTCAGGGTTTTCCTTGTACTTTCTGGTACAGATTTGTGTGGGTTTTAGAGAGTAACTTAGAAGGACAGTAATGGACGGTGAAATTACTTTTTGCAGGACATGTTAAGTCAGGATAATTAAATAATTTGTAATAATTTTCTGCTCTGCATATTTTGGTGTTTTCCCTGCCTGATCCAGTGGGTGGGTAAACAGGGCAAACAGAATACAAACAACTGAAACTGTCATGGCTATCACATCAAATTTCAAGTTCTCTTCCCTACTTCATATAAAAATAACATGATTCTGTCATCGTAACCCTCTTAGGTTGCTGTATGCAACATCAAAGGACTTTGTAGATCAAGAAAACAATCTATATTTTGTGAACACTGCATGCTGGAGACATACTCTTATTTTGCCTGGAAGGATGGCATTGTTACAGCAACAAAACAGAAACACAGTCTCTGATTGGTTGACGAGTCAGGAGTACAGCCTCTGATTGGTTCTCCAACTTGGCCCAAGGGATCAGTGGATGGCTAACAGCCATTCTGACAATGATAATTCTTTCCAACAAAGAGAAAAGGGTAAATAATCACAGACGACATTAAGTGTTGGATTTGTCTTTATGGATTTATTTTACAAAGTCTCCAAAAAGGTCGCTTCGGTGCTGGATTGCAAAGCTTCCCAAAGGGATTCGGTTGCACAGTGGCCCTCATTGAAATGGCAAAATGCTAGCTTTCCAGGAGAAGATGAAAGTAAGTCTGTAGCATTCAGCGTTCCAAAGATGTTTATCATTGTAAGTACAATGTCTTTTGAAGTCACATATGACACCGTTGCCCTAACAGGCGTAACCCTGAATTTGAATTTGGGTAATGGACACCTGGACACTAGAAAGCAGTCACTTTCACTTCCCGTATTTAAAGAGAGGGGACACTTTTTTTCCCTAACCTTCCCAACTACTTTTTCTTTAGTCTCCATTCAGCAAGATTTGACTCTCCCGGTTGATCACTGCCTTCTGGAGTGGAGCGGTCCGGCCTTTTTCTTAAACATAAACACATATGGTGTGGATTTGTCTCATATAAAGACACGCATTCTTTGCCGCTTAACTGTTTTGGAGACAGCATTATCCACAATTCTCCTCCGCTACACTATTTACGTCTAGAGTCAGAGGTAGCTGGGGAATGTTAACCCCCCTCCCCTCACCCCAAGCCCCAAACCCCTGGAGCCAAAGAGATGACAAAGTACTTCAAACCCAGCTCCACAAAGTCATGGTCTTTTTCAAAAACAGGTTGTGTTGTTGCTTTGTGAGGGCTATAGAAGTCTTCCTTGAGTGCCATGTTAAATGGGGTGGGCAGACGAATATGACAGTGGAGCTCCCATATGTGTGAGTTGAAACAGCACTCTCTCTTGCTTTCTTTCCCCCCATTCTCTCTATGCTGAGTGCAGTAGATGACTCCAAGTGGCAGAGGTGTCGGTTAACCTCGCTGAGAGCTGTCAGAGTTGTGAAAGATGTGAAAGAGACATTATGTGTCCTTCACTTGATACCTAGTCAGAAGACTCCCATTTAGCTCACTGTAGATATCTTTGGCTCGGCAGTGAGAACACCCGCCAGCTCAATACCATGCTTTGCTCTCGCTCTGACGTTTTGTAGATTTTTTGATCTTGTTCAAGTTAAAAAAAGGCTGTTTGTGAACAACCACTGAAAAAAATCCGTAACCGTCGTTCCTTCTCTGTGCTTCTCAGATCAGCATTTATGTGGGCAGGCTAATGCTACCACCATTAGCTAAGAACAATGGACTTCCGACACCAGTAATTACGTTTCCATATTCGGATAAGTTATCATTGATCTCAGTTTCCTCCCTAATGTTTTGGCATGGATATGATCTCATCACTGGGCCGGATCATTAGCCTGGTTCTGTAGGGGCGTTTTTTAAACCGAATGGAAATTAGCCTTCCATCTGGAGCCGAGTCCTGCTAATGCTGGCCCGAGACTACTGGGGGAATTTCCCTCGTAATAAAGCTCATTAGTTTTCATGTGGACAAAGTGCCTTGTGCCACGGAAAGGTACTGTACAGATTAAGGAAATTATTCTCACTGACTTCCTGTCTTCATTTACCAAAGAAAGCATTGGGGCCGATTTCTTTTGGTCCGAGTCGGGTCGTGCTGACTGTGAGCTGAATCTGTCACGCTCCCTTTGATTCTGATAGGTCTCAAAGAGACCGTAAGTCATTTTTATAACTGTTCTTCCCTTCGTCCTGCTGCTGCTGCTGCATGAACTGTCCAGAACAGAACTTAATGGTCTATGATCACTAGGCCGACTGGATTGTCAGGCTTGTGGAGTGATATGGAGGAAGAACAAGCTGGTGGTGCGAGTGATAAAATATGATGAAGTTATTTCACTCAAAGTCTCTCCGAGCTGTGCAGTGAGCTATATTATATGTACACAATCAGGTCTCCATTACCAGTGCCTTGAGCATGCAATGCTTCATTCTAGGCCTGTTAAACAAGCCGATGGGTGCTGCAATTTATTATTATGCCGCGGCCAGGGAAGACAGGGAGTGATACTGTGTAGATATGCCTACACTTTGCTGATGGAAGCAAAATGTAGGCATATCTATGGCTGTATTTGTCAGCCAAATGACAGTTTTCATGGTAATTGATGGCTGCTTTTAATATTCCGTTACTGTTTATTTTTGACTCTGGAAAAATCTCATAGCTGAAGACCATTCACTGACCCCTTGTTATAGGAGCATGTTTTAATGCCGTGGTGTAATGATGACCGGGACAAATAGAGATTAATGTGGTGGTTCCTGTAGTAAATCAAATCAATGGAGTTGTTTAATTGCCCAGAGCCATGCTTTCAAAGAATGTGGACACGCTGGTAATGGCCCCCAAGTGCTCCAATAGATATCTAAAGTAAGTTTGCTCACTCTGTCATTGTCTGCATTATCAGAATGAAAATAGTGGGAGCAAGTCTTATCTTGTTTGGGTATTCAGATACGTAACCAGGCACCTCCATAGATGATATTACCAATGTCCAGAGTGCAGAGGTAGTCGTTTTTTGCTAACAGCCTTTTTACCTTACACAATTACACATGGAATTCAGGCTACTACTGCTATGCAATGTCCAAATGTTCAGGTAGAGGCAACAGTTGACATTACTTGATAACTGGGGTATGGTGTGAGGCATTCAGTTTACTAATAATGCTTATTGCTTTACATATGCTTCTATTCCTTGTTAGCTATACTAGGCTCATAGCTTCAATGCCAAACTAAAGAGGTAAACATTTGGTCAACACCAAATTTGCCTAGACTGATTGACCACATGTGCGTTGTCGAAAATTTGTTTTTGAAAAATGTCCTAAGAAGAATCTATGTGAGATTTATGATGTGTTTTTACACTATGTATTTGTTCACAAATCTAAGTCGAAGTGTGCATAGATCCCAAATAAGAAAACATTGGTCAATGTCAGAATCCTTGTGAAAACTGTATGAGAATGTAAGGGCTTTAAGAAGAACATTCTTCTTAAGAACTGTTAGAGAATGAGGTCCAATGTCTTTGAGAGTGTTTGGTGTCAAATGGTGCAATGTACTGAAATTAACTCGCATTTCTTTACAGTGGTGGTGATAGGAACCAGAGACTGCAATATGTCCAATGTAAATATATGCATTATTTTTACTATCCAAAAGGCTAGTGAACCCCCCTGTGTTGATAATGGTAAAGCATTTGGATGTTTCCTTACAGTGCACCTATCAACCATAGGTGGAGGTTTAAAATAAATAAATAAATAAATTGGCCAAAACTTTCCCTTATAAGACAACATAACAGACATCAGCTAACAAATTTGTAACCACTTCATGTAATAACTTTGAACTTTTAGGGGCATTAAGTCATTTGAATGACCATCACTGTCAGCCATTCTGATGGCTCTAGAATGGAACAATTCACATCAATCCATTCGTAAATCTGCAAATTTTGGAAAATTCTCCTTTAACATGAACATGTTGAACAAAAGCATGAAATATAAGGTAAATATTACTACTTTTGGTACATGTGCACTTAGATAAACTTGCATATCTTTGGTGCAAGGCAAATTTGTTTAACATAAAATGGGCTCCTTAAAAGGAAAAGGCCTTTCATTTAGTTATAAAGTCTTCTTAAAACTCTTTGTATTTTCCAATCTATCAAGATGACTGCTTATCAACCAGAAATGTCTGCTTATCTTTGGAGTAGTTCCTTCTATAGGTTAGTGTACGTTTCCAGCTAAATTACCCGGCAAGCCCAGACATAGTCTGCTTTCCTTCGGATTGTCAAACTATTTAGCCTTATCTCCAGCTAAAGCATAAGATTTTGCCTTGTCAAGTCAACGTACTGACCATGGAAAGGATTCATGGAAGCTTTCCTAAGACAAAAAAGCATAACAGATCTTAAAGCAAATATTGAGAAGTTCATTACAATGTTTTTCAGTGCAATTTTCAGAGAGGTTGTCAAATATTCTCCAAAGAAAGACTTTTTATTTTAATATGTAGACTATATGCTGTGTGTTATGCAAATGACTAATTTTTGTCTATTTAACAGATTCCCAAAGATATTTCTGTTAACTGGCTATTCAGTTTGATTAAAATTTGCCCACAAACAACAAAATGAATTGAAATCATACCCTTGGAATTATACGGTTCTATCTGACTTCTGAGAAGTTTTGAGATATTGAGCTTCAATAGTTTTGCATTCCAAATAGCAAAACTGATATGTTGAACGTGTCTCTTTTATACATGATCATGACAAACACCCTAAATGTATTTGAAATGTACAATATCAAAATCCTATCAAATTTATCATTTTTTAATAAAAGTTTTTGGAACAGGAGAAATGCAGATAGAACCTTCTCATCTTAAAAACCAATCCTTCTATTCCTTAGGAATTATACGCTTCTATTGGACAAAACATGAAAAGAAGCAATAGTTTTCAAGTTAATATTTTTGTTGTAACAGAGTGTCTACATATAAAATAAAGTGACATTTAATGCTTTCTATGACATTTTTACGACATTTAATTTGATTGTTTTTTGTTTTTTTTTGAACATTTATTGTTTTAGGACAAATCATCTTTTTTCTTCTTCAGAAAAGCATTATAGGTTACGTATAAAAGTTAGTTTTAAATATTTTGTCCAAGGCAGAGGTCAGTTTTAGGTAGGAATCATTAGTTTACTTTAGGTCAGACAGCAACCAACTACTGTAATAAGTGTAGCAGGTCAGCATAAAAGCAGCGTGAGGTTTAGTTTTATATTAGAAATGTGACTCTAATGCACCAAATGTTTGAAAGAAAGAAGAACAATAAAAAAAATGCATGAATAAATGAAATTAGTGTTTGTGTTGTAAACCCCCAGAAAAGTAAGTCCAAATCAATTCTTTAGGCTTAAAATGTACAAAATTTAAGACAATAAGAATTTTTAAATAGCGAGAAGACAGGCAGAGTTTCAAAAACTTTTCTAAACGTTTCCTGCAGTCAGTGAGCAGAGCAGTGACATGACAAAGAAGCATATTTATATGGATATATCGCTGTTGTCAGAACAAAACCTCGTATCTCCAAAACGCCAACTTTACAGGAGAAGGCAAAAATATACTCTGCTTTTGATGTAAGTCAGTGGAGCCAGACTTATTTCCAAGTAATTCTGGGCTATTTCTTTTGGTCCATTCATTGTGAAATTCACATGCACTGTAAAGAACAACAGGTATTTTCAAATTATTTCAAAAACTGAAAATACAAGGTTTTTATTCTGACACCAGTGATATTGCTGACTGCCTCACAAATCTTATAGAACTAAGTTAGACTTGGATTTTGGAGATTTTTTAACCTTTTTGTTTTCTAGATAAGGAGACCAAAATGCATACAACTTAAAGAATACACCTCACATAATGGTACAAAGTTGCCACAGAAAAGGAATATGTGAATAACTCAATATTGACAAAAATGTCAGACAGAACCTTATCCATGGGAACAAAATGTTAAAAAACATTTCAAACAAGAACTAGAAGTAATGGTGGAGGAAAAGAAAAAAAAAACACTTCTTGGTTCATTTCAACAATTACATGTAATGAAACCCATTAGACGTTACAGCTGAAGAGGTTTACCCCATCAATCCTTACAGTCGACAAGTATGAAAATGTTGAAAAGATCTTGTTCTTAGGCAAAACATTAAGAAAGAAATGAATATGTAGTGAAGAACGATCATTTATCCCAACTTCCTTTCATACAGGCACAAGACTTTCTTCCACACTTTGGTGACTCTAGCCCCAGCTCATGGAACTTCTATACACCCCTAAATATTCCACAGTCCAGGAAAAGGGAAGTATTAACAGTCTTTTCTCTTGTAATACCTTTCAGGTTGCCTTGGTTGGCCATTCAACACAAAGAAACAGTCAAAAGGAAACAGAACCAGCTTGGCATTGGTGGAATTTTCTCTCAGGAACTGAGATCGGAATGATCTCACTAATCCTTGGACGCTGTTTGGGCTAGGTGACAAAAACCCTCCAAACATGCACTGAGGCGCACTCTACCTTTCCCAGCTCGCAAGAAGTAATGCTCTGGCATGCATATGCAGAGGGGCACCCATGTTATGAATAAATGCAGTTCCATAGCATGCATTGCAACAGTGATTGCCGTAAATTGAGCTCATGAATTAAACAACTTGCGGTCTCTCAGGGTCTGAAGGAGGGGACACGTCTAAACACTTTCATATTCTCTAATTGCTCATGTAAGACAACCAAAATAATACAAGCAGCGCGGGACGGCGGCCCGAAGAGAGAAAGTAGGCCGGGCGGTGTGTGAAGAGCGCTGACAGCTGAACGAATTGTTATTGAGTGGATTTTCGGGCAAAAGCCGCTGTAAATTCCAGTGCCAGGCGTGCAAAGAACTCATTTTTATTTTAGCCCTTCCCCTGAGGAGCCTCAAAAGATGCAATTTGAATACAAAAAAAAAGCCCCTCCAAAATGGCTAGGCAAGCGAGTGCAGTGGCAGGCCAGATAAACTCGCTTTTGTCCTAGAAATGAACAGGGAAGTTTGATTGAAGCATAAAGCCATGGCGCTGCGTCCTCTCGACAGATACTTTTTCCTTTTTTTTTAGAAATTTAATAGCACTTAGAGCACGGGGAGGCTATTGTAATCTGGCAAAGCACGGATTTAGGAAAACGAACAAGTGAAATCCATACAATAAACCATCATGTAAAGGGAAACACAAGGAGAACATTATAACAATTATGGATGATAAACAGGACATAGTCCCTCAAATCACTTGCAAATTTGCATTCTTGTGCGCATTGCTTTACAACTCAAGGTTGTTTCCCGCAGGCGCACTCACACATATATAGTGTGCACACACACATACAACAAAAACAGCTCACCTAGCGGGTCTGTTTGTGGAATAAGATGCCAGAGCGACTGCGTGAGCGGCAAAAGCTCTTTTTGTTTAATCAGTTTGCTCCTTAACAAGATAAGACTGTCACATCACATTAGCGCTGATCTCCACTGCTGCTACCGAATAACCACAGTCGCAGTGATTTATGCCACGCCTGGGCTATGCATAATGCCCCATTATGAAGCAGTCACTTGTTTTGTTTTTGTTTTTTTTTTCTTATTTTCCCCGAAGCCATATGAACGCCACAGCTTGGAACCGAGGGAACGTGGTGCTCCCTTCCACAGTGTTGGCTAATAAAGCCCTGCAAATATTTCACCAATATGTTTATTCCATGCCAATATTTGGAATGTCAGCATAAAACAGATAAATATGCCATGTTTGAGGTGTTACTGCCTTGCTAGATAGATCTGCTTATCTATCATTTTAGGTCGTGATAGTTTAGTTTAGTTTAGTTTAGTAGCTAGTGTGATAACACATCCACATGTGCTGTCTCGGTTAAGGATGCGGTCAACTGCACTGCAGTCCAGAAAAGATATGGGCACATGGTGTACAATCAAGGTTGGAAAATATTTTTAGAGATAATTCCATGTAATTCTATATACAATTCCAAAGAAACTGGCACAGGAGGAAAAACTAAATATAAAAAGGCAGCAAATATTCCATTTAAATTGGACACAGTACAAACAAATTAACCAGTTCACATTTTTTCTACATGTACACACACTTTTTCTAAATTTGATGCCTGGAGCAACTTCCAAAAGAGTTGGTACAGTAGCATCTTTACATCTTTGTTACATTATCTTTTAACAGTGTTCAGTAATTGATTGGGGACTGAGGACCCCAACTGTTGTGTCAGTTTAGCGACATCTCTGAAAAAGACGTTGTCTAGATGGCAGCACATGTTGCTCCAAAATGCTTATGAACCCTAAGCAATTAACAATCTCTTGATAAAATTGTATGTTACCCATGCCTTAGGTCCTAACACTGGCTTTTGAATCTGAAGTTGGTTATAATTAAGATGGTCTATTTCCTCTTTGGCGTGGGGAACATGACATCCATTATTTCCAAAAACAGTTTAAAGGTGGACTCACAACACAGCTCACATTTCCACTTTACCTTAGTCCATCTCAGATGAGATTTAACCCAGAGTGGTCAGTGGTACCTTTTCGCTCTTACTAGTTCAATTAGAAATTGCTCCAATTAAAACAAACAAAAAAAGTCTGTCTAGTTCACTGATTGAGAATTCAGGATAATTCAGAGTTTCGATGTAAAATGGTGCATTAAATTTACCATTCAAAATGACCTGTCAACCTACAAGTGTCTTATAATGGTGAAACAAGTAAGTACATAAATAAATAAAGTGTACTCTTTTGTCTTCCAAAAGAGGAACAGCCTGCATGTTCTTCTCCACCAATAATGCATTTTAAAATATAACATTAAGGCCAAAATCCTATTCTGGCAACTATATAAAAACATCTTAGGCATCAAGCAATCTCAGGCATCAAGCAATCTCAGGCATCAAGTCATTTTATGTAATAGTTTTCTGTGAGGGAGCCTTCGAAGTCATTAAACTTTCCAGACGTCTGGTTCCTATCAGCAGCACTGTGCACAATAGGTAATAGTAATTGTCTGTAATTGTTGAACTTCAAAGTGCACCTATATGGTAAATGGAGCTGAGAAATGAGTTGTATGATGTATGTGTGATGTGTGTGTGTGTGTGTGTGTGTGTGTGTGTGTGTGTATATATATATATATATGTATATATATATATATATATATATATATAGAGAGAGAGAGAGAGAGAGAGAGAGAGAATTCATACACAGTGATTTTGCCTATGCATAAATTCTTGTAAGATAGATATTTACATTTTATTTGACATTATTATATGCTTCAATAAATTCTTAATTAGTGCTGAGTTCTTAATGTCCCAGTTGTTCAGTCACATTAATTAAGACATTAATGAACTCCTCGAAAATCTCAGAAATAATGTGTTAGTTCTCATTACTATTATTAGTTCATGACTATTTGAGATAATACTTAAGCATTTGGTAATGATTACAAACTGCTTAATCCAAAAATCTAAAACTTAGTTCCTGTTTCTATCATTGGTTAATAAGTAGTGCTATAGTACTGAACCAATTAGTGATGCTTATTACTCTCTTAAGTATTGTAAATAGATGTACTTTTATTGTAAATTGTTACCCACACCACCAAACAATAAAAACTTTCATTATTTATTATCACTTAAACACTTTGACATGTTAAATTAGTAAAGATTTCAAATCAATCTTTCATTTAAGGTGCACTATGTAATGCCCTGCTGTCTGGATGTCCCAGCAAAAGCCTTAACAAGCTTCAGCTAGTCCAGAACGCTGCAGCCAGAGTCCTCACAAAATCCACAAAGTTTGACCATATCAGTCCAGTACACTTGTTACCAGTTAAATTTGGCATTGATTATAAAATCCTATCACTGACCTATAAAGCTCTAAACGGACTCGCCCCTCAGTAACTGAGTGAGCTCCTCTCCTACTATGAACCATCAAGCCTACTTAGATCACAAGATGCTGGCTTACTACTGGTACCTAGAATTAATGAAGTTACATCAGGGGGGAGAGCTTTCTCATATAAATCCCCCCAGCTCTGGAATAATCTTCCTGTTAATGTTTGGGACTCAGACACAACCTCAGTCTTCAGGTCTAGGCTAAAAACTTACTTTTATAGTCGAGCCTTTGGTAATTAGTCTCCCCTGTCAGATCTAGACCTGCTGGAGTCTCTGCTGCTCTGTTAACACTGTAAACTGTGGTCAGTCACTCTTTACAGAGCTGACTGTGTCTTTCTTTCCTTTCTTTGCCGAGTTGAATATTACTGGACAGTGTGTTAAGAACTGTGGGACAGTGTGTTAAGTAATATAGGACATTGTAATGATTATTAGAATTGAAATAATTTCGAGGAATTTCACTATTTAAGGTATTTCTTTCTGCTTATTTAGAAGGAATTCACCACAAAACATGCACTGAAACTGGAATAAACAAATCTTCTTAAATTGTCGGCTCTTACTTACCCACCCCAGTTAGCCTGTCCAGATTCTCCATCTTAAAAGTTTGTGTTTGCTGAATGCACCTCAGAGATGATGAACTAGTGTTGCTGTATTAAAGCACCCCTGTGCCTCCATCTGCCAGGCGCGATTGTGCTTGAGCAGCGAGGCCATTTTGTTAGAAAACTCATTTTCGGCCTCTTAATTATTTTCCATTACGGAGTAGATTGGAATTGGACAGTAATTGTCCGGCCAGAGAAGAGCGGCCCCTCAGCTCAGATCAGCTGTGACAGGCAGACATCTTAGCAGCGCGCGGCTATTAGGAAGCTTCCGTGTGCCTGATCGCTGAGCTAAACTACCCGCTCATGCTTAGGTACGCGGTCATTCAGAGCAAGGTCATAGTGGAGGCTGTAAATAGAGGATATAGCTCAATATCTAGTGAGCTGCCTGACTGTCCTCAGCTACATCCACAGATATCTGGACAAGAAGGTCAGTTCTTATATTGAAGAAAACTAGAACTAAGAATAATTGGAACGCCCAGTTCTTGCTCTGAACCCAAAAACCAATAATCTAGTTGGTGTTTCGCCAGTGAGAACACATTCCCACACTTCACTGCAACATCATTGCGGCTGTGAAAGAGACAAGTCAGGTCCATAATGTTGAGCAGAGTGAAACAAAATAAGGTGGGAAAATTGTTGAATCTTGTGCCACAAGCAACCTGATAGGAATTTTGGTTCTATTGTTTGGGTCTAAACTTAGCAGGATACTCCAGTTCACTTAACAATAACATCTCAAACTCTTAGCTTAGCTATTATATCTCACGTTCTTGGCTTAGTAGTAACGTGTTATATCCTTAGCTTAGTAATATCATCTCAAGCTCTTGGCTTTGTATTAACATATCAAGCTCTCAGCTTTGTAGTCATTTTCTTAAACTGCTAACTTAGCAACAGCATTTCAAATTATTAGCAGTAGCAGCTCAAACTTTTAGTGATAACATCGTAAATTCCACTTAGCAATTACATTTCAAACACTTAGGTTAGCCAAAACATCTCAAACTCTCTTAGGTTAGCAATAACATCTCAAACTCTTAGTAAAACATCTCAAACTCTTAGTAAAACTTCTCAAACTCTTAGTAAAACATCGCAAATTCTAAGTTAAGCAGTAAAATTTCAAACACTTAGGTTAGCAAAAATATCTCAAACACTTTTGGCTTAGCAATAACATCTCAAACTCTTAGCAAAACATCTCAAACACTTTTGGCTTAGCAATAACATCTCAAACTCTTAGCAAAACATCTCAAACTCTCTTGGCTTTGCAATAACATCTCAAACTCCTAGCAAAACATCTCAAACTCTCTTAGCTTAACAGTAACACCTCAAACTCTTAGCATACCATCTCAAACTCTCTTAGCTTAGCAATAACATCTCAAACTCTTAGCATACCATCTCAAACTCTCTTAGCTTAGCAGTAACATCGCAAACTCTTAGCAAAACATCTCAAATTCTCTTAGGTTAGCAATAACATCTCAAACTCTTAGTAAAACATCTCAAACTCTTAGTAAAACTTCTCAAATTCTAAGTTAAGCAGTAAAATTTCAAACACTTAGGTTAACAAAAATATCTCAAACACTTTTGGCTTAGCAATAACATCTCAAACTCTTAGCAAAACATCTCAAACTCTCTTAGATTAGCAGTAACACCTCAAACTCTTAGCATGCCATCTCAAACTCTCTTAGCTTAGCAATAACATCTCAAACTCTTAGCATACCATCTCAAACTCTCTTAGCTTAGCAGTAACATCTCAAACTCTTAGCAAAACATCTCAAACTCTAAGTTTAAGAATGATATCAAACTCTGAACTTAGCTGTAAAGAGTGTCATAGCTTAGCAATAAAATATCCAACTCTTAAGAGTAACATTTCAAACTCTTACCTTAGCAATAACATATCAAAATCTTAGGAGTAACATCTCAAAACCTTAGCTTAGCAATAAAATATCCATCTTTTAAGAGTAACATCTCAAAGCCTTAGCATAGCAATAACACATCAAACTGTCAGTGTGGCCTTAACAACTCTCAGAAGAAACATCTCAATCTTAGCTTAGCAATGACATCTCAAACTTTTAGTTTAGGAATAACATTGAACTCTTAGCTTAACAGTAAAGAAGGTCTTGGCATAGCAATAACATATCAAACTGTCAGCTTTGCCATAACCACTCTCAGCACTAACATCTCAAAGTCGTAGCTCAGCAATAACATCCCACATTCTTCACAATAACATTTCCAACTCCTCTAAATGTTGTATCCATTATCACATTGGTGTTCTTGCAAGGAAACTTGTCAATTCTGTTTTTTGAATTCTTGATATTGAGAAACATGCAGAGTTTCCTCAGGCAGGAGGCTGAGTTCTCAGAACCTCCACCAGGCTGCATTCAGACCCATCCGTGTCTGATCAGAATGGCTCTTGCGATCGTCGCCACTTTGACATTCCCGGTGGAACTAACCGGGTTGGCACTCCTGCGGCTTTAAGGCGGATATGTTTGCCACTGCCGGGCAGCCTGCTGTTAGGATTATGATTTTTTCTCTCCTTTTCTTTCTTTCTTTATCTGAGCGATGACAGAAAATCCTCTCCAAATGCAGTGTGGTTTTCTGCAGCGCCAATCAATAAAACTCCATCAGAGCAGGCAGGGGAAAAAAGAACGACAGATAGAGGAGAAAAAGACAAGGTCTCCTCTATCCACCTTCCTGTACATCCCCAGTCGGCAGTCTTTGTGTGCTTCAGGTCGAGGTTATGAAAATGGTAATGTTACATCATAGCTTGGCTCCATCACCTGTGGATGCAGCTGAAAACAGCCTGTAAATCAGCTTTTATTGAGAGTTAGAAGGTGATATGGGTTCTAACGTCTTGACGTGCAGATAAACTGTGTCCTCACAGTAATCTGTAATGAGAAGTGATGAAAAAAACAGAAGGTCTCAGTTCTGCTTCAGACAGGGCTTCTCTTCAAAAGGGCCGAGCGATGGACGAGTTCACCGTGGATGAAACTCATTTAGACTCCTGCAAAGAACAGGCATGTTTGGAATGTGTGGCAATGCACGAAAACCCAAAATAATACAGTCTACGGAGGAGTCTCTCTCTCTCTCTCTCTCTCTCTCTCTCTCTCTCTCTCTCTCTCTCTCTCACACACACACACACACACACATACACACACACACACATGCTCTCTCTCTGTGTCTCTCTCTCTCTCTCTCTCTCTCTCACACACACACACACACACACACACACACACACACACACACACACATGCTCTCTCTCTCTGTCTCTCTCTCTCTCTCTCTCTCTCACACACACACACACACACACACACACACACACACACACATGCTCTCTCTCTCTCTCTCTCTCTCTCTCTCTCTCTCTCTCTCACACACACACACACACACACACATGCTCTCTCTCTCTGTGTCTCTCTCTCTCTCTCTCTCTCTCTCTCACACACACACACACACACACACACACACACACACACACACACACACACTCTCCATCTCTCTCTCTCTCTCTCTCTCTCTCTCTCACACACACACACACATAGTATCTCTCTCTCTCTCTCTCTCTCTCTCTCTCTCTCTCTCTCTCTCTCTCTCTATCACTCACTGGTTCCTCTCTTCCTCTTTTTCTCTCCTTCAGATCTCATTTACTTTCTCTTTATCTGCCTCTGCTTCTTTCTTATCTCCCTTTTTGTTTCTGTGTCCCTTTTCTCACTTTTTCTTTCTTTCTGTTTCCCCTTTCTTTCCTTTCTTTCTTTCTCTTTCTTTATTTACCTTTTTCTCACTCACCTTTCCTTTATCTTTACCTCCCTCTCTATTTTTCTGCTTTCTCTTTAAAATCTCTGACGAGATTTTAAGATCTCTTTGAAACTCTGATGAATCGCTGTGAATTTTGGTGGGAGAACATGGCTAGAAAATGTGGTAATGTGGCCAGAATCTCACACTGCTTGACCTTCTCTAACAGCGTAAAACGCCCGTGTTAATTTGCGCCCCACATTCGGTTGTTCTCTGTGCTCCCCAACTCTAAATAGGTCTTAACAGGTTCTACAAACATTGTATGTAATTATGTAATAGAAAGCCACTTAATTTGAACCAAATCTGCAGAATTCTTTGTTTACCATTTAATGCACAATTTAAGTTCATAATTCATAGTTTTATGACCTGCACATTTCAGCTTCAGCCATTCAGTCCTGAACCTGTTCTTTGTACCTTCTCTCTCTTTTTCTGTGATCTACACTAAATCTGCAGTTTAGTTTTTCTCATCTTAATTCTCTATTTTTCTCTCTCTCTCTCTTTTCATCCACCTCTTATTTCTCTATATATCTTTTTTCTATCCCTTTTTCTTCCCTTACATTTTCTTAGGTGTGTATATCATTCTTCAGTTTGCTCTCCTCTACTTCCTAAGCTATCTCTCTCTTTCTTTGGGTTTTGCCGAGAGGTGGACACTGACCCTTGAATGAAGCGTGAATCAAAGAGCTTTACCTGGTCAGCTTGCGTGAGTCAGCATGTTTTCTTTGCAATAACTTACTTATTTTGACAAAAACATACATTACTGCCAAAATAATGACCATCCTACCATGGGAATAATGCCAAAGCCCACCCTTTACATCCCCTTATTGTAATTCCAGCACTCATACCTTTCATGTCTTGAAACCTCCGAGAGTTTCTAAATGTACTAAAAACTGTCCAGTTGTTGTTTGGACAAAACATTCTTCTCATTTTCTTTCTTAATTAATTGAACCATCTCCTAAAAACTTTCAAGAGCTTTTCATGTGTTCTGACTTAGTATAGTACCTTGCTTCTTCTCCGCAACCTCCTTCCTTCAATACTGGCATAGAGAGGTTAGTCTGTTCGCTGCTCACTAGGTTTTCCTGGGGCCAGAAGTGACCGCTGCTTTGATGGAATTCAGCGGGCTGTCTCCACCGTAAAAGCTCATAGAGAAGAGATCAGCTGTGATGTTGCAGTCATGGCATTTATTACTGTGGTCAGTGGTATGGGAGGAAGCTGCAGGGTCAAGTTTAATGGGCCGATTCGCATGCGGTGGACCCGTACAGTCCGAGCTAAACCCCATACTACTGAGCCCACAAAGCCATCACACTGAACTAATGCTCATATTACTCTTACTAGCCAAAGGTCAGATGAATGCAGACTGCATAATTAATCATCATTGCTGAGGTAGGTCATTACACTGACGCTTTATGGTCATTTCTTTCGGAATTGATCAGTTTATCAAGCCGCAGTCTTAAACCATGACGTTGCTAAAGACCAGCTATTGCATGTTCTCGTTCCTCATGAAGGTAATGGGCACTATTGCAGTTTTGCTCTCCTCTGATTAGATCTGGCTAATCAAAGCTACTTCAGTGCTTTTTAACAGCAGGAGTAGCACTGCATCAGTGACATTTTCACTCCATCACAGTCAGCCGCTTTCAGAGAGGCAGTATGTACACAGTGCTGCCAATCACCATTACATGCCTGAACGGTGTAGTACATTATGACAGGCAGATTATGAGATGTAAACAATAAAGACCTAATTAAGATTAAGTGAAAGCAGGTCTCCATAGCACCCAGCATTTTCCAACCAGACTGCCTTTTTTAGTCATACCCAGCACAGACATCGACATGCAAACAGTCAATGTTGTTCTATTAACGATGCCAGATTTTGGTACATGAATTAGGCCTAATAGGCATTTTCACCTGATATGCATTTTTTTTCCACTGGAAGGACTCATTGCAGGGTAACACTGCTTCTGCTATAATGACAAGTGGATCAGACACAGGTATTACACATCTCAGTGTCCCTGATAGACTGAGAATAGTCAAACAACCAGCATCCTGTGAGCACTGATGAAGGAATAGAGGACGACCAACACCAATTGTGCTGAGCTTTGAGTAGCAGTGTTTAAAAACTCCAGCAGCACTGCTGTGTCTGATCCACTCAGACCAGCACAACACATACTAACACATCACCTTTACATCAGTGTCACTGCGGTGCCGAGGAGGGGGCTAACAAAGCATGAGGATAAACAGTTGGACTGTAGTCTGTAGCTGTACAACTATAAAGTGCACCTATAGGGTAAGTGGAGCTGATAAAATGGACAATGAGTGTAGAAACAAGGTGGTGTACTTAATGAGTACTTAATGGGTTAAAAAAGTAATGAACGTTGTCATACGGAGGAGAAAACCTCAGTGTCGGCATTTCACCACTGCTGACATCACACTGAATACAGTTTGTGGTCTAAAGTTGCTGCTACAGCCGCTTTCAGAGGAATAGTTTTCAAACTATCAGCATCTGAGAGAACGAGTGCTCTGCAAGGAGCCGGTGGGTGTGTGAAACATCTACAGTGGCGTTATGGGCAGTGACGACTCAACACATCCCCTTGCTGGCATGTGTGCTTGTTTGGCTTTTGTTAGCTGACGTGACTGTACTCTTATAGCTGTGAAGGGATTTTTCCACTAAGAAATTCTGTACTTTATTTACTTTGGATTAGCATATTGTTGTGTGTTTGGTTCTCCAACAATTCTGGACAAATCATCCAATTTCAATCTTGGCAACTGCGACAAAGATAAAATGACACATCTTTCTGCAGTGAGCTGAAGTGGTATGAATGCCTGTGTTTCTGAGGTTGGTAGCTGTCTGTAGGGGAATAGCGGAATTTGTTTGACTCTGTGTTTACGCACTTCTGTTTCTTGTGAGAAGGGCCTCCTTAGAAAAGCACAACCGATAAAATGGGGTGCTATGGAGCAGTCATACAATAGCCGATAAAAACGACAAAGTGGCCGGAGGTCATTCATTTTCAATGAGTTAGTGATTCCCACAGCAAAGTTATGTGGGAAATACCAATGGGATAAAAGCCGGGTGGTATGCATTTCACCACCACCACTTTTCTTTTACAGCATTTGGCTGACGCTCTTATCCAGAGTGGCTTACAATTTAATCATTTTACACAGGGAGGCCAAGGCGGTGTTAGGAGTCTTGCCCAAGGACTCTTATTGGTATAGTGTAGGGTGTTTGCCCAGGTGGGGATTGAACCCCAGCCTACACTGTCGAAGGCAGAGGTGTTAACCACTACGCTAACCAACCACTTGTTTGGTCCTTGTACTTTTGTACTTCTGCTGCAAATAGACAGTGATCGCAAAGCCCAAACCCTGTTTTCTACGCACATTAACTGACTGATACGCCACACTGGGATTAAATGTATAGACAAACTATTTCTGTCCAGGTTTTTCATTTTTAGTGGAAATACATCAGATCTGCTTGGTATTAGTGGAACTAACGAACATCTTGAGTTCAAAAATGTCCACAGGTGATAAGCAGCCAGTGATTTAGGTGACAAAAAGGTGAAAAGTTGGTAAAGGTGTGAACGCAAGGTTAGTTTATCTTGCCCAGTGCCAAGCATTGGCTAGGAAGATATAAAGCCCCCCAACTTTGGAATGTGGCATATTGGAAATGTGTTCTCTGGAGTGATGACGCACCACTCAGTAACTTGGAATGGGTTGGAGTGGCATTCTGCTCCAGAACTAATGATCCAACATGAGTACCTGACCTCACTAACTCTGTAGTGAGTGATGCAATATGGGATATTTACAGGCAATGTTTACACTCCATGTTCTTTAACATTCTATGGTGCTGCTCTCTGAATTTTCATGGTCTACCTTGCGTGATAATGTGTGCTGTGCTGGTACAAGTGGATCAGTCACAGGTATTAAACACCTCAGTGTCACTGTCAGACTGAGAATAGTCCAGCAATTAGCATCCTGTGAGCACTGATGACGGACTAGAGGATGACCAACATAAACAAGGCAGCAACAAATGAGGTAGTCTTTTTGACTTTACATCTACAAGGTGGAAAAACAAAGTATGCAGAGAAACAGATGGACTGCAGTCTGTAGCTGTACAACTGTAAAGTGCACCTATATGGTAAGTGGAGCTGATAAAATGGACAAAGAGTGTATATACAAGATGGTGTGTGTGTATATATGTGTGTCTTTCATAACATAATGAAGTGTGACTATACCAGACAGTGTTAGGGCTCGTCCAGGCCTGGCCACGTCCCGTTCCTGCAGCAGATGTTGGCTCTTGTGTTGTGAGTTAATCAGGTGCACGCTGAGGGAGGTCTGTTTGTTTGGAGATGTAATAAACAGTGAGGAGAGGCGGCAGAGTCTGTGCTGTTCTGTTCAGTAATAGCCGCGTGTGTGATGTGGGGTGGGATGGCGTGCGTGTGGCTCGTCCAGGAACGGCCTGGTCCTCCTCGACACGCAGGCCTGTGTCGCCCAGAAATGAACCAGAGCCTAATGGAGTGTGACAGGTATCATGACTCACCCACTGCAACACAACAAAGCCTGTGTGTGTATGTGTGTGTGTGTGTGTGTACATATACGTGTGTGTGGGTGAGAGACGGAGACAGAGCGAAGGATACAGTCGCTATAAGAAAGTCTCCATATAGAAACTGTTGAAACTTTTCACTTTTTTGGCCTAATTATCGCAAAACTTTTGAGTTTAGAGTCGATTCCTTAAGCTCTCACAGTTACGAAATGCCTGGAAATGCCTGGAGGGCTTAAAATAAATAGGACGGTTATTATGTGATTATGCGGAAAAAAGGAAAGATATAAAAATGAACGTGGGTGGAGGTTTTCTCATGACACCGCTGTGTACATTGCATGTTGCCTATTAGTGGTGAAAGTGAAAAAATAAAACTCACAATCGGTCCATTTCAATGGGGAAAAACTATTTGAACTGCTATATTCCTTCAATGAAAAATGAGAATATGGGCCTGGAAGCACCAATTTCAGCTTTCAAAGGAATGAAGGAAATTGTTGTTTCATATTATTTTGAAAAGCCTATTTGAAATCAAGTACAATGCTCCTTTAATCCATCCATAATGCCACTTTTACTTCAAAAATAGCATTTGTTAAATGGAGCAGCGGGAGAATAAAAAAGGAATGACATGCCATTTTTGACTCCCTTCACCAAAAAAAGAGGTTTAAAAAAAGAAAACAATTTACCACTAAAGCCTGGGCAGTGTGGTCTAAGGATGAGGCCAGTCTTTAAACATTCAGTCTTTCAGTGTGCTGCCACTCATCCTTCACTCCTACATATCTGCTGCCCTTGAACAGCCTTAAATCAGTACATTTTATTTTTGTCACTTGTTTGGCTTCTACCTCCATTGTGCTTTCACTCTTTGTTCTGCTGCCACTACTATCTCAGTTTGTTCAGAACTTCTGCTGCTTTTCTGCCTTTATGTTTGTTCAAAACCTCTGATGCCATTTTGCTTTCATTCGTTGTTCAAAAATTCCGTGGTCATTTCGAATTTTACTCTTTGTTCATAACTTCTACTACCATTCTACTTTCATCCTGCTCATTTTTTCTGCTGCCACTTCACTTTCCTACTTCTTTCAAAGCTTCTGCTGCCATTCCGTTTTCAGTTTTGTTGAGAAGATTTGCTTCCAAGTTCTGCTGCCACTTACTTTTACTCTGTTTATTACTTCTCCTGCTAGTCTACCTTCAATCTTTGTTAATAAATTTTACCGCCACTTTTAATTTCATGCTTGGTTCATATCTATTGCTGCTATTATGCTTTTATCGTTTGTTCATAACATCTGCTGCCATTCTATTCTCACTTTATTACTGAGTTGTGCTGCCATTTTCTCTTTCACCCTTTGACCTTCATTCTACTTACATTCAGCTTTTTCCTTTTGCTTTGTAATTTCTACTACTGTTCTACTTTCGTTCTTTTCTTTTCATCTGCTGCCATTCTGCCTTCATTCTTTGTTCATAACTTCTGCTGCCATTCAAACTTTCACTTTTTGGTCACAAATTCTGCTGCCATTTTTCATTCTCCTCTTTGTTCATAAGTTCTGCTGCCATAAAACGTTCATTGTTTTGTTTGGAACCTCTACTATCATTCTACTTTCGTTCTGTTCATAATTTCTGCTGCCATTCACCTTTCACTTTTTGATTATAAATTCTACTGCCATTCTTAATTTCACTCTTTGTTCATAACTTCTGCTGCCATTCAACTTTTCTTTTTATTCATTGGTTCTGATGCCATTTATTTTTCTCTGTTCATCACTTCTGCTGCCACTGGGGTTTCACTCTTTGTTCATAAGTTCTGCTGCCATTCAACTTATTCACTCGTTCTGCTGCCATTGATTTTCACTCTGTTCATCACCTCTGCTGCCACTTTTGTTCACTCTTTATTCACCGGTTTTGTTGCCATTCTAATTTTACTGTTTTTCATAACTTCTACTGTCATTCCTAATTCAGCTTATTGCTCATAACTTCTGTTGCCATTCTATTTTCACTTGTTATTGACATCTATTGCCATTCTATTTTTGCCGTTTGCTCATGACTCTTACTGTCATTCTTATTTTTGCTTTTTGTTCATAAAGTCTACTGCCCTTCCACTTTCACTCTTTCTTTATAACTTCTATTCCCAGTCTGTGCCATACATGTTTCAGTCCACCTATCAGTCCAGCTGCCTTTCCTGAACATGTGGACTGTTCGCCCACTGCCTTTGTATACCTGATTGTTAGCAACCCAACACATATGTTCAGCACAAATTAATCTACAATCTGACAGGGCAGTAGATATAAAGGGTGGTGGTTTCGTGCCATGGGTGTCCTGAGACCGCAAAGTATGGATTTGCAGTTCTAGCCATCATCATTGTGACATTTGTCATAAATAAAATTTATAATATCTTTATAAATAAATAGAAAATGTCAACTTTTTACCTTTAGAATGTAGAATATAATATTTTATTGATGTCTAAAAAATCATACTTTCCCAACTTAAAAAAGAAAAAGAAGTATTAATGGCACACCTTTTCTTTTGCAATCATTCTGTTTATGTATAATAATAATAATAATAATAATAATAAGTATTATTATTATTATTTAATTTAATTTCATAAATTTTTCCTCAGAAAAACTAATGTGGCCTTTTTAACCACTAAGGCCATCACAGGTGAGTCCCATTTAGTCTAATATGAATGCAATTCATCAACAAGTTGCCAATAATTGTGTCTATAATGACTGCTGTCCATGGAGGGCTGGTGGCTAGCCTTTGGCACTCTCACCATTGTGGCCCGTGTTCGATTCCCAGTCAGGGAAGTCCTCTGTTTTGGGGGCAGTCATGGGCTGGAGGTCAGGGAAGCAACCAGTTCGATCCCCTGAGCCGACAGGACATGACTGAGGTACCCTTGAGCAAGGCACCTAATCCCCAACTGCTCCCTGGGTATAGTGCTGTAGATAGGGCTGCCCACCATTCCAGGCAAGTGTGCTCACTGCCTCCCTGTTGTGGGACTAATTTCCCTGTTGTGGGACTAATAAGAATCTCATCTAATATCCATATTTCCATTTTTGTTATTTTCCCCAGCATTGCTTTTATATATAGGTAGATTATGTACTTACAAATCAGGAGTGCCATTAATGGTGACCAGAACTGTAAGTATTAAACCATAGTGACCAGCTTCACGTGAGCCTTCAGCTCTGTTGTGGTCATTCATGTAGATGAATGACCACATTCATTCCAGCGCTTACTACCTCACCTACAGTACTTATGCTACTATTTAGCATTCCCTCTTACTGCCATTCAACCTTTCACTACTCAATGCTACTATACAACCTCACATGAATAAGCATGCCATACATCCGATGGTAGCTCTCTGCTGCCATTCAGTCTTCTTTCACCTTTCACCTTTATTCAGGGTCATCCACCTTCATGTTTTTGCCAGCCTGCTGCCACTGAGCTTAAGTTTAAACATATTAACTTGCTCAACTTTTACTCGTCCACATCTGCTGCCATTCAAGCCTATGCCTCCAGCACACATGTGTTGACGTTCTGGCTTCACTCGTGCAGGTCGACTGCCGTTCAGGCCCTCGCTGGTACACGCCTGCTTCTGCTCAGCCCTCATTCATACACATGTTCTGCTGGAGCTTGAGCATTTGTTCTGTCCTGCCTGTCAGCTCCTGTAGTTGGACATGCCCGTTTCCCTCCGTACAGCACCACTGTGCTGGTATAAATGAAGTAGGCTTTTCTCTTAGAGGGCTTTGGGTTCCATCCACTCTGCCAAGTTTACTCACAAGTTACTCCCAAGTTTAGGTCCTCCAGGATTCCTGATCATGGTATAAAAGCACTGCCAGTTCAGATTATATAACAACACTTAAGTAAGACGGTTCTTCACTGGTTTTTAAGCAAAGTTCTATCTAAAACCTTTTGCATGCTTATGTGGTTCATTACGTGACAATATGTGCTATTTGTGCCGTTGTCATGATGTCAAGTTTGTAACAACAGAAGAACCCTTTTTGGTGCTATATAAGACCTTTTTGACAAGTTTCTATTTACATCAATCTAAAGAACAGAGAACCATTTAAGCATGCATATATCTCTATACAGAACTCATGGCTGTCAATGAACCACTGTCTTTACTAAAACTTAAAAGAACCTAAAGGGTCACAGTTGTTGCCACTGTTAATGAAACCAAAAGCATGTTAGATGTTGCAGGTATCATGAGTGAAATCAGAAAAATGTGGAGAAACTCTGTGAAAAGGTTCATTCAAGCCTTGTTTCCAGAAAAAAAATATCCTTTTTCTAAGTTTTTGTCATTTAATATTAAACTGAATGGAAAACTGTCCGAAGCAGAAGGGCCTGGGTTCGATTCCCTGGCCGGGAAACCACGGTCCTTTCTGTGTGGAGTTTGCGTGTTTTCCCTGTGTCTGTGTGGGTTTCCTACGGTTTCCTCCCACTGTCCAAAGACATGCAGTCAGGCTGATTGGACATGCTAAAATGCCCCTACTTGTGTATAATTGTATATATAAATGCCTTCGGCCCAATGACCGCTGGAATAGCCTCCAGCATCTTAGATTGTATGTGTGTGTGTGTGTGTGTAATTCATTGCCTAACTGCAATTAGGAAATAATTAAACAAAGTTAAATTAATTAGGTTATGTAAATGACTGTAGACCGAAGATTTCTGAAGTTAAAATTGCCACAGGTTGCCTGTAAAGGAGTCCCTTAGGCTGTAATGTTTCTGCCTTTGCTATTTTTGGTACGACAATGGCTTGCGTGTGTTTTGTCGGCTGGCTTTTCCACTTTAGATTATTCACATTGGTATGCTTAATCTGTTCAGCAAACAAAAGCCACCAGTCCCAAGACAGGCGTGCTCAAATTGCACTCTAACTCTGATGGACTGATCAATTATTTAAAAACAAACAATACAGTCATTTAGAAGCCCTCGTTTCTCATTTTACATGCCTTTTATTCAGGAGTTGAGACAAGGGTTTCTTTTGGGCCACTAGTACTACTACTGAAATCTCACAAAGGAAGAGAAGTGCCTTCAGGATGTTGATGGAATAAGTGTCTTTTGTCCATAAAGGTTTATTTTTGGAAACTCTATTTTAAGGAACGCATATTGGGGGGGTTTAAGGTTTTATTCTTTGCTCAGTGAAGCTAGAACTATTCATTTCTCATTTCCTCATTTGTTCTCATTCATTCATTTCCTTTTGTTTCTATTTCATTTGTATTAGTGTACATTACTGGAGGTTTGTTGTGTGAAAATGACAAATAAGTTGCTTTGCTAGTTGCAGTAGTGCCAAATAAACACAAGAACAACCTCTTCGTGCAAGTGATTGTGCATGAATCATCATCTAATTTCACATTTTATGAACGTAAATTGGCTGCATTTGAGTTCTGCAGGTTCTAGATGACTTCAAATGAGTTCTGGAATAAGAGTTTAGTGAGTCACTAATATTTCAAGATTTGTTCCATGTTCTAAAGTACAGTTTTGTCCATGACTGTTTAGATATTAAAACATTTTAGGTATCAATAAGTCAGTTGGCATCAGAAATGTACAAATTATATCATATCTTTTCATTGGTACTTGTGATCCATACAAGAGTTCAATGGCTAAAATTACACTTTGCAATATGGAACAAATCTTAAGCAGTAAATTTGATACTACCTAAAACATGTGTCAGGCTCCAGTCCTCGTGGGCCAAAACACTGCCTAAATCCACATGTTGCATCATTAAACATGCCTGATTCAGCTTATTGGCTCATAAGCATTCATAAAATGAGATCAGAAGATTAGATGATGGTAAATATTAATCTCCACAGCACTTTGGCCCAGAAAGTCCCCTGTTTGGGAATTTAGGTGATGATTCAAACTCAATAGTTTGCACAACAAGGTCTTACCAAAATGTTTGGCTGGGGGTGGGGGGGGGGGGGCAGTGCAGGGCCTGAATCCTTGATGCTGCAACAGTGATGATGGGAGGAGGGCATCAGCCACCAGAGATGGGGGTGGGGGGTGGGGGTCATGCCAACAGCCATGGGAGGCATGAAGGTGGGATGCAAGTCCCAAGCTCTGCCACCTAGGCCCCATCTCCTCTTCTGCATCGAGGCTGCTAGTCTACACCTTACGTCTGACCCAGGTGGCCGAGATGCAGAGTGGAAGCGGTGCCCAGGAGGTGGGGCTCAGCACTTGCATGCCGTTCCCCACTCTTTTGCAGATTTCATCTTCTCCCTGCTGTCTTCACAGGGTTTCATCTAGTTTTACAGGTCGGGCCCCACCTTCCTGCTGGTTCTCACAGCTGTCATCGGGGCCCAGAAGACAGGTGCATGCCATCAGATGCTTCCTGCTTTTTCTGTGCCATATTATGCAAACCATTAAATTATGTACATACAGGATATAATTTGATAGTAAACCATACAGTAAAAATACAGTAAAATTGCTGCTTTTTTGATTTTCTTTCAAGCAGATCCATCAGTAATGTCTGAAAGGATGTGTAGCTGTCAAGAAGCCTGTAACATGACAAAAAAACAGGCCAGATGCTCAGTGAAAAGAAAGCTTTGAGGATTTCACAGAGTCAAAACAGGACAAAGATCAAAATGATCACCTAATAACAGAGACATCAAATGGTCAAGGGTAAAGCAGATCAAAACCAAACCAGTACAAAAATTGCACTCAAAGCCAACAAAAGGAAAAGCCAAAAACATGGTCAAGAACACAAGCCGGGTCGAAAACACAGAAGAATAAACACGAAAGAAAGTGGTATGCTCAGATGATCTGATAGTTCATAAGTACTGAGTCCAAACAAACAGTCTTTCTACAGACAGTTACTGGTGAATCAGATTAGTGCTTGGGTGATGATGGTCTGTGATTGGATGATGGCTGTGGTCTGATGTTCATATGGTCTCACCGGGGACTCTGGGAGTTGGAGTTTGGAAGGCATAGTGTTGGGGACTACAGAGCTAGAAATGTTGTCAAGAAAAAGAAGATGATCAAACAAAGAAGCTGCTGGTGTTCTCAAAGGAATGCACTGACCACCCCAGAGTCCAGACCTCAACATCAATGAGTTTCTGGGTGCTTAAATTGTAATTCAACCAATCTCTGAGACTGATCTTCAGAGAAGTGGAAAAATATATTTGAAAAACTGAAAGCAGGTCTTGGGAAAATGGAAGCTGTAATAAAGGCAAAGGCTGGACACCATTACATGTGATATATTTAATTGTGCAATTTTCCTAACTTCTAATGACCGATGTGACTGGAAATAAAACAAAAATAATAATAATAGTGAAGCTCGTTCTCATTGGGGGATCCTTTAAAGCATTAGACTGCAATACACATCCTGTATAACACTTACAGTCCACATGCTTTCTGCGAATACGCCAATGGCTAAGCTCTCCCAAACCTTTTGTGCTTTTATTCTCAACATGAGACAAATAGAACCTGAGCCCAAAGAAGAGTGACCAGAAGCTGGACATAAGACCAAGAGAATAAAGCGAGTTTGAGAGATAAAGAGGGGCGATGTGTATGTGAGAGAGAGAGAGAGAGAGAGCGAGAGAGAGAGAGCTTTGTGTACAGATGGGATCAGGAGCGCTCAGTGTGCTGAATAATCAGACTGGGAGCGTTTCATGCTTGACCTTTCCGAGCGGAGAAAGGGGCTGTGGCGAAAGCACGCACGCCGCGGAGAGTGAGAGATAGCGGCCGGAACTCGCCCTCTATTCTCCCTAAGGCCTCGCCCAGTAGCAGCCAATCTCCATGACATTTCAATACTTCAATGAGAGGTCGCGCAATTTGGTAATGATAGCATCAATTTGAGGCCACGGGACATGCCACTCAGGAAGCGGCGAGAGGGATAACGGGGAAGTGAGGATTTAAGCATTTAGCAAATGCCAAGGTAGTAAGAGAGTCAGCGATAGGTCTTGTGTTCAGTTACACACCTGCTATTAAAGCTCCACAATCAGCGAAACAGGCTGTGGTGGTGGAGGCTGAATGTGTGGAGATTCCAATGTGCAAATTCAAGATGAAACACGTACAGCAAGGATATAATAGCTCTCAGTTTACTAGATGCACCATGGTGATGTTCTGCTTCAATCCCTCATGTTTTCTCTCTGGCCTTGCTCACATTCGATGGTTGCAGTGGTATAAATAAGACTTGTTTGTGTTAGTGGGATGTTATATGTGGTCAGATGTTTATTCCTGTTTATTTTTACATCACTGTGCTTGACATCATCCAATCTCAGCCAATAACCTGTACAATAATAGAGTGTCATATTGGTTAGTCTTCCAAAGCCAGTGGTCGTTAACCCCCTTCTTGGAGATCACTGATCTTCTTGGACATAACTGATTCAGTCAGTCAAGGACTTCTAAAGAAGTTAATTAGCAGATTGCAGCAGGAACTAGACTTTGCAGAAAGGTAGATCTCTAGGACAAGGGTTGGTGACCACTGCCCTAAGCCCTACAGCTTTCCTGCAAGTCAGCGCTTTGGTCAAGGCATGACATGTATCTACTGGACAATCGACTGACAGAATAAAAATTTACTCAGATATTTAATAGTGCTTTAAGGACAGTGTCCACTAAGGTTGAAGGTCAATCTGAGAAAGCCTATTAGAGTCCAGGTAAAGACTGCAGTCAGTGGAAGATGAGCTTTGGTTTACTCACTTAAAATGCGTCATTTCTAGGTATATCTGCTTGGTTTGATTGGCTGTACCTGAATCTTTAGATGTTGCCAAGCACATCCAAGAAATACCCTGCAGGTTATTATGACTTATAATACACATTTTAGCTTATAACAGAACAGTTGAGGGCTGTGAGAATTGGTGGGAGGATGACCACAAGAGGTGTAAGGACAGTGCCTGAATCCTGAGCTCCACTGCCTGAGCCTCGCCTCTTGTTCTACAGTGAGGTCAGTGTAGTACACCTGATGTTTGATCCCAGTGGCCGAGCTGTGGAGCCTCTCAGCTCAGGTGATCACCCTTAATGAGAGCCAGCTAAAACTGATTTGGCTTTGCCATCATGGGTATCAAAAGAGGGAAAGAGAGATGCTCTGCATCTCTGTCACCACTTTGGCACAGCTTGGCCACTGGGATCACAGTGGCCTTTCTACAGAACAGAAAGTGTGGCTGAGAGGCTGAGGTGTAGGACTCGGGCGCCATCGTCACACCTTTCATAGCTGTAGTCATCCTGTTTCCTTTCACGGCTGTCGTTGTCCTTCTCGCCACCACTCACTGCTGTAGTCCTCCTGACACCTCTCAGGGGCATCATAGGGGTGCTGAGTTCAGGCATCATCCTGATGTTACAACTCGCAGCTTTCATCTTCATCTCACTGTCTCTTACAACTCTCGTTGGCACATAGGGATCAGGCACCAGATTCCTGATGACTCATATAACTGTCTCTGGTGTCCAGGGGTTGGGCACCTGGCACTAGTTAACTTGAATGGCTGGACATAGTGTGAAATCCTCATCCTGGAGATGCTCAGTCACGGTTCTGAAGATCTACCATCCTTGTGTGTTTAGATTAGACTTGGTGCTAAACTCTGCAGGGTGATGCATCTCCAAGACCAAGACTGGGCAACCCTGGTCTAAAAGAACAAAGAAAAAACAACTAAGCTACTGCAAAATTACCATGTATGTGTTTAACAATAGAGCCAGTTGCTAGTCTATTTATCTCAGCAGATATATGCAAAGGATATATGCATTTATCAAAGAGATACAGTATAGCAAGAGGCGAATAAACACTGCATATTACTTAAACACAACAGAATGAGCTGTCAAATCTCTCAGAACAACTCTCACTGCAAAATAAATACAAACTATTCACTCACGTGATATTATATGCACATATCAGCTGGGAAGTCCATCAGCTATCCTTGTGGTTTTGCTCTCAGCACTGACTCACAACAAGCTTCCAGGACATGCTCTAATTGGTCTGAGGGGAAACTCACATCAAATCCTCAGCCTTTGTAGCAGACAGACTATGCATGTATTGTATCTGGTAAAAATGACAGCATCAATTAATAAAGAAGTATAATCTACCTCACATTAGTCCCCACCATGTTGGTCAGGCAGCCGTAAACAAAACCATCCTCTATATTTGGTGCTAGCCAATATTCCATGGAATTTTGGATCTGCTGTTGATGTCATACCAATGTGGGCACCCATACCAAAGGGTGCATTGAGGGTGCTACACCAAAATAAGACACGGGACAGTATACAAATGTTATTGATCTTGAAAAAAAAAAATTGCAAAGTTACAAAATCAAATTATTAGCTAAAAGAAACGCTTTAGCATGTCAGCTTTCATTTCCATCAGTAAGAGTTCAAGCCTTTTTCTAAATCATTATAATTGCAGTAACTATATTTACTAACATTGAAGTTTAACATGTGGTATTTTTGTCCACATCACTACAAGTTAAACTGAGTTGCCAAAGTTCTAACTGTTCTAACTTAAGCTTTTCTTTCCTATTTTTCATAATGTCAGGAATTTAGTTTTATAGATTTAAATTCAACTAGTACATATTCGCATCTGGATTTTAAAAATTCTGTTTGCACATGTGACGTTCAGTTTTACATTTTATAAAAGTTCAGTTTTCATGAGCAAAACGTCACTTTCACTTCTGTAATTCTTTTTTTAAAATCGATTGTGTCACGCTTGAACCACATATGGACTCCATCAACCAGAATCCTCTGGGAGATCAATGACTTCTGATCTCTCTTTACGCTTATCAGTGCTTTTGCTCACTGGAGTACTGATTCAATGCACCTATTACTACTACTACTACTACTACTACTACTACTACTACTACTAATAATAATAATAATAATAATAAAACAATTACTTCATGTAATAATTAGCAACTATTTAATTAGCAACTATGTTCTTATTCCATTCAGAAATTACTTTATTTGAAAGAAGTATTTATTCAAAGTACTTATTTAGGTTGCATAAAACTAGTTAATTTACCTTTTTACCACATGGAGTAATTTTTTTTTAGGTTGAACTTACAAATTTCTTGTTATAGTGAACACTATACAAAGTTATACGTATGTTTCCCAGCAACTAACCACAATATTAACTGCCCCAGCAAGTAAGCGGAGCCAGTTAATCTAAAGGAGGCTTTGTTTTATATCAGAAATTCTGAGTCCAATATCTGCTATAAAACAAGCACCAAAACACCTTACACTGAGAGAAAAAAGAAAAAGGAAAGATAAATGGATCAATTCAAACGGATATGATTTCATTACCTTTAAGGCTTAACATTTGTAACATTTAAGGCAAGAATCATCTTTAAAAAACTGCAAAAAAGTATTTTCGTGAAGTTTGATAAACTTTTCCCATAGTCACTGAGCAGTGTAGCGACATGATGAAGAAGCAGAACCCGATTGGTCCCCCTCTGTGTACCCGAAGTGCTGATTGGCTCACTGACAGAACTAAGTTAGAGTTACAGAAGCTCTTTGTTTTCTAGATGAAGAGTCCAAAATTGCTTAAAAACAAACAAAAAAAACACCTGACCTGATGTTATGAAGTTGTCACAGGATAAGAATGTGAATAATTCAACTGTGGACAGACAATGGACAGTTATGTCTGCATGACTGGTCAATGCCTATGTGGCAACCATGTGTGTTGTGCAAAAAGTTAAAGCCTGCTCAACTTTCCTCACCTCAATGCAAGTCATGTTCATTCCTCTCTCTATCCCGCAAACCCCAAAATGGTTACTCCCCGTTTGAATATAAATGGGGGCCAAATTTCAGTTGATGCATGCAGTGGACGCATTACATTAACAAAACAGTAAATCTGGTGGTGTGATTTATGAATCTGGCCTCATATCTTTCTCTTTATATTCTTTCTTTCAGGGTTCATTCAGGGAGAGAACAAGAAAGAGAGGAGAAGGAGGAGGCTGGAAAGGGAAGTGGTATGAGATTGAAGAAACCCAATCCGTGCTTGGACTCTCGCTCTCTCTCTCTCACTCTCTCTCTCTCTCTCACTCTCTCCGTGTGATGGATGTGCTATGATGGCCCTCACATCTGAGATGCCTCGCCATAAACATGTCACTACAGCAAAGACAAAAAGAACACTGTTTTACTGGCCTCGTCTGGAGGTCTCTCCACAAGTACGTGCACATCTAATCTCATCCCTCATTCATTCTCTCCATCCTTCCCACCCGTTCCCGCTCTCTCACATTCCATCTTTGATGCTGAATGACAGATCGAGATGAGTCGGATCAAGTGAAGTCACCCCCTATCACTCAACAGTGGCTTCTTTACAGCTGCTGAAGAATGATGTCTTCCTGTATTTCTGCCTCCACCCACACAACCTCCCCCACCCTTTTAGTGAAGCTGCTGAAAGAGATACTTTGGCAATAAAATGAAATTCGCACCATTTTCCACTTACATCAGTTTTGGTTGATGAGCCTGGATATCTTTGGTGGGCAAAGTGTGCTTCTTTAGTGTTGCACTGGAGCTACAAGGCCAATGTAGCAAGTAATGGAAGCTTATTTAAGTAGGCTTATTAGCATTTTTCAATTTTCATGTTTCAATTAAAGTTTACACAACTTTTTATTTACCCCAGATGTAGGTGATCATGTCCAAAATTTGCTGCTTTGCTTTAGTGAAAGAAGTATACTATATTTCCAATATTGTTCAGTCACCCATCCAAATCATTGAATTCAGGTGTAATCACTTCCATGGCCACAGGTGTATAAATCCAAGCACCTGGATATACTTACTCTGCTCATACTTTGTAGACCAGGTCTACAATTGGTTTTATAAAGGTGTTGTGTTCGATTCCACCTCTCCAGCAGAATCTTAGTTCCCTTATGTGCAGGTTAGAGTCCATTCATGATTTCTGTTGTTTCTATTTTCACTTTTCATAATTCACATTAAGTTCAATTGTGTTCTAATCCAGAGGGTTCCAAACTTTTTAGTTCCAGAAGCCACACAAACAAGTAATGTTTTGGGACCCACCCCCAAATATAAAGTGCAATAGTGAATATCATAAAAAAATCGAAGCTAAGGACTGATACTAAATCAAACTTTGGAAAGCAAGAATAAAACAATGGCAACAGCCATTCCTCAACTCCTTTGCAATCCATTCTTTTTATTACTAGACACATTTTATTAACATTGGACATTACAATTCTTCTGTAAAATAATTCTGACCCATGTTGTCAGCTAGCTTGGTAGGATAGCCAGCTATTTGTTCTGATTGCTGTTAATTAATTAAGCTAAAACATGCTTGTTTATGTATCATAAGAACTGGTGTGACATGGCAGCAAAGTAGAACATCTTTGCCCATTCTGTGTGGTCTGATGCCATTGATGCTGTTGCTTCACCTGCCTTGATCGGGTACCCACTGTTCGCCAGCCTTCTGGACCAGTCTGACCATCATGAAGCTTCCGGCTGAGCAACACTGTACTAACCTACTGTACTGATCAAATCTCAATCTCTCCTGTCATTTGCTGTCTAGTATCCACCAGAGAAGGCTGGGTTCCCCTTTTGAGCCATCGTTCCTCTCAAGGTTTCTTCCTCTTTCTTTTAAGAACGTTTTCCTTGCCACTGTCACCTCTGGCGACGCTCATGAGGACTTGGAGCCGGATTTTTCTGTAAAGCTGCTTTGTGACAACACCTGTTGTAAAAAGTGGTAAACACACAAACTTTGACTTGACTGGCATATTTGGAGTATTTAATTCTGTGGCAAGTAGCTGTGCAAACAGTAAAAATAGGCCCAAAGCTTTGAGAGCATCCCCTAGCATTGATATTCACACAAAACAACACTTTGAATGCATAGTACTTGGTTTGCATGGCCTATACAACATGATACAGGAGTACTTGTATTGTAAACATAATATCAATCTGTAATTTCACAGTTCATGCATAAAGAATGGTCCTACATTAAAAGAAGTGCCTCTAATACCCATGTAGGTCTGCACATTACAATACATGCAACAATGATTTAACAAGTGGAGATGTATTGACTGTAGTACAGATGATGTAAATAATCATATTTCAGGGTGTTTTTAGGTGTTTTACACCTAAAATTACACAGATGTATTTTAATAGTTGTAAAAGCATATTTTATCTTAGGAAATTATGCCTGTGCAATATTGTGAGAATAGTTACATTTATATAAAATGCCAAAGCCTGAAATTTGGGTACCATATGACCATATTACAGAACAAGCGCATTTCTGCAGCTAGCTAACTGATAAGATCATTGACATTTTCTACATAGATAAAGAGCAAGTATTCTCATAATTTAGGTACATGACCTGTTTTAATATTGTTGGAAAAACAGTTCACCCTATTACACATGTGTAATTACCTAAGAGATAATATGCAGTTACAAATATCAAGATATTTTTGTGTAATTACATGCGCAAAATCTAAAGTGGATACATGAAACCTTTACTAATGTAACAGTGACAGGGATACAGTTTAAAATGGGACTGAAAACTCTTGAAAAGATCAATTGACATGCGGTGTTGCTGCTAGCACCATCACATTATTGAATGGTTTAAAAAGAGAACTTTGGTTAGGATGTCATGTTACAGCACAAGCATACCTCTACAGCTAGCTAGAAAATAGGAACATTCTCATTTCATATGCAGTTGCAGTGAAAGTACTGATAAAAAGACTGATATAGCAATTTCCTTACATGAATCACTCACACATGAAGATGGACAGCAGCAGCAAGAACTGCAAGAAACCAAGAATGACAGTGAATACTTAAAGAGGATGAGGACATATCTGAGCAGGTGGGCATTGAAAAATCCTGACCTTAACTTACTTAACTCCTTAAAAGTAGGAAGCCCCAAAGTTGTATTACACTCTTCTGTAACCTGTCACTGTAGCTACTGAATAATAAGTGTAATATTGTGTAAAATAAGACAAAATCTTTTGCCATTGCCGAAATATATTTGGATAGTTTATGCACATCCTTATTCTGTAACAGTGAATACATCATGAATCATAGTTTCTTTACAGTTGCATGTATTGTTTACATGTGCCCATATAGGTATTACCTAGAATTAATGTAAAACAGTACCAAAACTTTTATATATATTAACTACTTTTTGTGGACACAAAAAACTTGTCCTTTCTGCCTGATGACTGGACCTTACTCAAGTCTCATACCTGTCTTTGTCACTCTGATGAAACTAAGACTCAGAGCCACAGTAAATCATCTGTCATAACATCCAACCCTTTGAACTTTGACTGTTTCATGCATGTCTACTGTTGCTGGACGAGTAGTCACAGATGGCACAGAACAGCAATAAAGCACTCAGACATCAGGGCTGGGGTCAAGCCACATCAGTGATGGAGATTTGATGTGGTTTATTGCCCGACAGGATTCCTTTCATGGTTCTTGAGCTTGATGTTTCATTTTCAGTCCACCCTCGTTCTGACTAAGTTGTCGGGATGGCCAGTCGACCTTGAAGAAGTTCATTTCCGACACTAGCAAAAATGATGCAACCGTTGCAATAATGAAGAAAGATTTTTTTTCTCTCTCTTTGCTTTTATTGGCCTAGCACTAATTGTTCTGGCAGAGTTCCAGCACTTTATTTTGTAAATACAACCCTGCCAACCTCTAGAAAATGACCATATAGAAGAGAATGCAAGCTATGACAGAGAAAACATGAACACTTGTACACATGTATAAAACTTACTGACCTCAAAATTTGGTGAAATGCTAATAAAAACAGCAGTGATTGGTTAATTCTGTTTGAGTTGTATTAAGTACATTTAACAATGGCTTGGGGCCTGAATACCCCAAACTTATCCAGTTTTGAAACCAGAATTTCTTGTGATTCTTCTAAGTCTTCAGCTACACAACCGAAGCCTTTGTTGTTGCATTTTGTGCTTCATATTTTCAATGTTGGACTTCAGGCAGGCCAGCATAGCACCCACATTTTCTGCTGTCGGTGGTGGTTTTGTGGTTTTCATCCATGCACTTTACACCCATGCTGGAGAGGGTAATTGAGTCAGGAGAATTACTGGTGGGCCAGCAGCATTTTGGGCCAGCTACTAAGAGCTAATGTACAAAATCAGGCACATAAGCACAAGAACACTAAGACAGATTATAAATGTACTGTAAGTCTGTAATTTAGGGGTTAAATTTCTCAGGCCACCCACCTCAATTAGTACAGCTCCAGTTTGATGACTGAATCTCATACACTCTATAGAGAATAGATGAAGCTGAAATTAGCTTCTTATTCTCAATTTCTCTTCCAATCCTTAAATGATGTAGCACTTATGTTCAGATGTATGCAGAGGTGCCAGCATGTAACTGCACTATTTAAAGTGGAACAGAAAGTGGAATAAGAAGCTGATATCAGCCTTGAGAGATCAGCATATCAAATTCAGCATGAAAGTGTGAATCAGATATTGGCTGACACGATAGGCAGTGCAATACAGAGTTCATTGTTGCATTACTGATGTAGCAATTTTCATACATGAATCATTCATATGTAAAAATGAACAGCACAGGCAAGAATGGTAAGAAACCAAAAATGAAAAAGCCACATTAGAAGGATGAGGACATATGCGAGCAGGTGGGCAGTAAGAAATGTTGACCTTAACCTACTTAACCCCTTAAATGGCCATGGCCATCTAAAAGCCTAAAGTTTTATTACACACTTCCATAACACAAGAATAGCTCAGTTTGCATTGAAGCCCATGATTATGTCATATTTAAGATAAAAGATTTCACTAGTTTTCATTATATCGCTAGCTAGCCACTTCAGTGTAGTATCCAAATAATAAACAAGGGTAAAACATTGAAAAAGACAAAAGTGCACAGATTTCAGAAAAAGTTATTTCGTAATACTGTGTTTGTGTGTGTAGCAGTTTTGAGTTTGTGTTAGGCTGGCCTGCACTATGCAACCCCTGGTCTGAAAGCATGTCCCATTCTGGCCCTGCTTTATGCCCAGAGATTTCTTCAAGTTACCTGAATTTCAACAACCCACCAAAGAAAGATCTTCTTAAACAACTGAATAATATGCTGTGATATTACTTGGCAAAGTGGTGAGCATCAATCTGTCCTTACTTTTAAATGAGTAGACCTGTTCTGAATGCTCTACCTAAGTATGATTTTAAAATGTTTCTAGTCTTAAATTGCTCATGTTCTGACCATTTTGAAATGTGTCAGTAATCAATTGCAGAATGAGTGTACACAAAATGAATTTAAAGGTAAACCATTAAGTATCTTCAACTTATTTTTTATTAAATGTAGGCCAGGGTGGATTTACAGATCACTACTTTCTGTTTTTATTTGCATCTCACATAGTCACAACCTTTCTTAAAATTGAGGCTTGTAAAGTGAATTAACCCCCAATAACCCTCAAATGAATATATTTAGTTTGGCAATAGTATATATATATATATATTTTTCCTTTTCATCACAGATACTACACTCACAAACATACAGTTTAGAGTTATTAGCTGTAATCATATGACATTTGGTCAGATGTAGGCATAAAGAGAGAGCTTTAAAAAGCCTCTGAGGGGGAATGCATTAAGATTTAATTTTTTTTTTTCTCCAAAACTAAAGGAACAACTGCTAAAAACATTACACTAGGAATAAAGTCTAAGCCGACACCTTTTATGTTCTTATTGTGTTGTCAGCATTTGTCAGCGCTCAAACGTTTGAGGATTTTAAACCACCTTTGGGCCAAGAAAGATTTAATATGTGCTTTTAACAATAATTTGAAGTAGCAAGATGCCAAATCATTCCTAAGGCAACACCTGCTTTACATACCAATGAACTTTGATGAGCATGAAGCTCAGTGCTGAGAATAAACATACTCAAAAAGTATTATGTTTTATGATAACAAAATCATTTTGCGGATGCAATATCTACTGAAATAAAAAAGTAAGGGGGTGAGGTTTCCCCATGGGCAATGTGTATGCATTTTCAGAATCACTCTGGCACACACTGTTCATGCATGAACCTGTGGCTTTGAGATTCAGCAGTGGAGATCCACCTCCCCTGCTCAGATGGCCAAGCTTTGATGACCTCTGTGCTTTTCCTCCATCTCAGGCACAAACAGTTCAAACCCCCTGCCACCTGAAAGAGCTGGGCAGGGTGATAGTCATCGCCAGCTTCTCTACTGAAAGTACCAAGTCTGTCTGAGTCACTGAAGCCCAGCTAGATGGTTAAAGAATGTGGACGAGGCTTTGGAAAGGCAGGACTGAGGCCTTCACTCAGGCCAAATCCCTGATGAGAAGGAGGGGCCCTTGGATTCACTACAAAGCCTCATCCAAGGCCATCTTCAACCACTCTGTTCCTCTGTCCTCCCCCTTCTTCTCACAGGCTTTTGGTTGGAGAAGAGAGCAACGCTTATCAAAACGGAAGAGTGGACAGATTGTGGGAAGAAAATAGAACAATGATGCTTCGGAAAGTCTTGAAGCTTGAGTTTGAAAAGGAGCCTCTGAAGAACAGAGAGATGGAGAAACCAGAAGAGTCAGAAGAAGAGGTGAATTTTAGCATTTTGTGTTCCGGAAGAAGCCGCTGTCGCTCGAGTGAAATTAAAAGCCGAGCGCTCTTCGCTGGTGGTTGAAAATGTGTCAGAAGCCAAGCTTGGAAAGCAGAGAAATCCCACATGCGAAATCTACAAAGCTGGCCATCCTTTGTCGCTGCTTCCTTTTACTCGCATCAAGGCAGCAAGATAAAGCAAGCTTTTAACGCTTGATGTACAAAAAGCTATGCAGGATGGCACTCCAATTTACGTTCTGTTGGAGGGTTTGTGTCTAGCACCTTGGAGTTCATCGTTTTTTCACCAACAACACAGCGCTTAGGTTACACCCACTCTTCTTAGGCACCCGTCGTACTGACAGCTCCAAAACACCACGGCTGCTCATGATACTCGCAGAGTCTCGTCGGCTTCTCTGAGGTTCCTCCGTTTATTTTGGGCACGCGTTTATGTGGCCAGAGACCAGGCCTGTGACATTCTGGGTCGTGTGTGGGTGTTTTGGCTGGGAGCTGACAGTTCCGCGGCTAGGAGTGGCAGCCCGCTGAGCTCCGGCCTGTGGAAAATATGAATCAGGCACAGGATGGTCAAAGCTGTCCAAAGAAAAAAAGCCATAAAGAATCATAATGATCAGCTCAGTAACACTTCACTGAAGGGCAACATTCATAAAGCTACATAACACCTGCATAAGCCCATCAGTCGCAACTGGTATAAACCTTTTTTGTACATTTATAAAGGCAAATTCCAACAGCTGTTAACCCCTTAAATGACCAGGGCCCATCAGCAAGCCCAAAGATGTATTATACACTTGCTTTATGGCATTTGGCTGACGCTCTTATCCAGAGCGACTGACAATTTTGATCATGTAGGCCAAGGTGGTGTTAGGAGTCTTGCCCAAGGACTCTTATTGGTATAGTGTAGTGTTTGCCCAGGTGGGGATTGAACCCCAGTCAACAGTGTAGAAGGCGTTAACCACTACACCAACCAACCACCACTTTAGAACATATATGATATATAGCTTAGAAAGGTTGCATTGCATTGAAGTCAATGTAATTACTGAATAATAAGCCTTAGTATGTAATAAACCTGAGACTTTAAGGTTTAATTGACATGAGAATAGCTTTTGTCAACTTTGATGTCAAGTGTCTATACCAGTGTTGAGATGTTATGGAATACTGGTATGTATAGTATAAGTGTCTGTAATCAGTCCGTGTTACATTTTATAAAGACAGTATACAGAAAACATTATTTTTACATTTGTAGGAGAATACTTTTGAACTTTCCTTAATTTAGAATATGTTATGTTTGTTGTTTTTGAGCTGTACTAGCATCAGTGTGGTGCTTGGACTGAAGCAGAAGATAGGAAAAAACAAGATAAAGGTAAGAATTTCAGAGCTTAAATCAAATGATGAGCAAATATTCCAAGAAACCTATTAATGACCAACCAGTAACAGCAAGGACGAGTGTGAATTAAATAAGAATTACAGCAGAATTTTTCCCATATGTCCTGTCAATATATATTCAAAATTTACTCTGAATGTATTCTAAATATGTTACTTTTTCATATATTGTGATTTGATACACCACTGAATGTATTTTGAATTGTATTCAGTCATCACTACTTTTTGAAAGTATTTTGCCCAGACCTGCATAACACATATGTCTAGTAGCAGAATTTTTCCTGAAATTAGCTTGTTATGACACATTCAGGTGAAATGACAACTTATTATGACAAGTGACTGTATCTGTGTATGTCAGAGTGACACAATACTTATGCAATGGCTTGCCAAGTGAAGTGGCTGAATCAAGCGAGCACTTCAAAATTATGCTCTGTTGTGTGATTATGAGTTAACAACAAATCTGTTATTATCTACCCTGATGCTCAAATCAAATCATGCTAGACCACCTCATAAATGATGGACCTTGTCTTGGAGTCATATAGACATTTTTATGCCATTGGTTCAGTGATTCATACAACTACTCTAAATAGCTAAAAGAAACTCACTGTACCTGAGGGCCAGAGACTATACATACTAACTGTCATGGCCCGTGTCTTGGCTATCACTGAAAAAGCCATCACCTAAAATGTGGTGTAGACAAAACACTTAAAAAAGACGGTTCATTAGTAAAGACAATGGTTATGTTTAGAATCATAAGTCCTATATTCATGCTTAAATAGTTCTTTGCATACTGCAATCATTCTTCAGATTAATGGAGAATGTATTGTATTTGACAGTGTGCAGATTTTTGAAAATGGTTCTAGAAAGGGTTCTTCTGGGCTTGCTGGAGCCTATGCCAGCAGTCATCGGGCAGAAGGCAGGATACACCCTGGACAGGTCGCCAGTCCATCACAGGGTAATCATAAAACATAATGTAAAGTTTAGATTATTCATCTTCAATGATATACAGCTTGTCATATACATGGCTTTAAAGATGATAAATATTATGTTATTATCTCTGCGATGGACTGGCAACCTGTCCAGGATGTATCCTGCCTTCCGCCCGATGACCGCTGGGATAGGCTCCAGCACCCCTGACGACCCTGAGGGAAAAGCGGCTTAGAGAATGGATGGATGGATGTTATTATCTCATTTTTCTTTATAGTTAGCATATGAAGACTGTATAAAAAAAGGTCAAAATACATTCAAATGCTCAAAAAGGTATTAAATGAATACATACTGGTACTTAGTAAACAAGAAGATGCAAAGATGGAGTTGCAAAATGTGCAGTTATGTACACTGTAAGCCAAAACTCACTATAAAGTCAAAGAACATTTAATGCAACTTTGCTGACTTTTCCAGCTCAAGGATCTTGGAGCGGAAGGAAAGTTCACCACTAGTGGACCCAAAGGACTGCATGCGTGCTTCTTCACAGAATGCAATGCGCATTATTGGAGCTCACCAATAGCTGTAAATAAATCAAGAGAGAGAGAGAGAGAGAGAGAGAGAGAGAGAGAGAGAGAGAGCGAGAGAGAGCGCAATGCTAACCTGAATGGAGAAATAGATGTTTGCCTCCTCATGCAATCCATTAGCCTTATAAAAAAATGAAGACTTGTATTGTGAGGAGACAATGGACGATCAGAGCACCGCAATAACCAAAGTCCAAGCACGCAAACCAATTTGCCTGCTTTAACTTTGCTTGCTTTTTTTGGAAGTGCTTTGTTGGAGTGGCTAACTTGTGAGACAGGCGAATGTCACGCAGTGCTGACTGGGAAATTTTTATTGCACTCCAAAAGCTCCCAAACTTGCAGACATTATGAGTTTCAAAAGCACTTCCCTTTTCTCCTCTAAACTATTTGAGAAAGCCTGAAGTTACACAAACCTTTGTTTTTTGTGAAATATTGCAGTCTAATCAAGTCTTTTTCCATTTTTTTTTTTGTTTTCGCTATTTATGATCAGCCAGACACCCAGATACGGTCCAAATGTGACCTTTTGCGGAATGATCTGTCTCGTTTAGAGACAGAAAATAAGAATCTCAGATAAATTCACCATCTGTTACCGTGTTGCTTCACAGTGTTGTCCTAGCTCAGTTAAAGCAGTGCTGATTTGCTATTGCAATTCAATTGTGGAGATACTGCTGCACTATTTCCCGGCTCAACATTGATTGCCTTATGCTGTGAACAAAATTGATTCAATTTGTAGTCAGTTGTCAGCTGCAAGTGCTCTGGCTCTAATGGGACATGCCGCAGTTTTAATCGAATAGGAAGTTCAGTGACAGATCATTAGGTTGTTGGAATTTAATCACAACTTGTTCTGTATGAGTCCTTTTACGAATGTCTTTATAGACTGGGGGGCAACTCGGTAAAGCACTGCTTCACACTGCAACGCACCAAGGGCACAATGGCAGTGGCACTATTATAAGACATTACTATTATCATTATAATTCCAGGCTGCTTTGAGCCGTATTAAATGTGGAAATGGTCTTGGTACTCATGCCGTTAGTAAACAAGAACATCACAAAGACCTAAAACAAACATTAAACTTTGGGGTTATTCATTTGGAAATGCTGTGCAGTCTGGAAGAATTTGAACAGTGACACTGTTCTTACTTTTGTCTCTGTCGTCATTTGAAATGACTGCTGGCTTTAATTCATGAGCCAGTTCATCCATACTGGGTTAACTGTAGGAATTACAGTGGATCAAACATGATTAGATGGCTGGCTATTCAGTTGTTTCTTGGCCGCCTCTGTGTCATTGCATCATTGCACAAGTGAGCTAACAAATGATCTGGAGATGATTCCTCATGTGGCATTTGAAACTGGAGTTCGTTGCAAAAAAATGTGTTAATAATGCCAAGCACTGCTCTGCTGAAGAATCAAAAGCTGTTTGGCTGCTAATGGCAACCCACTGTGGAGAATTCTTTTGCCTGCTAAACATGAGTGAGTGAGTTACTAGCCAATAATATGAGGCGCACTGTATTCAATGACTAAGAATGCAGCAAAGATTTTCAGGTCCATATTGTTCAAAAAGTTGAATGTTTAGCTAAATCAGTCATCCCACTTAAACGATGTGGTCCAAGCATTTCTATTACTGAAGATAAGACTTGAGGAAAAAGACAACACACCTGGTGGTTCATCATCTTTCAAGATGGCCATCCTACATTCCAACACTCATTTGGAACACTGGTATTAGAAATGATCGTGATGTGTCCATGGAACACAATGTTGGAGAGAGAGAGAGGCACAATAAAGGCAGCATACTACTGTGTGAAGTGGTCAGTTTTGAAGAAGGCATACTTCTTAAGATAAAAAACAATATAATACTGCACAGAGAGCCTGTGCTAAATCAGAAGAAGCAGTCAAGGAAAGGAAGGTAGTCCTGTGGGATGTTTTGGCCTCCAGCTGTCCCCATTGGGTATTGTTTTCAATCCTCCAGATTGACAAAGCTATGCAGTTGAGATGCTGCTCTTGTAGCTGCAGTGCATGCAGACATGCGTGGTAGGGGAAATCAAGTATACCACCACCCTAAGATAACATTTCATGATGTCTGTAGGTTGTCATCATTTTCACCACCTAGTAAATCACAGTCTTATTTAAGATTATATTGTGTCCAATAAGTCTTGGTCCCTGGAGAGAAGGCATATATAGTTCACCAAATGTAGATCCATCCATCCATCCATCCATTTTCTAAGCTGCTTCTCCGTCAGGGTCACGGGGAGGTGCTGGAGCCTATCCCAGCAGTCTTCGGGCGGAAGGCAGGATACACCCTGGACAGGTCGTCAGTCCATTGTAGGGCAGACATGCTACACCTAGGGGCAATGTAGCATGTCCAATCGACCTGACTGCATGTCTTTGGACTGTGGGAGGAAACCCACGCAGACATGGGGAGAACATGCAAACTCCACACAGAGAGGACCCTGGCCGCCCGGCCAGGGAATCGAACCCAGGCCCTCCTCACTGTGAGAAGACAGCGCTACCCACCACTCCACTGTGCCGCCCCAAATGTAGATGTACCATTAAATTAAAGCTGACCTTCTGCACCTTAGCCTCATAGTCTTGGTTTCATTCTGAAGAACCAAAACAACAAAAATTGTGTAAAACATTTCTTAACTTTGATACATAACATTGACATAAGCATGCTAACCATAATGAAATGCCAAATGTCTTATGCTGTCATGACAGACTATGACCCGTAATAATAGTAACACTTACTTAAAGGGTGTCTACATAACACATTCAAAACATCTTACTTCATAGCATTAATGAATGTTGAAATCAACATTTATAAAGTATGCATGTTTTACCTGATATTAATATGGACCTTTCAGTGTCATTTCAGTAAGATAAATTTTTCAAAACAAAAATCCTCATTTGTTACAAAAGTGTATTATTTTCAGGAAAATGCTTCATTTCAGGACAGCCAAAATAAAAATGACCTCATGGTATCCCTTTGTTTAAATGCTTAGACACTCAGGCATGTTTCTCCTGTACCCTCAACTTCTTTTAATGATATTGTATATGATATTTCCTTTGTATATCATTTTAACACATGGACAGTAAATTATGCATAAATGTGATAAGGAACAATAATGTCAAAGCACTGAATTACCAAAGGGACAAAGCAAGGTCATTTTTATTTTGGCTGTCCAGAAATGAAGCATTTCACTGAAAATAATATTTTTCAAAATAAATTTTTTTTTTTTGAAGATGTAAAATGACAGTCCATATTAATTGAAGTCCATATTAATTGAAGTCCATATTAATTTCATGTAAAACATGCATGCTTTATGAATGCTGATTTAAACATTCATGAACATGTTCTGAAGTGTGTATATAAGAAAGTTATGAATGTGTTACGTAGACAACATTCAAGTCAGGTGTTACCACATATGCCATGACATGGTAATGGTAATGTTATGTAGCAGCGTACAGGTAAAGTGTTGCCAAATATTGTCCTCCAATTATTTACATATCTGCACTGTAAATGTCTTTCAAATACAGGAATCTTTCCCACTGTCTGCCACATAATATTGCTAAAGCTAATATTCCATACAGCCAGGTAGGATATGTGAAGTGACAGGACTGGCTGAATATAAAGGCCTAAAAACACAGCTGCTTTATAGGCCTCTAGAAGGCAATGAAAGCAGGCAGATGCAGTCATAAGAATCAGATGAAATCTAGGAACTCAGTGCTAAAGCGTGGCCTTTTATGCCTGCCAAAACCCTCCACCCCACTATTCTATAATCCAGATTGCTCAAATCCTAAGCTTGCATGACAAACAGGTTTATTGTTGTTTGTTTTTTTCAGAACAAGGTTAAGCAGCTTGCAGTGGAAATGAAAAATATCAAGGTGGAATTTCTCTATACGTGACTTCTGCACGACCTTTACAGGGAGATTCAGAGTATTCAATGTTGTGTAGATACGTTTGAAACTGGCATTAAAGCCAGCATTACAGCTAGTATACTGTACACTGCTTTCTGAAAGAATAATAATTAACCTTGTTCCTAACAAGTCAGCGCATATGGCTCCAATTGAAAAGCGTGTGTATTTTCACTCAGCGTCACTGCAGTCATTTTAGGAAAAGTGAGATATACATGTTGAGGTTAAATTAGTATTAGTTGTGCTTGAGAAATTGTAATGACAAGTGGCTTGAATAATAAAAAACAGGTATTCAGCGTATTGTATTAGAGCCGTAGAGGGAACATAATTATGCCGCAATGTAATATCACTGTGGATTCCCATGCGTCGTAATTGGAGTCAGACTTTTTTCCCCTTATTATTATTTTTCCAATATCCATTCATTCATCCTGTGGTGCTGGTCATTTCCTTTCTATTATGGCAAACTCTGTATTAGATGAAACCAATGTCTCCAATAATTACATTTCACAAACTCTCGCTGCTCTGGAAAGCGGAGGGGGAGCCAGGAGGTGGAAGGCGTGTGGGCAGAAACCTCCCTTGGAATCGTCTGAGAGTTATTCTTCAGCAGGCAGACAGAAGCAGGTAGACAGTCTTAAAGCTGTTTATTTATCTACTCCTGTGTTACATGACCTCAGTTTCCTATTGTTTTATTTGAAGGGATTATTTGTTTATCTGTGAAGGCCAGCTGCTTAACTTCACCGCGTGCATACGATACTGACTCGCTAATGGGAATAGCAGAGGAAGTTTACTAAGGAGCCAGACATGACATTCTGGCATGTGTGTGCGTGTGTGTGTGTGTGTGTGTGTGTGTGTGTGTGTGTGTGTGTGTGTGTGTGTGTGTGTGTGGGTGTGTGCGTGTGTGTTTCTGTAGCTGGGGTGAATGTGTGCATATGTATACATGTAGACAAAATAATAACAATATACAGCACTGTGCAAAGTGCAAGAAACCACCGTTCATTTATTTAATTTCCAGCCAAAACAGCTGTAAAATATGTGGTTTATTTTCATGTTGAAAAATTATTAGAAGATATAGAGAAAATGGTACACTTAACAACCGCCTAGTAGACTACCAGCACTGTCACCTTCAGCTAAACAGTTTTTGAAGAGACAGGAGATCTTACTCAACAGCTGTTTCAGTCCATTCATCCACTGTGTGAAGACAACTTAACACCATGGGTCTGAAGGGATGTGCAGCTGTCAAGAAGCCGTTACTGAGTAAAAGGAAAAATGAAAAAAAAAAAAAATTTGCAAATAAAACACAAAAGCTACTGAGTACTGAATAACATTTTGACTGGAAATTACATAAAATAAGCAGCCGCCAAACTTTTGCATGCAACTAATTAACTGTTATATAGTATAGTATTATAAATTTAAAAAAGCTACAAAACTGGGGCAGTACCTCTCTTGTTGCTGGGGTGGTACCCTTAAGGGTATGTCTCGGTAACTTTAGTCAGAGATCATAGTTGTACCATAATCCATTAAAATCATATTCCACACATAGAATCTCATCTCCAGGCTTTTTTATTGTTCTGTTTTAAAACATTTGGTTACAATAAGATACAAATATAGACTTTTCACCTGGAAAAACTTATTTAAGGTACAAAATTGTACCTTAAAACCACTGTTGAACATTTGAGGGTACATTTAAACTGTTTCTACCTTGATGAGCAAAAAAGTTACCTGCAAAAAACATTAAGACCATTCAAAGATGAAGCAGATAACTGGGATATATAAGGTCTGGGTTATATTAGACAATAAGTGAAAGTCAAGTTCAGGAGAAGTGGTGCAGAAGGAAAGGGTAGGTGTGAAGACCTGAGCATCTTTGACAAGGGCCAAATAATTATAGACAGACAACTGGGTGGAGAATCTCCAAAACAGAGCTCCCAATCAGCATTAGTGAATACCTGCTGACGGTGGTCCAAGGATGGAAGACCATAAACCACTGATACTGTGTCAGTGCCTAAGGCTTGTTTATAGGTGAAGGCAATGAAGACTATCCCATCTGACCTGAACCAACAGAAGGGATGCTGTGGCTAGAGTCACAGAATTTATCAAAGACAGTTACAGAAAGAATGTGTCACAACACAAAGTACATCAAACTCTGCTGTTATGGGGTTGCATAGCTACAGAATGGTCAGAGTGCCCCTGCTTACCCCTGTTAATAATTGGGAGTGTTTACAATGGGCAGGCAAGTGTTAAAGTTGGACGTCAGAGCAATGGAAGAAGGTTGCCAGGTCTGATGAGTCCTTTTTTCTTTCATATCATGTGTAAAGCTGGATACGTGTGCACTGTTAATCTGGAGAAGTGATGGCACCAGGATGCACTATGGCAAGAAGACAGGCCACTGGAAGGAATGTGATGCTCTGGACAATGTTCTGCTGGGAAACCCTGGATCTTGTCATTAATGAGGACATTCCTACCTAAACATTGTTGTGGACTAGTTACACCTATTCATGCAATGGTATTCTCCAATGTCGTTGACCTCTTTCAGCGGGACAATGCACCCTGCCTCACTGTACAGGTTTGAGGAACATGACAAAGAGTTCATGGCCTCCAAGTTCCCAGACTAGATCTCACAGATCTCAATCTAGTCTACCATTTGCAGGATGTGCCGGAATAACAAGTTTTATCCACAGCAGCTCCTTCTTGCAACTTACAGGACTTATTAAAGGATGGCACCAGATACCACATACATACATACGACCATACAGAGGACCAACAGCAAAATAGGCATAAATGGTCACAATGTTTTGGCTCCCCACTGTATTAAAAACAACAGTTCATTTATTTTTCCGACCACAACAAACTGCCTCCTCTTCAAACATTGCAAATTACATTCGATTCATATACCTTTGTTATGAACCATCTCATAAATAAAATATATACGCTTTACTCCCGGCCATTGTATAACTTGGCTCAAGCTAATTCAGCATACTCCACACAGAGGGAAGTAGTAAGAGACCACTGACCTTTTTTTCTGCCAATCTCAACTGATTGCACAGGACACTTGGTTTTGGATGACCTCTGTGACATGTGAACTGGAAAACGTACTCGCGGCTCTAAATAAATCAAGAACACTTGGTCTGGCCTGGAGTCGCCAGTACGGCTAACTGGTATTATTACAGGGCTTTGGGTAACATTTGTTAGGCAGTTATTTCTGCTTGGCTGAAACAGATTATATTTAGAATCAGGATGGTGAAGTCACAGGCAAGGCGATGGGTTAATGAATAACCAAATTGCTTCTGATTTTCTTGTTTTTTTCGTATTGAAGGCCTGTTTGAGTGTCTTTCTAACCCTGGGAGTGAGGAAGTTAGTGTTGAATCAAGCAGAAACATCCCATTACACTGTAAATATTATAAAAATCTAAAAAAATACCAGGTATTTTGACTTTTGTAATTAAGCATTCACTCTTCCATCAGTGCTGTTTAAGCTATAATGTTGAAGCACAACACATAACTGATCCATACTTAACAAAATGATTCATGTTACCAGGGATATTCACAGTAACTATAAGAGGAAGTTAGTGAAGAAACTCAGGTGCTTGCTAAGGTGATGGTCTGCTGTTGCTATAGTGTCCCAGGTGGTTGCTAAGATGTTGCCAAGCTGTTGCCATAGTATCCCAGGTGGTTGCTAATATGTGTATGTATGTAAGTCTGTAAGTAATATCTATGGCATGTACTATAGGACATATTTTGTTGTGACATCATTTGTCAGATTTGACTTTTTAAACATTCTGCCATTGATTTCCTATGGGAAAATAAACAAATGCTAAATGACAACTGTATGTGTGAATGGTCCCAAAAACACAAGTGCACTATTTTCGGATGGACTTTACAATCCTTCAAAGATTCATTGCTTCTGATATTTTATACCATGACAGCCTGTCACATGTTAATTTCTGCTGTTGTCAAATGATCAAACATTATGAAAATTACCTGTAATAGTAACATGTCAGCTATATACCTGACCAAAATCTGTCATGATGACTCATAACAGCAAATGACATTTGCTATGACATGTATTATGCCAATGTTATCCAGCAGGGTTCAATGAAATGTTACCAAAAACAGCAAAGTTGATACATAGATTCCATGCCTTGTCAATGTTTTAATACATCCATTCTCTAAGCCACTTCTCCGTCAGGGTCACGGTGGGATGCTGGAGCCTATCCCAGCAGTCTTCGGGCGGAAGGCAGGATACACCCCAGACAGGTCGCCAGTCCATCGCAGGGCAGACAGACAGACACAGACAGTCACTCACACCTAGGGGCAATTCAGCATGTCCAATTGGCCTGACTGCATGTCTTTGGACTGTGGGAGGAAACCCACGCAGACACGGGGAGAACATGCAAACTCCACACAGAGAGAACCCTGATCACCCAGCTGGGGAATCGAACCCAGGCCCCCCTCACTGTGAGGCGACAGCGCTACCCACCACGCCACCGTGCCACCCCTGTTTTAATACAATGTTCTATAATCTATAATCTATGTAATTATATGCATAAAATGTAATGCACTCAATTAATTTGATTTAAATGCGTGCATCATTTCCACCTACAGTGCGGTCAAAAAGTCTGAGTTATGAAATTTTATTAATTTAAACCTGAAAAACATTAAAAACAAAGAAAAAAAATATATAAATATCCGATAAAATTTATATTCAGATGACTTTCTTGATTTTAGAGGATTTTACACAAGTTTTTGGAGTTCATATCAGCTGCACAGCATGCTGTCATTATAGCAAGAGAGTGGCATACCAAAGTAAATATTTCAGTCATGGGGCAAGGTTCACCACTTTGTGAACAACTGCATGAGCAAATAGTCCAACAGTTTAAGAGCAACGTTTCTCAATGTGCAATTGCAAGGAATTTAGGGATTTCATCCTCTACAGTCCATAATATCATCAAAAGATTCAGAGAATCTGGAGAAATCTCTGCAAGTAAGCGGCAAAGCAGAAAACCAACATTGAATGCCCGTGACCTTCGATCCCTCAGGCAGCACTGCATTAAAAACCGACATCATTCTGTAACGGATATTCCCACATGGGCTCAGGAACACTTCAGAAAACCACTGTCAGTGAACACAGTTCGTCGCTCCATCTACAAGTGCAAGTTAAAACTCTGACATGCAAAGCGAAAGCCACATATCAACAACACCCAGAAACGCCGCCGGCTTCTCTGGGCCCGAGCTCATCTGAGATGGACTGAGGCAAAGTGGAAAAGTGTCCTGTGGTCTGACGAGTCCACATTTCAAATTGTTTTTGGAAATCATGGACGTCGTGTCCTCCGGGCCAAAGAGGAAAAGGACTGTCCGGATTGTTATCAGCGCAAAGTTCAAAAGCCAGCGGCTCTGATGGTGTGGGGGTGTGTTAGTGCCCATGGCATGGGTAACTTGCTCATCTGTGAAGGCACCATTAATGCTGAAAGGTACGTACAAGTTTTGGAGCAACATATGCTGCCATCCAAGCAACGAATTTTTCAGGGACGTCCTGCTTATTTCTGCAAGACAATGCCAAGCCAAATTCTGCACATGTTACAACAGCGTGGCTTCATAGTAAAAGAGTGCGGGTACTAGACTGGCCTGCCTGCAGTCCAGACCTGTCTCCCATTGAAAATGTGTGGCACATTATGAAGCGCAAAATACGACGACGGAGACCCCGGACTGTTGAGCAACTGAAGTTGTACATCAAGCAAGAATGGGAAAGAAAGTGTCCTCAGTTCCTAAACGCTTATTGAGTGTTGTTAAAAGGAAAGGTGATGTAACACAGTGGTAAACACGCCCCTGTCCCAACTTCTTTGGAATGTGTTGCAGGCATCAAATTCAAAATGAGTGAATATTTGCAGAAAACAATCAATTCTATCTGTTTCAACATTAAATATCTTGTTTTGTAGTGTATTCAATTGAATATAGGTTGAAAAGGATTTGGAAATCATCGTATTCTGTTTTTATTTATGATTTACACAATGTCCCAACTTCATTGGAACTGGGGTTGTAATATTGTATTAAGTTTTGGAAAGAATTGATAACAGAAGCCTTTTACACCCCAGTGAAGTGTATAACATATTGCACATGCAATTTTGTCTTTAAATTTCAGAGCAATGAAGTTTATAAGCTCATCTTAGGCCATTTATAACCCATTAAATCAAGACACAATCTGTTCCCATACAATTTTGGCTTCTTGAGAACCTACAACAAAGTCACTGGTTATTTTTACAGACAAGTTAAGACATTTACAGGAAAGTCCCTTCATTTCCTTTATTGTTCCATGGCCAAAGGAAGTCAGGCCTGCACCAATGCTGTCGTTTTAACATGGGAGTATATACAAGGAACCGAGACCTGAGCCTAACCGGTGCCAAACATTTTCTTATCATCAAAAAGCCACATTGTTTCAGCCTTTTGTGTGCAAAGGTGAATGCATCGAAACTTGTTAATGCCTTATTGAACCTGAACTGGTTAAAACGACCCAGATCAACGCTGATTGTGGGCCAAGAAAAACACGGTATTGCCTTCGATGCCCTTCTCAGGCCCTAATGATATTGGCACCACCGTTGGACTTGTTGAGCCAAAAGTGCTGATACAAAAAAAAAAAAAAGAATGGAAAAAATACTGTATATTTTTTAATTGCACCACCTGGAGGATATTAGCTTAAAAGAAGACACATGGAGAACTGTAAATCCATTTGGTTCAACTTACTGTTTTTGCCTTTAACCTTGTTTAAATGTATGATCCAACCATTAGATGCTAAGTGAAAAGTCAGTATGAGTTTCATGTCGGTGCTGCTGACTGGCAGCACCTTTGAAGTGCTTGACATTGTTTACATTCTTACACATAGTGCGCTCAAAGTCAAGACAGCACACCATTTTACAAACACTCACTTAGTTCTAGCTTGGTGAAGCAAGATGTTTGGAACATGAAGCACATACAGTGACGTCTTCCATTTTTGCATGTTTGTCATGCTTAATTGTTTCAGATTTTCAAACAAAATCTATTAGTACATAGACAATGTGAGTAGACATGAAATCCAGTTTTCAAAGGATCATTTCAGCTATTGAAGGACAAATGTTATCCTACACTTACTGAGCCTGTGAGAACAAGGAACTGAATGAGTGGTTATTTAATCCACCAAATTTGGTTGATAATAGGGATCAATTAAACTAGACACTCTCAGGCTTGGTTACTGCCAGCCCAGTTGAACCCAAACATCCCTGAAACAGAATCTTTCTAGCAATGTGAAGTAGGTTAAAATGTCTCAAACAACAGCCTAATATGCCATGATCAAAAGACATGGTGAAATACACTGTTAGAAATAAAGGTGCATTTTTCATTCATCAAGGTACAAACAATGTAAAAGTTCCCTCAAATCCCTCAATCCTATTGTGAACCTTAAATAAGTTTTTTTCCCAGGTGAAAAGTACGTATTTGTAAGTTTTCATAACCTAAAGTTTTAAATCAGATCATTAAAAAGCCTGGAGGCAAGACGGTGTGTGTGTGGAGTCAATACAACTTAGAAAGTATAATTTTAATAGATTATGGTACAATTATGTTCCCTGACCAAAGGAACTGAGATGTACAGTTGGGTGTACCACCCCAGTGACAATAGGGGTGCTGCCCTGGAAAGGATTCCAAAGATATGTCCAAGACTATGGGACTAAAGCAAACCACAATGAGAGGCTTTATCAACATAAAGAAAACTTTTGTGAATCTTCCTAGAAGTGGTTGGCCTCCCAAAGCTCCTTCAATAGCACAGTGATGATTCATCCAGAAAGTGACAAAAGAAGCCAGAACATTTAAGGAACTGTAGGTCTCATTCAAGATTCCCAACCTTGGAAATAGCAAGGCAAAAGCTACAGGTAAACATAAGGCTGATCTCACAATAGAACACAAAGGCCCTCAAACCTTGGTTCTTGAAAGCTGCCTGTTTGCAGATTTTAGTTCTATCTGCATCCAATAAGTAGCCCTACCCCTTACTTTACTCTAATACATCTAATCCAGCCAATCAGGGACCTTGTAAGAGGTTAGTTAGTTGAAGGATGTGTGGCAGATTGTGGATGGAACTAGGCTCTGCAGGAAGGTAGCTCTTCAGAACCAGGACTGGAGACCACTGGCCTAAAAAATTGTCAGATATCTGCTTTAAGACAATGACATAGCAATGCCATAAGCAAGGTATGGCAAACGCCACAGATTATTTCAAGGATAACAATGTAATTGTCATTAGAGATGTCATAATATTTAATAACATTTAATTATTATTAAACAAAATCTGTCATATCAGCTCCTGGCAGAACAAGACATCTGCCATGACATATTTATGACATGATTATGTCAACGTTACGTTGGGGGGTTTAAGTAAAATGTTGCCCACGTTTTCAATCTTAATCACAAACCAAGGCAAAAATGAGACTTCAAATGTTCATTTTGATTGATCTTTAGAATGTCCCAGATAACACAATCTACTTTTATGTTATCCACAAGAATGGCTGCCAAATGCTTGGAAGAACATGACATTGCTACATTGCTGGTTGTAACCAAGCAAAACAAAAACTAGCTGTCTTTGGCTTTAACTCTGGTTTTATTTGGAATATTTTCAAGCATCTAACAGCTGTTTCACAATGGCATTCCAAATGAAGTTGAGTAAAGGCAAAGTAGTCAGAAGTATGTTCTCGTGAATGGTCTCATTGTATTCAGTGTGCTTTCATTCACATGTTTATTTTAGCTTACTTACCCCACAATATCTTTGAATTTTTGGAAAACATGTTCAAAATATGTCATCAATAGCTATTGATATGTCATGTACCTTTCGTGACACTTATCCTGAGGCACCCCAAATGTATCATGTGTAATTTCAAATAGTGCTTGTGACTAGGGTCAGCATTTTTGAGGCCCACTCATCTGCACAGACGCCACCTGTCATTGTCAGTTGGTGGATCTAGAAAAAAACAATGTTTTATATATATATATATATATATATGTATATGTGTGTGTGTGTGTGTGTGTGTGTGTGTGTGTGTGTGTGTGTGTGTGTGTATAGGCATATATCTGAGTACAGCCAAGCTTGCTTTCCTATTGGTTAGATCTTCAGGAACTGAACTGAAGGGCTTATATAATAACCATCAACTACTATGCATTAGGAAATAACAGTGGAATACACCAATCATGTTTTCCGAAAAACATCATTCTAGACTTTTGTTAAAGCCTTAGTTACACCACTGACTACAAATATGAGCTGCTGGTTAGCCAGGTTTGAGAGTTAGAAATAGAAAACAATGGCAGCTCTATGCAAGGGTTCTTTACTGAAGAAGATACAAGGTAAAACACACAAAGTATTCGCTCGTCTGCCTTCACACACATATGAAATTGAGTGAGATCTCATCCTTATTCCATAGGGTTTAATATGATGTCGGCTCACCCTTTGCAGCTATAACAGCTTCAACTCTTCTGGGAGGGCTTTCCACAAGGTTTAGGAGTGTGTTTATGGGAATTTTTGACCATTCTTCCAGAAGCACATTTGTGAGGTCAGCCTCTGATCTTGGTTGAGAAGGCCCGGCTCGCAGTCTCCACTCTAATTTATCCTAAAGGTGTTCTGTCGGGTTGAGGTCAAGACTTTGTACAGGCCAGCTAAGTTCTTCCACACCAAACTTGCTCATCCATGTCTTTATGGACCTGCTTTGTGCCCTGGTGTGCAGTCATGTTGGAACAGGAAGGGGCCGTCCCCAAACTGTTCCCACAAAGTTGGGAGCATGAAATTGTCAAAAATCTCTTGGTCTGCTGAAGCATTAAGAGTTCCTTTCACTGGAAGGATATATATATATATATATATATATATATATATATATATATATATATATATATATTATTCTATTCTATACATAATCTATTTTGCATGAGTAGCACAGATCTCTGCTTGATGTCTTACATCCTTTTCTGTCCTTCATATGTTCTTGTTCTGATGAATCAAAACCAGAATGTTGCCATAAATATTTGATTGTTTACAATTGGATCAAGTGCATTCCTACCAGCATCTCCCTGTTCATAACTACCTCTATTTGAAAATGAATTATTCATTTTGTATCATGATGCAGAACATGCTTTTTCTCAGCAAAAATCTCAGCGGACACTGCTTTGAATTGTCTTAAGAAATTGCCTTAGCATTGCCTGAATCCACTTTTCTTTTAAACAGCCTTTTAAATGAAGCCTTCTCTGTCTTGCTCATGCAAATAATTAGCAAAGATGGAGAGATAAGCAACACAAAAACGAAGATAACGGTTGCTTTAATATATCCATTAGTTCCAGGTTGACAGATTATAAGTTAAAAACATTGTTCTTCTGATGTTTTCAGGCTATCCATGCCTTGATCAGGTAAACATACCAATCAGTGCTCCAGTCGCTGGCTTCAAGTCCAGTTCCTTGAGCATTCTCCATGCGAAACGGCCAGTTGAGACATGCCATTTTCATTGTCTTGAGACTTCCATTAGCTTTTCTCAAGATCAAGTGTCTTTGCTAGCCTCTGCTAGTTTTAGGAACGTAACATGTTTTGGGTTTGAGGTCCAAAACAAAACAAATGGCATCTGAGACAGTCCTGAGTGGCCTGAGGTGGAGGTATCGCTTTCAGGCTCCCACACATAGACGTCACCACCGGGGCCTCCAGCACTGAGTAAATCACTGAACTTGCCATGACATCACCATCAGAGGGGTTGCGCAGGGGCCAAGAGAGGTCACCTGAAGGCCTTTGAAGCTCGGTCCTCCCAAGAGGTTCATCAGACTTCTAAAATATACAGTATTCTTTTATACTGGTGCTCTCAAACCGAGAAGATGACAAGTGAGCTTGCGTTCTTTGAAACTGCAGTTCAGGTTAAGGTGTCCGTGTTTTCACCACGACTTTCTTTTGAATGGCTGTTCTTTTAACACATCCCTTTCAAGCTCTTTCATCTGCTGTTTCCAATGTCACTTAACTGTCAGAGCTCCGGCTAAGGTACGCAAGGCTAGGTGATCGAGGAGAAGGAGGGACTGCATGTTATGGTGGTAGCATCTTTTAAGTGAAGAAAAAAAAAGTTGACCTTTTGATAAATTTTAATGCCAGATTTTGTTCCAACACTGTAGTTATCGTCTGGAATTTCAATAACATATACTGTGTTCAAGCCGCTATGCTACTTTTAATGTGTTATGGGAAAACATTTAAAGTACAGGCAGAGTACTGCACTGTACTGTAATATTAAATATCTAATAATACGTCTACTCTAGTATTACCATAAACATGTAACAATCAATCAAAACATACAGTGTCGTCACCTTTACTGTACTTGAGGTACTTTCCTAAGGCAGCAAAGGATCATTGTCTTCAACAGAAGTTCTCCTTAATGTAAAAGAGTCGGCTGAGCTGCATATTTGTGAACGAGATCAAACGTAATCATTTTACGTTTAAGTAGAATAAACATCAGCTAGCATTAGCCTAGCATGCTAATGTTAGCTGTCAAGTAGCATGCTAGGTTACTTCGTGTCTGATTATTACTGCTATGATAATGTTAATTCAGTGATACAGTACTGTGTGAAAGTTTCAGGCATCTAAGCAAATTTTTTAACAGTTGACCTCAGCAGTGAGTTTATCACAATATACATTAGAATAAAGTCATATTCATAGTTCAAATAAACAAAGTAACAAGAATTTCTTGGGTCCATATTTTTCCTTGACACCTTCACAGCCGCCACATATATATCATTATTAATTAATCTATACATTTTGCATTTTGTTTGTTCGAATATTAACACTTTTCTCAGCAAATAAACACAAACTACACAAATAAATAGATTTGGAAAATATGTCTTGGGTGCCTAAGACTTTCACACAGTACTGTATGTATGGGATTTGCAGTGTCATGTTAGTGCAAAGGTCATGGTGGTGATTCTTTAAGAGGTTTTCACACAACATGAAGTGCAGCTGGCATTTTTACACGATGCAAATACGTAAACAAATAATAAATAATGGCTAGGTTTTGAAATTGACAAAATACAGCACTTCTAAGATATTGCTTAGTTTGTGTGAGATGCATTAGACATGCATACACTACAGTTGTAATGACTGGAATCGCTTGCCATGTTAAAAATGTATGTTGCTTTACATCAATAAGAAGTGTTACAATGTGGATTTCAGCATTGCAAACTATTCAAAAGGTATTTTTAGACTTTTTATTTAACATTACAAGAATTTTATGAACAAGACATGAATAAAATGATCAGTAATATTCTGTACTCGTCTATTATGATGATTTTTGTCAAATCCTTGATGTCATACTACTTTCTCAGTCTTATATACAGTTCTGTCCATCAACTTAACATTTTTCACATATTAGTTACAGCTTCTTGTTGTACTACTAACTACTAAAAACCTGCAAAGTTGCTTAGAACTAACACTAAAATCAGTTTATTTACTTGTCTGCAGCCATATTGGTTTTGTATTGCTGAGAACATTTTAAAAACATATTTTTAAAACAGGGTTCAAGCATACAAGAAGTGAATACAAGAACAGCCTACATCAAAACTAAATTACGGGGAAAGGCATGTTTCTTGTAAGCAAGCCGTTAGATGAATGGTTAGGAGATTAGCTTGTGGCTGGGGTCTTAGCATATTAGAGGACAGCAGTGACAGGCATGCACAGATGTTCCTCTTCAAAGTCAGTAAGTGGAACTAGAGCATTTTCTTATTTTTCTTACCCACCACACTTGATTTTGTTACATTACAAAATCAAGGACAGATTTTGAGTGTACATATGTTGCTAAGAAACCAGGCTGCATCAGGCAAAACTCCACTGTACAGTTCTGAAATCTATAATACACAGTTTTAATATTGAAAGTTGGAATTAATTGAAAAAAGGACATTTTTGGAACTTCTTATTTTCACTGAGAGGAATGCTCAGGGCCTTCAGGCCTTCAACTGAGTCCTGTTGATTTCTGAGAATTAAAAATATATATGGCTGTTAATTTTTGGTTCATTTTATCATATTTGTATTATCTAGTATTATTTTATAATCGTGCTTATTGCATTTAAACTCTGAAAGTATCATACTAATACTTTTATTTTATTATTAAGATCTGGTTGAAAAAAAGTTCAAGTGTTGAATGGGCCAATAAAAATGTGTCCAATCAGGATATTTTCTTCCTATGGTATGGCCAAGTTTATTGGTTAAGTCTTATTAGTTAGGCCTTAAACTTTACACTGATTGATTGACAGTGGAATTCACCAATAGTGTTTTGATTTCCAATGGGTGGGAGCAGAAAAAAACATCATTCCTAGCCTTTTGGAAGCCTAACTGACAGTGAAAATGAGCAGCTGTTTAGCCAGGTTTCATATTCAAAATGGAAAACAGTGATGTTACTGTAGAATATGAGCCAAAACATACATGCTAATATCTGTAACAGTCTTCATAGAAAATATATTGCATGTCTTTTACAAGCTTGAAATGATGTTGTTTTAGGTATAATGCCCCAAAAATCTATTAAAATAAATTAAAAATCATTTGCAACACCATTTGCTTAGTGCTAACATACTACTGGAAATCCCATAGAGATCTCACAGGGCACTGGCAAAAAATGTCATTATTGTGGGAATTTTTTTCTCATGTTTTGTTTCAGTGTTTATATTGCTAGTTCCAAATGAAGGCCTAGCTCTAAAAGACATGGTTCACCACTGGTATTGATAACTGTATTGAATAGATACACCATATAATAATATATTAAACACACAACATTATCAAACTTTAACAGTACCAGCATTGGGATTTTTACCACAACTTTCTTTTTGTGCTCTTGTCCTTTTTATGCTTATCTTTCCCCCTCCCTTACCTGTTTTTGCCAATGTCACTTACATGCCATATGTTTTCCACCTGCCAACCCAAAAAGCCATTATCTCCTGAAATGAGAGGACAGTGAAGTTACTGATGTCACTCTAAATGCATGGGGACATGTTGAACCTGTTGCCCCTCAAACACCTGTTCTGGACTGACCCTAGCTAAGTCTTCCAGTCCCCCCTTCTGGCCCCTCCAGCTGTGGCCTTGGTGACCGTAGAACCCTGGTTTTCCCCTCATGTAGACCTCATTATTATCACTCACTGACTGTAGCAGCTCAGAGGCCTAGAAGGTTGGGCAGGTGGGCATAGGAGACAGATGCTGTACACTTCCAGCTGCTGTATGCTAGGTGACAGAGGGGACCAGTGCATCATGTGGTGGCAGCAACTACAAATGATCACATTCCAGAAACTTTAAGAAAGCCCATAAACTGCACATCTGTTTTTGGACCCACTCTCTCAAAACTCTAATTAAAATAAACGAAACAAATAAAAATAAATGTCTGCAATGGACTGGCAACCTGTCCAGAGTGTTTCCTGCCTTCTATCCAATGATTCAGGTATATTCAAGAACTCTAAAAACCATTCATTTGTAAATTTTTACAAACAACTACATATTGTAAAGTTTTCATAGAACCTTGTTTCCAGACCAAACGTTGTTAAGCATACATACATTTTTACATTTACGGCATTTGGCTGACGCTCTTATCCAGAGCGACTTACAATTTGATCATTTTACACAGGTAGGCCAAGGCGGTGTTAGGAGTCTTGCCCAAGGACTCTTATTGGTATAGTGTAGGGTGTTTGCCCAGGTGGGGATTGAACCCCAGTCTACAAGGCAGAGGTGTTAACCACTTCACTATCCCAACCACTTCTTGAGTGTGCATAACTTACATATTAGTTCCAGAGTAGTTACTAAATAATTCACAGTAGTTACTGAACAATAAGTCTTACATTAATACATGAAAATAAGATGAAAGTTTGTTACTCTACGTTTGCTTTTGTATCACATACTTCAGTGTAATTACATAATTATTACATAGATTCAAAATTAAATTTATATTTGGTTTGCATTCGGTATCTTCTAATGATTTACATTTGTATCATTGACAAAAATAACAATCATGCAAAAAGTTTTTTTTTCTTCCTCAAAACAAAATACGTTATTATTATTGTGTGGACAAATTTTAATTCAAGTTTAAATGACAAAATTTTATAGAATTTTTGTTCTTCTTTCCATGTACTTCATATAACAAATAATTCATGTAAAATTACAGAAATGTAATTAAATATTGTTGTTTATTTGATCATTTCTGGTCATAACTGCAACTCCTAAGAATTAAATCAATTGAATGCTAATATACTTTTATGTAACTCTATTATTTACCATCTTGGAAATGAAAAACTGATGTCCTTGTCTTAAAACTGCAAGACCTGTTGACGTCAACGATGAATTATATTTAAAAAAGGGGGAGTGAAATCATTTGTTTTCTAAAAGACACTTATAATCAAAACAAATTTACGGGCTGTTAGTAGTTTACTGACAGAGATGATCATACTTGAAAGAGAAAGATGTGACAGCCAAGCACCAAAAACAGAGCTGGCATCAGAATCCAATAAAATGAATAGAAAGAATGTGAGGAACAAACTAGAGGATGGTGAGAATGCAGCTTTCTTTATGCTTTGTGATCAGCTTAAAATGCTTTGAAAATTGCTTGAAAACTACTTTGAAAATGTTATAGTATATAAAACAAGCTACACAGGAATTAAGAAAAGAAACTATGAAAAATAAAGCTCAGCCAATCTGTGCCTGCAATCTGTCCTTGAAAAAACTCAATAAGGAATAAAGTGATAAAAAGGCATGTTTCAGATGACTAAATGGAAATATTCCATCTCTGAAATTTTCAATTGACTTTTACATGAATAGCACTTTTTCAACAATGACATATAACAGAGTGTATAACACTAACACTAGTGCTCAGCACTCTTTCTCTTTCTGAAGTATACTTATTTCAAACAATTTTATTTGCACAGGTTACAGGAGCCACTGCCTAAATATAGGCCTAAATCCCAAATGTGTAAGCTGATTGTGATTGTGGCAGAAAAGCAAACCTTCAAATAGCAACTAAAGTAACCAAGGCTCGAAAGGAGAAACTCCCTAAGAGCATGAAGAATGCTGTTAGAAAATTGTCACTGGGTGGTACTGAATTTGTTTTTTTAAGTTGTCTTGACTCCACACAGCATGTCTCCTCTCCAGGCTTTTCATTTTACTGTTGTGTTGAAAAACAGAAAAACAGGGGAAAAGGTACCTTTCACCTGGAAAATGCTTACTGAAGGTACACGGTAGACCTTGATAAACAAAAACTTTCTGACAGTGAATGAAAACTGAGAGAAAGAAGACTTAAAAGCAAGGACGTTAGGAAGAAACACAAAAAGAAACCAAGAGCATCACTAAGATCATGAAGAAGGAACACTAAGATGTGCCAAGACTGAAGAGACAAAACTTTTTAAGAACCTGATGAAGAAATGCTGACTCTTTTAGAATGAGAGGAGGAACACTAAGAGGAACCAAGAAAGAACTCCTCCAGAGCAAGAGGAAGAGCCACTAAGAAGAACCCAGACTCAAGAGGCAGAACTTGCTAAGAACGTAATGTAAAATGAAAGGCAGAACCAAGATTATAAGGAGGAATTCACTAAGAGCATGAAGGAGTAGGAAGAAGGAGGAACCAATGCTCAAAAATAAAAATTACCTGTGAGCTTAAGGAAGACCCAAAAAAACATTCCAGAAGATCATGAGGAGTAAACTCTAAGAAGATAAGACTCAAATGAAGTAAGACTCAAATGAAGAAACTCTGTAAGTGCATGATGACGGAACATTAACATAAACCAAGACTCAAAACGATGAACTCTGTAAGAACATGATGGAGAAATAATGAAAGGAGCTAAGACTCCTCTCAGTAAGGAACGCTAAGAGGAACCAAGAAAGAACTCCTTAAGAGCAAGAGGAAGAACCACTAAGAAGAACTCAGGCTCAAGAGGAAGATCTTGGTAAGAACATAAAAAAGCACCAGGCACAACCATTACTCAAAAGGAGAAACTCCCTATTGGCCTGGGGAAGAACCATGGAAAAGAACCAAGACTCAAAAATAAAAACTACCTGTGAGCATAAGGAAGACCCATGGAACCAAGACTAACAAGGAAGAACATCCTAAGAACATGAAGAAGAAACATTGGAGAGGAATCTAACTAATCTTTTCTCTAACAGAACGATTGCATGAGGATGTGAGGAAGAAACACTAAAAGACTCAAAATAATGAACTCCTTAAGAACATGATGAAGAAAAACTGAGAGGAGGTAAGATTCCTTTCAGGAAGAAGGAAAAATTCTTTCAGAGCATGAGGAAGGAACACAAAGAGGAACCAAGAAAGAACTCCTTTAGAGCAAGTGGAGGAACTACCAAGAAGAACTCAGACTCAAGAATAAGAACTTAGTGAACCTGAAAAAAAAAAACCCACCAGGCAGAGCCACTACTCAAAAGGAGAAACTCCCTATTAGCCTGAGGCAATAACCATGGAGAGGAACCAAGACTCAAAAATACAAAAAAATACTACTATTATGAGCATAAGGGAAAAAAATAACAAGAACCCAGACTGAAGAAGTAAAACTTGCTAAGAACATGAAACAGATACATAGAGTAGAAACAATACTCAAAAGGAAAAACTCACCAAGAGAATGAAGAGGGAACATCGAGAGGGACCATAATTCAAGTACAGAGACTCCCTAAGAACACGAGGAAGAAACAGTGAAAGGAACCAAGACTCAAGAGAAACAACTCCTTAGGAGCAAGTGGAAGAACCACTGAGAAGAATCCAGACTTGAGAGATACTTGCTAAGAACATAAGGCAGAAACATAGAGCAGGCCAAGGCTCAAAAGCAGAGAGCCCATCCTCCTCTTGGCCTCATTGAATAGTGCAGTTAGGATACAAGCAAAACATTTTACAAGATGGAAAATCTGTGAGATAAGCCAGTGACTGATATTCAATTAGTCTAAGATCTGAGGAGCAACTGATTGTGTAGGATATGTGAGATACATGAGATGTGAAAATATGGTAAGCAAGACGTTTTGTATGAACTCAAGGCAGGTTTACACTACTGAAGACATTATAGATAACCACCCTTATTCTTTGAAGGGCCGAGCTGTTGACATGCCGCACGCCCGACTGTCAGAAACTACTGTGGAGAAACATTTCACATATGGCCGAAAACTTCCTAGTTTGGCAGTTTGACAGACAGCTGAGAAGAAAGAACCATACTATAGAGGAAGTTTCTCATGTCCCAGTAGTTATGCTGTAAATCAGCCCCAGTCTTTAGCTTCCATTAATAGTAGTTTTCAGCACAAAAAAGCCTGAAATGCACCATGATGCCGAGGGTTTAGACTACGACAGAAATGCTCAAAGTTAATTAATGCATCTGTTTTGAATCTCACTCTGATACTTTAGGAATAAGAACGGTGAGGGCTTTCATGGAAGACTTAAGCGAGAGGAGATTTAGGTTTGTCCCTCCGCCATGAAGCATGTGTAACACATTACTTTGCCGGTACAGTAAAAAAAATGACTTCAGAGACCCAGGCCATTTGAGTAGCTAAACATCGGTATGATGGATTAAGTAAGGTTCCTTCTTCTGCAGAATTTCCTGGGTAAAGCTACAAGTTTTGCAGTAAACTGCTTAACTGAGTTTGCCACAAAGTTAGCCGATACACTCCTAGCAAATTTGCTAGTTAGCTACAGTCACCATTTACTGATGCAGTGTCAAGTTTCAACTACACCTTGAATGTTTCTCAGCGGTGTCTTCAGTCTTTTTGTTTCAATCTTCAATCACTCAGGTCACTTTTGCCGGCTTGAAGGTATGACATCCTGCCCTCCTATTAGCTTTGAAAGATGGTTGTAGATTTAAATTGGAAGGTTCCTTCTGCTTGCTCTCTTCAGTGGCACATACAAAAGATTGGTAATCAGAATCCAACTGCCAAGAATTTTTCACTGTCTTCTCTATTAAAGAAAACAACTTTGCGCTTCTAGCATATTTGGCAGTTCCTCGGCATGGCCAGTGCTTGAGCATTACTCTTAATTGCGGTGGCATTTTGACTGGAACCTGCTCTGCGTTCCAGAATTGTGAACACGCCAAACTCCGGCGTGTCCGGGGTCTGACCCACGCCCATCTGTCAGCAGAGTCGGACTCTTCATCCAAGCCCATCTGAGCTCCAGCTTAAGAAACACTCTGTAATGAAAAATTGCCGACGAGTGATTTCAGTGGACACATCCCAAAGAATTTGTAGAATTAAAAGTCTCCAGCTGCCGAGACATGGCAGATTGCTGAAGTTCTCTGGGTTTTCTGAGAGCACTGTGAGCTCCTGCCAACTCTTAACCAAGTCCGGTTGTATTTGTGAGCACTTGGCCTGAACATTATGATGGATTAGCTTTGATGATGAGGAAGGAAGCAGGATGATGTCTGGTCATCTAACTGACCTGATCCAGTGACAGAATTCAGCAACACAACAGGAATGAATGACTGATAAAAGCTGTGTCGGTTAAAGTAACCAATGAAATTAACATGTAACAATCTCAAAAGCACAATTCCACTGGGATATAGCAAACATCAGCTGCCAAGGACATTCTGGTGCATTGTTTCTGGAGCTTTGAGCCAAAGTAACCTACAAGGAAGCCCCTTTTTCCCCTGCCTCTGTGAGAAGCGGAAACCTGCTGAATCGGCTGTTCACACTTTTGCAAAGTCATGGAAATATGAAGGGGAGGAGGTTTAATCAATGTCACACTAATCAAATGTATTGTCACAGCATTATAAAATTTAGACCGATATCCTCCATGCGCTTCCCCTTTCTTTCTGGATGGGGGATGGAATTGGAGCAGGAAGTCCACTGGGGGAACGAGTAGCGCAGCGGCGCTCGGTTTTCTCTCCCAGTGCATGCTGCCTAGCCACTGCGTCCGCCCCATAGCAGATACTATCAAACCGGTCATTTCCTTCCAGTAATTGAAGAAAAGCAAAGACTGCAAGACGGCACTGCTAAAATATGCAATATGCGCAAAAATCTGGCCCATGTTCCCCAAAGCTTTGCGTAGTAATAATCATCATTATATGATAGAAGGCTCAAAGGGAGCCACAATAGTTCTCAGAAAACAGGCCACTGAATGTGATGCACAATATAATTCATTCTTCTGCATCAAAAGGCACGAGTTAACTCACACACTCAGACGCACAGCCTGATTTCATAAATCAAACACACCGGTAATGGAATCAACCCACCTGCCAAAAACCACTATCATCAAGCATCCATCATAAATGAGACACAATCGCAAATGAAACTCTTCCCCAAAGACACTTGAGAGTTTATTTTTGTGTCATTTTTTTGTGTGTCAGTAAACATACGGGGGCTTTCACAGGAGCGTGTGGGATTATAAATGCGACCCACCACAGTTCTGAACACTTTGCATGCGTGCCACTGATTGCAAGAGGCAAGAGAGGCACTGTTCTTTCTAGCAAAGGCATCACAAGAGACACTGGGGTGGGATCACGGGGGTCAAATGAAGATTTATTATTTCTTCTTTTATGTGCTGATGTGTCATTTATGCACTGGGATTTGGGTCTGTGGACTGAATGTGAAAAGGTAGCGCTTTTCCAGGAGTTATCATCTGCAAACTTCTGGTGTAAGAGCCTTACACTGACCATTCACTGTTAACAAAAAGGTTGAGAAAAAGAGTTTATTGCTATAGAAGAACCTCTTAGTGTAATGTAAAGATTCTTTAACACTGTAAGGGTTCTTCCTTGAACCTTTACATTACATAATGATCTATAATGCAGGTGTTTCTAATAAAGTGGCCAGTGAGTGGATCTATAATGTATGTGTTTCTAATAAAGTGGCCAGTGAGTGGATCTATAATGTATGTGTTTCTAATAAAGTGGCCAGTAAGTGGTTCTACAAAGTAACTGTTTCCACTAAGGTGTCCAGTGAATCCATCTATAATGTAGATTGATTAGGGTTATAAAATTTCTTATAAAGTTGCCAGTGAGTAGATCTACAGGTTGAAGTTTCAAATGAAGTGGCCAGGTTGACTCAACAAGGTGGGTGTTTGTAATGAAGTGGCCAGTGAGTGGATCTATAATGTAGGTGTTTCTAATAAAGTGTCCATTGAGTGGATTTATAAGGTAGGCGCTTCTAATAAAATGGCCAGTGTGGATCAATAAGCTATGTGTTTCTAATAAAGGGGCTAGTGAGTGCATCTACAAGTAAGGTGTTTCTAATAAATTGTCCAGATTGAGTGAATCTCTAGGGCAGACATTTCTAACAAAGTGGCCAGTGTGGATCATTAAGGTCTTTGTTTAAGGTGGCCAGTAAGTGCTTCTACAAGGTACCTGTTTCCAATAAAGTGGCCAGTGAATGGATCTGTAGTGTAGATGTTTCCAGTAAATGTTGGTAAGTGGATCTACAAGATAGGAGTTTCCAATAAAGTGGCCAGTGTGGATCAACAAGTTTGGTGTTTCTAATAAAGTGGCCAATAAGTGGCTGTACTCGGTAGGTGTTTCCAATAAAGTGACCACTGAGTGGATCTACATGGTGTGTGCTTCTAATAAAGTGGCCAACAAGTAGATGTATAGGGTAGATGTTTCTAATAAATTGGCCAATGTGGATCAAAAAGGTGAGTGCTTCTAATAAAGTGGCCAGCGAGTAGATCTATAAGGTAGATGGTTTTAATAAAGTGGCCAGTGTGGAACAATAAGGTAGGTGTTTCTAATAAAGTGGCCAGCGAGTAGATCTATAAGGTAGATGTTTTTAATAAAGTGGCCAGTGTGGAACAATAAGGTAGGTGTTTCTAATAAAGTGGCCAGCGAGTAGATCTATAAGGTAGATGTTTTTAATAAAGTGGCCAGTGTGGAACAATAAGGTAGGCGTTTCTAATAAAGTAGCCGATGAATGGAAGCACAAAGTAGGTGTTCCTAATAAAGTGGATGGACAGCATATGTTTAAAAATAATATAACAAGATGTATTCTGGATGTGGACAAGATGCATGTGGATGAAGGCCATGTACTGGTTGGAAACATCAGCAGTGTGCAGTCCCTGATTGGCCATTTGCTGAGCTGGTTTCCTGAGCTGAAGAAACAGAATGAAAAATCGTTATGCTTCATTTGACGCTGACTTATTCTCATCATTTTCTGTTTTCTACTGAATTTATTACTTTGCTTGCACTGTCTACTCTTTTATTTAGAGGTTGCTATTGATTTTTTTTCACAGTAACACCCTCATTTAGAAAGCGTAAAAAACCACAATCCTGTTAACCCGGCGGGCAGACCTGGAAAACATCATCCCCTCTCTACTATTAACATCATCTGGGCTCCCACTAAAATCTGCTTGCAAGATCATTTGCAAATAATTACCATCAGCAGATTTATTTCACTCATGCCCAGGTTTTTAATTAAATAACATAGTGAAATTAATTAAGATTACATCCCTTAGCCAGGCTGAATCAAATGATTGCATCTCTCCCAGCGTGCGTGTCCTGGAAGCAAATTCTCTTAAAAGCCAGCGGAGGTGGAGGTCACGGGGAGGGGGGGATGCTAAATTCTAAATTCTCACCCTGAGTCAGGCCGATTTGCACAGCTCCCCTGTGTGTAAGGATGTCTGTGTGTGTACAGAGCCCTGTAAGGCCACTCCATGTCCTACTGAATGTAATTTGCTCTTTAATCCTTCCCGCACGATGAAGTGGAGTAAATGAGCTCAAATGGTTGGCCCCCATGCATGCAAGCAAAGCGGTTTGAAAATAAGAGCATTATTTGATTTCCATAACTGGAAAAAGGGGAAATGTCTGCTATCACTAAAAATGAGATGTACGTAGAAGTTCAGCGCAAGTTCAGGAAGCGGTGGGTGGGCTGATGCGGGAATTTCAGGGTGTGAGATTTTCTCATTTAGCCTTCCAAAAGTCAAGACTGTCAAAAAGAGACGAGGTAATGTTGAGGAGTTGAGCTTCGAAATGTAGGAATCCAAATCCAACGCCACTGTGATGCTCTATGCAATGAAAATTGATATAAGAACCAAATATTTACAATTTTATGCAAAAGCTTGGACAAACAGCACGTTTCGTTGATTTTCGAAGTGAAAATAAGTTGACATCCTCTACATATAACACACTGTATATTCACACTGCTGAATTAAACGTATTTGTGGAGAGCAGGTTCAAATAAAATATGGTGTGTACAAAAACGATGACACTTTATCTTTTATGTTTTATTTATTCTAAAATGTTAAACTTTACATTGGCTTTCAGTAAAGGACGCGTTTACTCATTTTCACTTAGAAAATCAACAAAACATGCACTTTGACAAGGTGTTTGACCCTTAGAATGGCCAGGGCCCACTGGCAGGCCCACAGTATTAAGAATGGCTCAACCAGTTTGCACTGAAGTCCCTCTAGTTACTGAATAATAAACCTTAGTTTACAAGCCTGAGGTGCCATGGTGGTGCACTAAGTAGTGCTGTCATCTCCCACCAAAAAGCGGCCTGGGTTTGATTCCCAGCTGGGCAACCATGGTCTTTTCTGTGTAGAGTTTATATGTTCTCCCTGTGTTTGCGTGGGTTTCCTCCCACAGTCCAAAGACATGTAGCCTGGCTGAATGGACATGCTAAATTAACCCTAGTTGTGAATGTATGGACTGGCGACCTGTCCAGGCTGTTTCCTGCCGTTTGCCCAGTGACAGCTTGGATAGGTACCAGCAGCGTAGATAATATGTGTATGTAAAAAGTTTTAAAGGGTTAAACGGTTGCAAATCATTATATTAAGCATATAATCCTTAAAAAGTAGCAGCCCCAAAGCAGCAGCCAAAAAATTATGTATGGGCTGAGCATTTGATTGCACATCTGTGGATGGGGGGGCACAATAAAGTAGTAAGCACAATTAATAACCACAGCTAAGCATCAGAATGGAATCAGAATATAATATATATAAAATATATATATATATATAATAAAATATATATAAACTGTGCATTTAACTGTACAGTGAACATAGTGGTTATGTACACTGCCTATACATGAGCACTATGGCCTGAGGAAAAAAGCTGTGGTGGTGGTCTTTGGTCCAAATCTTTAGGGCTCTCACTCTTGGTCTCGGCTGTTGGGAAGTCGGAAACCACTGGGAGTGAAAGTGAATGGGTGTGATTTTCCCACCCTCTTCTTCCTCTGAGATAAGTAAAGATCCTTGAGGTAGCCACATTTCTAGCTTACACTTGAGTGAAGATGCAGAGGCGAACCAGACGGAGAGGGAGGATGTGATGATGGATTCTATTACGGCGGTGTAGAACTGGACCAGCAGTGCTTGAGGCAGCCCAAATTAACAGGAAAAAAAAGAAACTGAGATACATAAAACTCATAATGTCTCATAATAGAAACTCGCTTTGCTGGAAGAAGTAATAATATCCAGTATTACTTTAATTTGTTCCAGATTTCTGTCTTTTATTCAAGCCTTTATGTCTTCAGATTTAATATGCCACTTTCAAATTTGGATTACTGTTTGTAGACATTGTATGTATGCAAAATTATGTTATGTTGTGCTACGTTACATTCTTGCTTTGGTCATGTGATTAATCATATGCTTAACTTCTTGAAACAAGCAGATAAATCTAGGATATAGATTCAAAACTTTTAATCCATAATATGATTGGGTTTGCAAGTACAAAAGGAGATGTTTTATTTAAGCAGTAGAACACGAGAGGTTGTGTGTTATCGCAAAATATTGTGATGTTATTTGCGATAACACACAACCTTGAGTGTTCTATTGCTTTTATACAACAGTTAAAGAAATAAAGTCAGAAATTAATAAACTGGGCTGTGAACGTGCCACATTATAGTTCCTTAACAAGCAGTTTGTTGCTACGTCACAGTAACGAGCTCTGCTCACTTGCACAGTCTGCTGTAAGCCCAGCCTTTTGTAGTTTGGCCAGAGCCATAAAACTGCTGTAATATCAAGTTTAGCTCAGTGTTGTTATTTTTTGCCAGATCGATATTAATGATGTTTTGTTCCAGCCAGTCTGTAAAGCATTTTACAGCCCATTTCCTTTGGTATGGTATTGCCATTTCTGGCTAATTCCAGATTGTTTATCTGTTCTTCTGTCACAGCTGCTGACTGGAAAGCTGCTCAGTGGTAATGGCAGTTTTGGAATTTAGTGTAGTCTCATCTTCAGAGCCTGACCAAATCGGCTGATGGTCAAATGTGATCTTAAAAGTATCCGTTTTCTGTTTGTGGCAAAGTAAGAAGTAAAAACGGTCAAATGGTTGGAGCATCTCCTACAGCTGTCAAAGTCATTGCTTAGCAACGATGACTCAGAATGCAGTGATACACTGTTTGTGAAAAAAAACAAAAAAAAAACAAAAACATGATGTTATGGCGACATAACAGCATGATTAGAATGCTTCTCAACCAATCAGATTGCGTGCTCAGAACTGACTGTTGTATAATATGATTTGAATTTGATGCATTGTTGTGTATACAGTCTCGTTTTGCACATCATGTTTTGCCATGTTTTGGTCATTTCTGAGTGGAGCCTGAGCTTGAACCAGATGAAACAAAATGTAAACTGAATGCAAATATAATTCATAATGCAACTATTTATGTACCTAATTAATACTAACATGATACAGTGATACACTGAATTAGTGCATAAAAACAGTGTAATAAACTGAGTTAGTGCTTAAAAGCAGTGTAATAAAGTGTTTTATGCCCAGCCATTCCATTTGTTGACATTGAATCAAATAAGAATACATTCTCAAGGGTTCTTTAGTAAAGACAATGGTTTTATGTAGAACATAAAGATTGATAGGGAATGTAGTTCTACATATAAAATATTTGAAAATGGTTCAATAGGACCAAAAAAGGTTGTTCTATCATTATGATGTCAAGCTTATAACAGCAGAAGAATTCTTTTCAGTGCTATATAGAAGCACTTTCAAAAACTATCTGTACAGGGGGCAGTCATGGGCTGGAGGTTAGGGAACTGGCCTTGTGACCAGAAGGTTCCTGGTTTGATCCCCAGTGCCGAAAGTCCAAGACTAATGTGTCCTTGAGCAAGACACCTAACCCCCAATTGCTCCCTGGGTGCTGTGGATAGGGCTGCCTGCTGCTCTGGGCAAGTGTGCTGACTGCTTACTAGCGTGTATGTATTCACTAGTGTGTATGTGGTGTTTCACTTCATGGATGGGTTAAATGCAGAGGTGGAATTTCCCTGTTTGTGGGATTAAAAAAGTGTCATTTACCTTACAGAAAAATATACAGCACATTCTTCATTAAATAATTTAATAAAAATTGAAGAATAATTTGACAATGACAAGAATCATTTAAGCATACAAATTGTTGTTCATGGTTCTAAATAGAATCAAGAACATTTTAAGAACCATCTTTTTTAGATTGTATATGTAAATGTTTAAATTACAGAACTTGTAAAAATAGTTATATAAATATGTACTTAAATTAATTTAACAAAAGTGTTTAACCAGAAATGTTCTAAAGGAAGAGACAGATCACCGATTGGAAAATGCATTAAAATGCTTGTAACACTTTACATTAAAGATGTACCGATGTGTTTTTGGGGCCAATTGTTGACATTTTAATTCTATGGCAAAAGAAATACACCCCACCCTTCAGTGCTCCTTCAGAAGCTCCACCTCCGCCCCCGGGAAAATACCAAGATATATGTTAGAGCACACAGCACAACAAGTAATGCAGCCATCGTAAGCTAGGTTGTGGGTTAGCAAACTGTTACTGCAATTGCTGTGTGAAGCTAACAAGTTGCTGTCACAAACATTAGCAAACAAGATAAAATGATACTGAGCTGTTGGGTCTGTAAGCAGCAACGCTATATTAATGTTACCCGCTTGTCAAGCAGAAACAACAGCCTCCTCATCCTTTTTCATGTTTTTCAACTCTCAGTGAAGCTACTTATTCCTTCACTTCTGTTTCGAATTTTCATGTTCCACCTTAAATGGTGCAGCATTTACATTCTGGCACCTCAGGCTAGCATAGCCTTTGAAATAACCAGAGCCTACACACCTGGCACATCAAACAAGACAAAACAGTCCTCCTGCTTCATGGACGGATTTTTAAATATGTGATGTGAAAAGGCCAGACATGATCGTTTTTGTGGTTCTGCGATTTATTTTTCATCTCTCCATGTTCACACAGTGAGTTTACAGCATATTAAGAGCCAAATATGTGATATACTTGAGGCAAGATGTTTTTCATAAGAGAAATACATATGAAACGGCTAAAATTGGCATCCTATTCACCAGATTCTTGTTTACATTTTTCCTTTCCACTTTAAAAAGGGCAGCAGTTACATTCTGGTGCCGACGGCAAAATATGACTCATACTGTATCACATCACTGATCAGCTCTCAGGATTGGCTAAGTTAGAGAGAAATATTGCTGATTGTATACTTGGGCTGAAAATCAGCCAATATGGATACAAAGCCCATCAATCTTGAAAGCCCCTCCTTTCAAAAGCAGCCAATCTCCTTGTTTATAAAGCAAGCAGGAACACATTGCAGAGATGTGCGGTAGCCAGTTCAACTCCAAAAAAGGGAGTTATTTCTGAGCCAGATACTACAAACTATCCATCCATCCATCCATCCATTTTCTAAGCCGCTTCTCCGTCAGGGTCGCGGGGGGATGCTGGAGCCTACAAACTATTGATGCTGTTTTTGTCAGATATTATCAGTGATTTCAAATATGGTTTTGAAACATTAATGAAGGATTCAGTTTATGGGTCTGTCCACATTCAAAGAGATAAGTTTCTGGAACTAACTGCCTAAGAGTTTTGTCAAGAAGTTCAACAAGTAAAGAGATTTTCCTATAAAGACTTTGGGTTATCTCAAGGCTTAAACGTCTGAACAGTCCAAACTCTTGCATTCAGTTTAAACACCGAATCCAACAAACAGTTAGAGGGTTTGTAAGGATTCCTGTGAAGGAGCATCACGACCCTTCCCTCCATTCTTTCTTTCATTAAGACATTACCCAAATGACATGAACTAGAATAGCCTTCTTGATCAGTATAATAGTATGGTGGCTGGAGGGTCATCAGCCGTATTGTGAGTGGAGTGGTGTCTCTGCAGTGAGCTGATTAATAAATGCATTGGCCAGTTTCTGCTCATCAGGACAGTCTGATTCTAAGGCTGATGCTGATGAAGGGCTCTCTGATTACTGGCTCGGTGCCTTTTCGTTGGCCTGCTGGATGTGGGAAAGTGCTCAGGCCTAGCAAAGTAGATCCACGTGCGAGGAACAGGGAGAGAGAGGGAAGAAAAGTAATGGTGGAGAGCATCCTGGAAAAAAAAGTGAAATATCAGCGAGAGAATCTACTCCGAGAGACGTAAACACACTCCTCCAAGACTAGAGGGGTAAAAACATAGATAACCTTATGATAAACAAACTGAAGGATAGTAATGCCAGCCATGTGGCTCCAGGTATGTTCGTGATATACATTTGCATCCATATTCTAAGCAGTGACTGAATGGCTACAGATTGCAAACCTGATCCCAGACCCAAAGCATGGAATGAATGTGGATTGGTTTCAAATGTGGACACCTAAAGATGTATAACCAGAGTGTGCAAGGGGGAAAAGAGTGTGTTCAAGTGTGTGCATTTCAGTGTGTGATATAAGCAGTGGCTCACAACATGCGTCCATTATCAATGCATGCCTGCACACCTCTAAGGTGTTTCTTCACCTCTAGCATAATGTCTTTAACACCCTGAAGGTGGGTAGATAGTGGTCGTATGTGAAGACCTACTGTGAATAGCCAAGCTGGAGTGTTAGTGCAGGTATGAAATTGTTGCTAGAGTGAAAAAATTCAGAGACCACCCTTCATTTTTTAATTTGAAGTAATTTTTTTAATTTGAAGAAAAACTCATTGGAACCAAAACGCATTTTGTTATATTCTTCATAACTTTCATATTTCATAAGTTACATTCAGACGGTGGGGGTCGTATGAGGCTGTAACTGTCTTCTTTCCAGTCAAGTAGATGGTGATGTCATTTTAAACCCTTATAATAAAAGAAGCTGAGTTCACAAATTTTTTTCTACTGAAAGTCGACCCATTTTTCACCAAATCTGGGCTACAAACTATAAACAGAAGACCTCTCTTCAGTGATCTGCTCTGTAAAAATTATTATTATAAAACAATACAAAGAGCGTCTAAGATTTTGGCTTTCGGCAGAAATCGTCAGCATATAGCAATGTGTGTGATCATAAAACACATGTTCTGTTAAATTGAGGGGAGCTTGTACAAAAATAATTAAATAAATAAAATTTGCATCTCTTGCATGCAGTTACTGAAAAATGTGCCTTCCAATTTGCTCATGTAAATTCGAAAAATTTGGAAAAACCAAAAAGAGGGAAAAACCAAAATATACAATATACCCTGGATAATAAGAGGTAAACAGGAAAATTCACAGATATATATATATATATGTGTGTGTGTGTGTATATTTCAGTATTTTTATCACACTTTCCATTATTTTCCAAGTAAATAAATTCAGTGATGTGGTGATCTGGGTTCTGATGTAGTGTTCTAAGCGCACCAGCAGCTTCTCTGTTTGATTTGTAGCCTGATGTTCTACCAGGATTGTTAGAAGTCACATTTTTGGAATCCTCTGTTTTTTCAGATATTTTCCTTTAACTTTCGTCTTCCTTATCCAAGTGGATTCCATTATATCGAATCACCTCACCCAATATCTTCTGAAAAAAAAAAACGACTTCACGGCCACTTAGACTGGAAAATTAGTAAAAGGGTGGCCTCTGATTTCTGCACACTAATGTACAGGTACAAAGCAAAATGGTTGTTATGTACATAACATTTAAATGAATTTAAAGTATACTTAGATTAAACCACATGTATCTTGAAAATGCAGTATTCTAATGTTAGATATGAACAGTCGGACTTCATGGTTGAACTTAATGGCAGTACTTAATGAAGAATGTTCAGCTTCTAAGAGTAAGAGACATATTGTCAAGGCATGACTATATATAAGTGGCATTTATTCACCTGCCAGCCGATCAGAGAGCAGCCAATCAGAGAACCAGGTTTGTAAAGAGAACTGTGGAGATGAGAAGAATCTGTGGTGAGAATGCACCGAGCTAAGTGTTGAGCATTGTTGATGGAGGAGGACTGCATGCGTATTCTAGACAGCGTGCAATAGAGAGATAGCGAGTGTGTGTGTGAGTGTGTGTGGTGTTATATTGGCAGCTCTGGGCTCTGCGCTTGGCCTGTCTGTTAGTTCCGGCTGGCTGATCTCACTTCATCTCTCATCACTGTGATATCCGTCTGGAGACAGGCCGTGCTCCTGACGACTGCCACCATGTCGGCTCCTGGCCCCTCCGCTGCGCCGCACCCCCCTCACACACTACTCAACCCCCCCCTCCGTTTCCACTTCCTGATCCCAGCAACGCCGCATGAATATGCATTCTCCTCCAGTGCCCTGTGATCGCAAGCTTTCCACCCAGCCTCTCACAGACTTGTCATCTTAACATGCACTCTGAGGCCCAGCCCAGCCATACAGAGTTCTGATGAAGAGTTGGAGTGAGAGAGGTAATGCTTCACCCTTGCAAGTCTATGTTAGAAGTGCTATCCTGATATACTCATTAAATACAATTGCATAATACAATACATGAAAAAATATATCAGAAGTTGAAAAAGTTGAAGGCTTAGAGGTTTACATTGGACAGTGATCACATTTTTTAGAAATCTGTAGTTGTTAAAGTTTTATTATGCAGTGGGTTGCTGGTACATACTTATTTCTGTGTAATTACATAATTAATTACAAAGTAATTCACATAATTAAGACTATTTAGATTCTGTATCAACTGTTTCAACTATGTGTTTCTGTCTTTGCTTTTCTACTGTTCTTGTTTTAGCAAAGAAAGTGTGATTGGATTTATTTAAAGTTTAGAATCCAATAAAATATCTCAGTACGTTTTTATTTCAGTACATTTATGGTACACTATAGGTGTATAAGACCAAGGTCAGAATGTGTGCCATCTAATATAAATAAAGACTTCATCTTTCTGAGCAACTGGATATTCAGCATTGACCATAGCCCCCAAAATACTCACTTAAACATTTAAATGTGTCTTTTAAGACTTTATATCATATTATATTAGCTGGAGCCTATCCCAGCATTCATCGGGCGGAAGGCAGGATATACCCTAGACAGGTCGCCAGTCCATCGCAGGGCTGGTCAAAAATAAAGGGGTCAAAATCTTGAAAAAATCCAATCAGAATTGTTTTTCCTTGGTATCTAGATAGATACAGGCACGTAAGTTCATTCATTGCATAGGCCTTCAGGGGCTCAACAGAAGTCCTAACACATTAAATTATTACACATCATTAAGAAGTTGGGCCTAATTTGGTAAGAAAAGGATCACTCTAGTCCTTCTGGAAGCACTTCTCGAAGTCCTTCTGGAAGTCTCAGTCATATTATTGAATGTAAATATGAGTGGTAGTGCAACCAGGTTTCAGTCAGTTGTGGTACGATGGTACTGAAGGAGTCAATGTAAAACCGCTACATATTATAAGATGTAATATAAGGTAAAATATATTCCTTGTCAGTTTAAAATAAAAGTTATGAATATTCTTTGACAAGATATGTCTACTATAGTATTGGAAATCCAATAAGTCATTGGAAGGGGGGCTAGCAGAAATCTGCGTTATCCTACAGGTGGATTTTCTTTTCATTTCATTGACTGAGTTTTGATGTTCATGACGTAAACAGAAGACCTTGCTCTACTAGTCATGGCCAGCCACTGGGTAAAAGTTAACCTTTTGCTAAAACCATGGATTTTTCCAAGCTTATAAGTTACAATAGCTAAATGTTTACATTCATGAGTACAGCCATCGCATGAGTTTGAAAGGTCAAATATCATATTGCTAAAGCCATCATGTTATGGAGTGACAGCAAATAGAGGCACTCTTATCTTCCTATCTAATGAGACGCTCCTGAAATGCACCCTGGAGGACATCTACAACATCTGAGAACATTCTACCCTGCATCTCAGCCTGGCCTTCAACAGGCAACAGTGAAGTGGAGAATTTTATATGTTTTTTATATTGTTTTATTTATAGACTATAGTGTATTCAAGTCATTGCATGAAGCTGACATCATCATCCCAACTCTAGTACTTTCTCGGTCTATGTTTGGGCAGTGTTATAACTTTGCTTAAGTTATACAGCACTTACCGCATGCCTTGTCTGGCCCCACTTCACATCTCTGAGTATGTTATAACTTAAACTGACACGTTGACTTCCTCTCGTTCCTCCAACACAGAGGTGCTTTTGATCTCATCTGCCCCTCCAGCACTCCTCCATATATAGTGCTGACAGATAGCATGTTCACACGTAAATGTGTTTGGATGAGTGTTATGGGACCTGTTAGACTCATGGAGAGCTATGGATTATTCTACAATTCTACAGTGATGGTCTCATGAGCCTTAACAGATAGGGGTTGTTCACACTTCCAGCCATTTACTGCTGGATGAATTAAAGAATGAGGAACATGCACATGAAGACAAGGCAAGGAAAGATTTGCTAATGCTTTATATAAGTAATAATAATTCAAATGAGCAACTTTTTTTATTTTATATGTACAATTGAGGCCAAAAGTTTCATGAATTAGGACATCCGCTTTGTTCACATAAGGAATCATTTTAAAACAATTCATTAGAGTCAGATTTATGTCAACTTTAATTCATTTTGTCAGATTTCCATTTGGTCAAATGTTTTGTCTTTTTAAATAGTCTAGAAGATTCCGGAAATTGAAGTGTAATGTAATGACTTCTGGAACCTTTTGATTGGCCAACTCTCATTAATTGGGATGGCACCTGTGGCTGTATTTAAGGGCCTACCTTTAGATCCAGTGTTTTTTACCCTTCACTAGTTTTCCAACCAACTGAAGATTTTGTAGACAAATATAAAAATCTTGGGACCACCTAGACACTGTATTGAAGAAGTCAATATCAAGAAGGAGGCACAAATTAACTCTCAAGTCTAAATGAATTTTGATTTAAAAAGGATTTATCAAGTAACAAAGTTGGCCTTCCATCCATCCAGTTTCCTCATTTTGGGATTAATAAAGGATTATCTTATCTTATCTTATCTTATCTTATCTTATCTTATCTTATCTTAAATGATTCCCACATCACCATGGCCTAAAAGGCTGACATGCAAGAAGAAGCACCTACACCATACTTAGCATAAAAAAAGCCAGCCTGAAGTTTGCAAGTGATCACTTGGACAAAGATCTATACTTCTGGAGGAGTGTTCTCTGGTCTCTGGTTAAAATGGGACTGTTTGGCCATCATGATCAGCTCTGTGTGTGAAGGAAAAATGGTGAGGTATTTAATCCACCAAGAATACCATCTCAACTGTGAAGCATGGTGGTGGCAGCATCATGTTGTGGGGCTGTTTTGCTATTTCAGCATCATGAAAAGGAGGATTGTCTTTCACTCTTGAAGTAACATCTCCAGACATCAGCCAGAAAGTTGGAATTTGGTCAGAAAAAGGGGTCTTCCAACAGGACAGTGATCCTAAACATCCAAAGCTGTGACAAAAGGGCTTAAAGGCGACAAAATGAAAGTATAGGTGTGGCTACTCATTACCCATCTAATGAGGTCCTGCTACAATCACACAGACTAAAGCCCAGCTGTCACCATGCACAGTTACCCATGCTCTATGCCATTCATCACTGATTTCTGACCACAGGACAGATATTTACCAGATATTATTTGGGTTGTGGAACATTCTCCAAACAGCAATGACGCTGGCATGGTGGGAACATAACATGGTAGCTGACATAGTTGGGTGAGAGTGGTCCACTGCCTTAAAATATCAAGCCAAGAACGTTTCTGTGGTAAGAAATTGACCATTGTCGAGGGGATAGAGGATGGCTAACACAACTTATGCATCAACAGATACAAGATAGGTGCTTCTGATAAAGTGAATGGAAAGTATATGTTCAGATAATTGTCAAAAAACTGCCAATACAAAATCATCTTGAAATAATTTTGCAATTTAGGGTCAATTGTCTTGACATCACTGTTATTGTATGGTGAAACTATGTTGACAGGCAGGTCTCAGCCTAGAAGGTTTGAGCGATCTCAGAAGCCCACTATGATACACTGATGTATTTTGAGACTTCGATTTCTTCCAAAATGAAGAACGCATTGATCTCTTCTTTTGCTGTTTAGCTCTAACTGCAGAAGGGTTGCTATCATATTGCCATATGATAGCATTTCAAACAGACGTGTTTGCAGCGCTCAGGGGCAATTAACCCAACAGACCTGCATGTGAATTATTTACAGCCAAGATCACGCAACGTGACCCTTCTGCCTCCTGCCCTGAAAAACACACCTGCCCTTCTGCCCTGAAGCACACAAAGAAAGAGAGACAGAGTGAGTGAGAGAGAGAATTTGCTCACTACAAACCATAGAAAAGTAATTACTAACTATATTTCATTAGTAAACTGACAGATGTACACTTTAGGAAAACAATGAGGAAATTCAAAGAAATCATGGCCATCAATGGTGATGCGTTTAATTCTGTGGAATTGGATTGCATTACAAAACATTCTTCCTGGAAAGTTCTCTTAAGATGTAAATGCTGAAAAAGCATTATTTGTCAATGGACCAAACATTGCTGTCCAAAGAAAACCGTGTATCTCCATTTTTGTCCATTTTTAGTTTTCCACATAATTTTAACACACCAGTTGTCCTTTACATCGTGTACAAATTTCATGTTACATGGACCAATAGAAATGCTCTAAAATTACTTGCAATAAAATATTTTTACATTGACTTCCATTGAAAAGTTAGAGTGTTTTTGCCTTCTCCTGTACAGTTACTGTTTTGATACTTGGTTTCCTTTGGACATCGACAAAATACATAATGTAATATTTTTTCTAGCATGTGACAAGTTATGAATTTATATAATTTACACACCAATATAATTGTAAAACCTCTTGACAAAACGTTGCAGCAGTCATGATAATTGTTTGTTTGTTTGTTTCCCTAAAGTCACTTTAAAAACTGGAATAAAAGCAGGTGGTAGCGTGGTTTTCTTTCAAAATTAGATGAAATCAAATCACAATGGATGAATTTTTCATTAAATCTGTACAAACTGCCATTTACTTTTATAACAGATGTTTCATTGCAGCACAAATGATCTAGCACAAGTTTTGCTGCACTGGAAGAATGCAGTTTGATTAGGCTAAACCTTTTAAAGCCAAGTGTTTCACCAGCAAAGCATTCATGACATTGGGTTTAAACTTAAATCATTTTGCAAATATTTGAGATATCAATCAACTTCATTCCACCTTAAATTAGACAATGTGAGCTTTCCAACAATACATCATATGTGATGTTATATCTCACACATTCCTGTGTGTGTCCAGAGTCATCTAATAAAGACCCACCCATTAGATCACAATGTATACACATTAGCGTTCAGTTGACATTTTCTCTACAGCTTTTTCAGCATTTGGAAGCCAATCCCAGCAGATCCAAGGCAATGATTTAAGCTTTAGACACTCTCACACATCATATTTCAAAATGGGACTGCTGACGTTCCATTAGCACAATCAACTTTAGAGAAAAACTTTTTAAAAAAAAGTTTTAAAATTAAAAAGGAAAAGATTTTAGATTTTTCATTAAGACTGATGCTGGAAAACTACAAAAAATACTTCCAAAGGGCAATGATGAGAAGGATGGAGACATTTGGCCTTCAGGAAAAAAAAAATATTCCAGTAAATAGAACTTGATGCAAAAGTCAAATTACATATTTTATCGATTTTTTTAGATGAAAATACATTAATACATTCTCTATGGGTAACATCATTGAATATAGTAATTTTCTGCAAATTTGCTGAGTTTAACAGGAAATTAAAATATATAATCTAAATTATGCTATAACAGCACAATATGTGTTACTATATGTTAAATTCAGCAAATAAACAGTAACTGTGTTTTGAAATATGCTCCCTTTAGAGGATATATCAACTTAATTTCACTGTAGAAAATCAGTCATTTCACCACAGCTGTCCAAACCTTTACAACTGTATATAGCGTAGAGACTTTAAGCATCCTTTAAAAGTTTATAAACTGGTTTACTGTTCAGACTGGATTTGCTTTGTTTTGTATGTTTTTAATTTTTTCATTAAATGTTTTGGTTTTGTCTTTAGTGCTTTGCATTTGAACACTATTTCCATGTATACTGCTTTAATGTTCAATAACTGATATTACTGAAAAGCTGAGTTTGCCCTAAATCAGGTAATATAACAGTGACAATGATTCTAAGCATCCAAAAATGTGACAAATTGGCTTAAACATAACAAAATGAAAATGCTAGTGTGGCTATCACAAAACCCTGATCTCAAAACCATAGAAAATTTGCGGATTGAACTTTAAAAGCATGTCTGAACAAGGAAGTCCACAAACTCGACTGAGTTGCTCAAGTTCTACCCACTGTCCACTTAATGAACCCCAGCTACAATTACAATTACAGACTATAGCCCGACTGTTGCCATGCACACTTATATTTTATTATATCTATTATGGGTTAATAGCTAGGACCTGGTAGTCCTTTCAGTGAAATTTAGTTAGACTGTCTAAGTACTTAAAGAGCACTTTCAAGACTACACTTGGTCAACAAACCTGTTTGGCACTTCTCGGTAATTTAGTTAGACTGTCTAGGTACTTACACAGCACTTTGGATACTGTACCCTACAATTGGTCAGTAACCCTAGACCGCTGGAACTTGCCATCAGGTTGTCCAAAATAATTACCTAGCACTTTGGAGTGTGTACCTCATTCTTACCTGGTTTATATGAAGAACTTAGCGGACAATAAAAGAAAACATTGCTGCTTTGCTTCACTAGAATGTAGTCTTCCACAGGGAGGGTCAGTATCCTGAAGCATCCCTTGCCTCTAAGCAGGCCGATGTTGGTGAGTGTGCATCAGGCAGCCAGCCTGAGACAGGAGCATCATGAGATCTTGTTGCAATCAATAAGGAGCAGTCGCTAATCCACTCTGCCAAGGTGTTGATTTGTTTACGGTCAGAATTCCTGCCGACAAGATGCCACTTTCGCCCCAACTATCAGGCATCAGGGTATGGCGACAGAAAACAATTTTTAATGGCTCTGCTGGAAAGGGGCTGTCTGAGAAATTCAATTTGTACAATTTCCACTGCAATCACGCATTAGCATCTCAGCTTTCGGTCATCTGCTCTTCTCTCTCTCTCTCTTTATCTCTCTACCTCTCTTTCTTTCATTTCAATTCTCTTACTCTTGGTACTTTCAAAACAGTCTCGATGGGTGAAGGCAGAGGCTTTGAATCAAGCATGCATTTGATAGCTTTGGGAAGGCGTAAATTAGAAGGCGGCCAAACGTCTCTGTCAGTCGAAATTTAGACCCCTAAGAACGTTTTTGACTTTGTTCCAAAAAGCATTTTAAAGGAAACCAGAGTCGCTCCCAACAACAACAACCTTCAACTCAAGATTCAGTCAGCCCAGTGATGGCTGAAAACTTGCTGTGTTGATGTACAGCACACTAAAAACATCTATTTTAGAGATATTTGAGCTGTGGTCAACATACTCTCTCGTATGAGTCAGAGAGACAGTTGTTATATCAATATGTTAACTCTTTGAAGGCACTTTGATCCATTTGCCAGGACGATTAGAAAAGTTTTTTTGGTAACACTTCAGAACAGCAGGGCATTATAACGCATGTATAGTGCTTTTTAAAGCCTTATTAAGCCAGCAGTTGGTAATTGATTGCTCATTATGACTTTATTAAGCAGTAAGTAGATTGAATTAAGCATTTTCCAGAGTGCGTCATCATCTATTGGACAACATTTTCGGTGTCCATCACTATGCTCTTATTAAGCCTTACTGAGCCAACAATTGGCAACTGGCTCACTCTTCATTACTATATTGTTAAGCAGTAATTATATTAGTTAAGTGTTTCCCAATTACTTTTATTTGTTTATTACACAAAATAACATTTGCATAATTAAGTGCCCATTACTTTGCCCTTATTAAACATTATTTAGCCAATAACTGCTAATTAATTTGCTGTTAATCTGAATTCATTTTTTCATAAGCATTGAGTCTATATACAATTTACAAATACTAGTTTATTAATAAACTCTACAATTAAATATTTAGTATTTTTTAGTTTAAAATACTAGTAGGTTCTTTTCTTTAGATTCTTATTAGAACATTGGCAGTAAATCACCAAGTAGCTGTAAACAAATGCATCTTACCTTAAAACAATGAATGTGATTATAATTTATGATGTAATAACTATTTAATTAATAACTAAATAATGTCATTCATAATTTAATTACATAACTGTGTTTAACTGATTGCCATGGGCATTGACTGGATAGAAAATGACACTCATAACTTTAGGCTGAAAGTTCCCACAAGCACTACAGTTAACTTATACGTGAGGTTACAAGCTCATGTCACACGAGTGAAACACAATAAGCTACCTGCTAAAATGGTTCTACACATCCTGTATCATTAATAAACAACTGTCATCTTAAAAGAAATCACAACAGATGTAAAGGAATTAAAAGTAAGAGTACAATGCTTCGCCCGTCCCGTGAGGCCTCCTCCATGTTCTGCCACACAAACGCAAACGATGAGTCTCAGAGTCCAATACACCCGAGGTCTGAATGTTTGTGTGTGGATGAACATGATGGATACGCTGCAGTATTTACATTAACGCGGCACTTTATGCATTTAACCGAGTCCCCTGGTGTCCCCGCCACTGCACGGAGAGATTGCACCACTTTGTTTATTTCATAGCCTCGATATTAAAGCACAATTAAAATGCTTCCCAAAGATGATGCACTCAAAACAGACGTCCCTAGGCAAATTTCAATCCCCAGCACCATCATGTAAAAGCACTTGGATGCGCACGCACGCACACACACACACGCATGCACGCACGCACGCACACACACACACACACACACACACACACACATTGTGGAATTTCTCTCTGGGCATTGTGTAATGATTCACAACATTAACCGTGATGTTCCATCTCACTCTCAATCCGTCTCTCTCTCACTCTCTCTCTCTTTCTTTCTTCTCTCTCCCTCATATAGTCCCTTGTCCGAATGTGAGGTCATACCTGTCCTGAATGTACCAAACGTACAACCCCATTTCCAAAATGTTGGGACGCTGTGTAGAATGCAAATAAAAATACAGTGCAATGATGTGCAAATCATGTAAACTCTGTATGAAAGTAGAACAAAAACAAAATATCAAAAGTTGAAAATGTTGTTATTTTGTGAAAAACATATGCCCATCTTGATTTTGATGCCAACAGCACGCTCCAAAAAAGTTGGGACAGGGACATGTTTACTACTGTGTTTCATCACTTCTTCTTTTAACAGCACTCTGTAACTCGTTTGGGAACTGAGGAGACACTGCTGTGGTTTTGAAAGTGAAATTTTTTCCTATTATTGCTTCAGAGAGGATCTCAGCTGTTCAGCATTTCAGGGTCTCCTTTGTCATATTTTTCATTTCATAATGCACCAAATATTCTCAGTGAGTGGCAGATCTGGACTGCAGGCAGAAATGTTTTAATGCAGAGCAATGCTGTTGTACTACATGCAGAATGTTGTTTGGCATGGTCTTGCTGAAATAATCAAGGCTTTCCCTGAAAAAGACATAGTCTGGATGGCAGCATATGTTGCCAAAACATGTGTATATCATTCAGCATTAATGGTCCCTTCACAGATGTGCCAGCCACCCATGCCATGCACAAAAATGCACTCCTATAACGTCACGAATACTGGCTTCTGAACTGTGCACTGATAACAAGCTGAGTGGTCTTTAGGACACAGTGTCCATGATTTCCAAAAAGAATTTCAAATGCTGATTTTTTTGGACCACTTTTCCATTTCCCCCAGGCCATTTTATATGAGCTCAGGCCCAGAGAAGGTGGCAGCATTTCTGGATCCTGTTCATATTTGCTTCCTTCCTTGCATTTTAGAGTTTTAACTTGCATTTGTGGATGTAGCGGTGAACTGTTTTCACAGACAGTGTTTCTGAACACATGCAGTGATTTCCTCTACAGAATCATGTCTGTTTTTCATTCAGTGCCATCTGAGGGCCCAAATATCACAGCCATTTTAATGATATTATGTAATGTAGATAATGAAAAACCATAGTTCTTTGCCATTTTCCACTGACAAATTTATTCTTGAATTGTTGCACTATTTGCCTCAGCAGTCTCACACATAGTAGTGAACCCCTTCTTATCTTTACTTCTGGAAGACTCAGCCTCCCTGAGATGCTTTTTTATGCACAATCATGTTACTGACCTGTTACCAATTAACTACCAGGTGTTTTTTTTTATCATTATACAACTTTCTTTTGTTGCCCCCTGTCCGAGCTTTTTTGAAACATGTTGTTGGCATTAAATTCAAAACGGGCTATATTCTTTTCAAAAAAGTGATAACATTCCCCAGTTTCAATATTTGATATGTTGTCTCTGTAACATTTTTTATTGAAATATAGAGTTTAAATGATTTGCACATTGTTACATTTTGTTTTTATTTACATTTTCCACAGCGTGCCAACTTTTTGGAAATGGGGTTGTATTATATGTTTGTAAGTAATGATCATTTGTAAGTCATCATTTATTTGGCATGTGAAATATACATATGTGTGTATCGCTGGTGTCAAATCAAATCCTTGCATCTTCACAACTTTACAGAAGAAAGAAAAAACACTGCTTTCAATTGAAGTCATTTCCAAGTCATTTTAGGCCGTTTCTTTTGGTCCATTCATCATGAAATTTACACACAATGTAAAGGACAACAGGCCTTTGTCCTTCACAACATCCATTACAATGCAGACACACAGACATATGCACTCATACCCTCTGTTGGTCCCTTCATCATGAAATTTTAGCATGTTTTAAATAATAGCTGACCAGTTGACACCAAATTCTGTTAAAATAAATAAATAAAAAAACTTTTTATTCAAACCATGATGCTGTGTTACTACCTATATGTAATAATATGTCTCAATTATATTATATTTAGGTGAACACCTATATGCATTACCACTTTTCCAAGCCTAACCTTAAACACAACCATAACCTCAGCAACCAACAAGACATATTCTTTGCCTTTCAAAATTGATAAAATACGAAACATTGTTTTTTTCTGACTGTCTACAACCTCAACCTATTTCTGTTTTGAAGATGTAAACATGTTCCACTACATCTCTAGGATTTAGTCACAGATGTGCTCCTATGGTTAATGTCCACACAAATCCACAGTTAAGGCATAGAGCCATTTGCCAGCCCTCTACTCCAGAAATGACCTCTAACGTCCATGGAAAAGAAATTCCATGTGAAAGCAAAGCCCCAGCGTTGCTCTCCTTTTACCCCTCCCACACACTCTCACTGACGCTGCGCAGATATGGGTGAAGTTACGGAGATGACATAACACCACTAGCCTGATCTGTTAAGCGTCTTATCGTGTTTGTGCTATCAAATTCCATAGCAAAAAATACGACACTTGAGCACTTGAGTATACACACACATCTCATGCATACACACGAGCGGACACACACAGACACGTCAGACTCACATTATTTTTATCACATCCCCCATATCTCCCCTCTCCACTCTGAACCTAGCCCCGGTGTCAGATTGAATTCAAAGCCATTTTTTCCCTCCTTCTTCCCCACATAGCGCCATAGCCGTAACCTTCACGATTACTCTACTGGAAATGTGAGAGAAGCAGCCTAGCTTTGATCCAGCAGTGAGGCTGAAACAGGCCTGTGAAATTCAAAAGGGAGAAATAGTCAAAGCAGTGAGTCGACCTGACACACAGTGACACATTATCTTACCCTCACTGTCCACTAGCAAACTAACCACTGTAAACGCCTTTTCTGCATTATGGAACATATTGTAGAATCCCCCTACTGGCTCAGGCTGATATGGGTATGCAGGAGGTGTGGCCATGCAGAGCAGCCCTGCAAGGAGGCTCTTGCGAGGTGCCGTGCTCGTGGTAGATGAGTCAATTATTGTAAAGGTTGTTGGTCATCAGTCTTAGATGTTTGTGCTTGGTTTTGGGTTAGGTCGTGTCGCTGTAGTCCTACCATAAAGGAGGCTAGAAGTAACCTGCCTGCTATCTCAGGTGTTTCAGCAGTTCTTTCTTGCGACCTGTTCAATAAAAGAGCATTCACTTTTGAAGTGCAGTGTTTCCCGCGTCTTCTTTGCTGATGCCACAATATACATGCAGAAACATTGTAAGAGTAGACTCACATCAGTGGATTCTGACACTCTATGTCATAACTACAACATTATAAACTAGAAAAATTATTGTAATCATTTGATATTATTATCTTTATATTGGCTGAATTTTGTGTTAGTATTCTCATCCTAGGATGCTGAGCTGCTCAGTGATGTTGCATTATTAGCAGTTCCTTTAGATATAGAGGCAGACAAGTTCTAGCCTTCACCCTCCAATGTAATTCTTTTTTTTTTTGCATGTTTTTAAACAAATTCCCGCACCTCACCTTCCATTTTAGTTGTGGCGAATTTAATGCACGTCTAAAAACAAAGGCGCCACAGAGCGTTCTTTGGGTCATACCACAGACAAACCTTTTTTGTGTGGCCAAATGATTTGTGGATGTGAAGAACAAAAACCCTTCATACACTCTCAGAAATAGAGGTGTGAAGCTATCACTGAGACAGCATCCCTCTTGTTAATGCGATGGTACCCTCAAAGGGTACATCTCAGTACCTTTAGTCGGGGACCTTAGCTCTATTGAGTCCATAGTATAGGTCATTGAGTATAGTATTGAGTCCACACCTCCCTGCAATGGACTGGCGACCTGTCCAGGGTGTATCCTGCCTTCTGCCCAACGACCGCTGGGATAGGCTCCAGCACTCCCCGCGACCCTGAGGGAGAAGCGGCTTAGAAAATGTGTGTGTGTGACTCCACACACCCCATCTCACCTCCAGGCTTTTTATTTTATTGCTCTATTTTAAATCATTAGGTTATTAAAAGGTGCAACTATGTACTTTTCAGGCAAAGAACACTTTTTGAAAGCTTTGTTTTTAGTAACTCTCTGAGACAAGTAAAGCACCACTTCATCTTTTTAAACTGCCGCTAATGCGATGCCATTGAATAGGAGAAGGCTTGCTGCCAAATTGGTTATGCCTTAGTTAGCTAACAGGCAGAGCAAGGCCTTGGATTCTCCTCCTTACAGATGGCTGTGGCATCACTGTGAATTGAACTTGCTATACCCCCAACAACGAGGCCAATGTTTGGACTTTTGCACCAAACATTTGATGATTTAAGCATGCAAGTTGCACAGTTCTTATCAGTAATGAGCTTCCATTACTTGTTAGGTGCAACAGCCTCACAGCTTTAGCCACATGGCTAAAGAAGCAAACTTCCGACACTTCTGACACAACTTTTCTCAACCTCAGGCTTTATAGTTATACACACAATGTACTTTTGATCATATTTCATGCCTAATTCAAGTTGTGCAAGTTTAAGAGTTTAACTGTCTTGACGCAAATATTGCTAACAATAAGTAGAGTGTTGAAAATATGCGTGACACGTCATGCAGTCAGCTATAATTAAATCTGTTTTGTCAATACATTATAGGGAGCATTACTTGTTCACTTGTGACACAGTAAACATGCCAGTCACAGCTTGCATGCTGCGTCTCTTTATTGCACGTCTCTTTTATGGTGTCATATTATCATCACTGCGACGATCTTGCTGCAGCTTCTGCACTTTTCATAAATATGTATTTTTCTCCCCTCCGTCTTGCGGTTTCTGGCCATGTTTCGGCAAGGAAGAGCACAGTCCGGTCCCTTAGCAATCCCGATAGCAATTTCCACACTGCAGTAGGTCATTAGCAGAGAGGTCCACAGGGCCGGAGTCTGCCTGTATCATTATGAGCAAAACACAGCCCTGCATTGATATTCATCTCGCCTCTCAAGCTCTTTGTTTCACATATAAAGTCATTCTGATTCATTTGGCTTGTTTGATCTGCTCTTACCTTTTTTTCTCCCTCTCTGCCTCTCTCTGTCACAATGTGAAATTAATAATTAATAGTGCAATACCCATCTGATTCACTCGTCAATTTAAAAGCCCAAACAATGGCCTCACATGCGTGGAGGACGCCAGGAGCTCTCCTGAGAGAAAGCGGCAAGTTACACGATCAGAGTAATGAGGGAAAATAAACTGTAATCTCCTCGAAATTAGTTCACGTCCCACAAAAGCCAGCATTTCGCCAAAGGTGACTTATGTTTTTTTTTTTTTTTTTGTTCTCCCCTTTACCTGCTCTGATTCCTAGCTGAGAAACTCTCTGCAGTGGAGAGACCTCCAGCGCTAAGCTTTAGTGGTCACTGGATCAGCACTGCGGGTGCCATTTATCAATATGTGCCTTGACAGTATCTGACGTGTGAGATTTGATTGGGGGCATGAAGATCTCAAAAACGGCCACCTTCGCTGTTGACAGGCGTGTCAGCAGGAGGCTACTCAGGAAGTCGCAGAAGAACGGACAGCTCTACCTGCTCCCAGAGGTGTCCGTCACACCGAGAGAAAGATGTCAAACCCAGAAAACAAACGCAATGAGAATAACCCACAGACTGAGAAGGACATGCTGCTAGGTTTCCCTAACAGCCTTCAGTCTGCACTCTTTAGCTCTTTAGGGCAAACTCTTTTCTTCAAAACCGCAAATTTTTAGAGCTAACTAGAAATAAAGGACATGGCCAGATGAGAAAAACACAAGACAAATTCAAGGGACGTAGTTAGACACCAGTGATTTTTCCCCTAACAGCCATTTCTCGTCTAGTTTAGCTAAATTGCATAAGCTCTGATTTTCTAATGATTCATTAGTTGGTTAATTATTGTTAGACACTTTGCAGAACACAGTCAGATAAGAAAGTCAAAGAGAAAATGGTATGTTTTCATGTTTGTAAGCATCTATAAACACATTTATAACATGTTATAATGCATGCATAAGGCATTATAAACATGGTTATAAATATTTATAAAAAATAATTACACTGAATTACACTAGATATGTTTATTATACATTATGAATTGGTATTATAATGCAGTGTTAAGTTAGTGCCAAGCTAACGGTGGTGTACATTAACACTGATGGCAGCACTAGTTTAAACTCTGACATTTGAAGCCTGTAATGAGCTTTATTCTGTATGTTTTAGTGTTTTAGTAAATTCTTCAGTAAACACTTCAACTCGAAGCCTCACTCTTAACACTGGAGGAGGCTTTAGTATAGTACGCTTCACTTTACTCAGAGCAGACAAATACGACTTATGAGCTCTTATAATGTGTTATGAACACTAATTGTAATGCATTATGTTAACAATCCTTAACACATAGTAAGCTTTGCCATAACGTGTACTGCATTTTTATAAATATTTATAGCCATGCTTATTTTGCCATATACGTAAAAGCTTTATAACATGTTATGAATGTGTATATAGATGCGTACAAATGTGACATTTATAGAGCGTGTTACAGAGAAAGCCTCTACTGAGGTGAATAACAATGTCATTTCTACTGTGTAACATCTGTCATTCTTCTAACTTACCTAAGGCACACTTTTCTTTAACTTGCTAGTTCTTAGAGCTAAATAAACATCAATATTTAAGGCAAAACCTGATAACTGACATAGAATAAATAAATAGATACTGCTGTTTTTTTTCTTCTAATATCCTTTCCTTAGATAGTTTAGTTAAATAGCACAAGCTCTTTTCTTCAGATCACTCATTTTTAGAGCTAACAAGGCATGGTCACTTTGCAAAACCCAGCCAGATAACAAACTCAAAGAGAATGAGGGGAAGACCAATGTCATGTAACATCAAATGACTCAAACACTTTTCTTCAAATTCTTAGAGCCAACTAGATATACACTTTGCAGGACCTGATAGTTAACATACTCAGAACAAGTCTAGTGAGGTGAATAGATACTGCTGTTTTCTCCTAATGTCTTGTTTTAGCTAGTCTATCTAAATGGCATAAGCTCTTTTCATCAAAGGCTAATTTTTAGAGCTAACAACACAGCCAGATAACAGACATAGAGAGAAAACATGTAGTGAGATGAATACTAATGTCCGTTTCATCATGTAACATCAGTCACTGAGCTAATTTAGTGAAATTACTCTAGCTCTTTTCTTCAAATAGCTGATTCTCAAAGCTCTCTAGACATGCACTTCGCAGAACACAGCCAGATACACAGCGTACAGAGAATAAATCTGGTGAGGTGAAGAGATACTGCTGTTTTTTTTGTTTTCTAATATCCTTTGCTTGGCTAGTTTAGTTAAATAGCACAAGCTTTTCTTCCAATTGTTCATTCTTACAGACAACTAGCCGTGGCCGTTTCGCGAAACACAGCTAGACAAAAACATATACGAAGGAATCAAGTTAGGTGGGTAGACACTGGTGAGTTTTTTCCTCTAACATCCTTCACTCGCTTGCTTTAAACTGCTGATTGTTAAGACTAACTAGACACAGGGCAGGAGTGGGACTTGTTTTTACACTAGGAAATGTAGGATACAGACCAGTCCACCTTAAACTCGACCTGTATTTCTCCTGCTCCACACACAGTCCTGCCGTTATGCAACAAAACTTTTTCCATCTGTGTGATTTTCATCTTCTTCTTCTCATCTCTTTTTTTTCTTATTTATTTCTACACTATATTGAAGTAAACAAGGTGGCAAGATAGCGACAAAATGAAAACGGGCAAAGGTTTTTTTGTCCAAAATGTGACACAGTCATGACATTCAGTATGCTAGAAATGAATGAAAGTGATTAAACAAATGTCCAGTCAACATTTCTCACTGCCCACCTGCTCAGATATGTCCTCATCCTCCTTTTTCATACCTTGGTTTTCCACAGTTCTTGACCATCTTCACATAAATCAAGCATACAACTGATGAAAACAGTGTAGTTGGATTTGATCATCTCTCCAGGCTCAGGTTACCTACCTAGTGAAATTTCTGTTCCACCTTAAGTAGTGCAGCAATTGTACACTAGCACCTGAACAGGCACCTGAATGTAAGTGCTACATCATTTAAGGTGGAATGGGAAATAAGAATAAGAATAAGCTTAATCTAATCTCTATACAAACCAGGGCTGCATCAATTGGGCCCAGTTTAACCCCAAGTTCACTACAGACATACACTAAAACCTCACATTTATAGTATCTCTGAGTGGTCTTGTGCTTTTATGTGTGAGGATTTGCAATAGCTTACAATAAGTTGCACCAAAATGTTTTCAGCCCACTAGGAATTCTCCCGACTATCCTGATAAGCCAGGACTGACCAGACATAGACATTTTGCAGAACATGGCCTGAAAGCAAAGATACAGTGGCTAAATCCATTGATGTGCAAAGACCCTGGTGGTCCTCAGCCAATTCAGCTGAATCATACCAGCTCTTCTGCTCATATAGCTGATTCACACTGCAGTACCCAGCTAGATAATATGCAGAGGATACATCCAGTGATACGAATAAACAACATCGGTGGGTGTTTTCCCTCTAGCAAGCATTGCACAGCCCATTTAGCCAATCCACATAAGCTTCAAAATTAGCCTGCTAGCGATGAAGCTTTGCAGAACATTGCCAGATTACTTTGCAAAAACTCAAGGTAATATTCTCAGTGATGTGTATGTGATTCTTAGAAGGGTTTCAGGCCAATTATTACTGAAGTCTATGGACTTCAGCTGTAAACATCCCAAGTATGTGTGCTATGGAAAACATTAGCATGTTAGCATTGCTGCACAGCGTTATGTTTCATTACTTCAAACTGTCCGACGACGCTGTCAGCAATCCCCAGGGAAATCGCTCCATCAGCCTTTCACAGATAATTAATTTTCCATTTGTATGCTACACTTTGGTTTTATATTAACACATTTTTTTGACATCTTCTTCTATGTAACTGGAGGTAAAGGGGAGGGGGGCATTAATTGATTCCATAAATGGCATGAGGATGATATATATATATATATATATATATATATATATATATATGTGTGTGTGTGTGTGTGTGTGTGTGTGTGTGTGTGTGTGTGTGTGTGTGTGTGTTTTTTGCCATTTTTCATTGGGGGCATGGCAAATTAATTATGCCCAAAGATCTTACTGTAACCCAGGGATCATAGTTCAACTCTAAATGATGTCATTAAAGCATAATGGCCCCATTTCCCTAAACTATCTTTGCCATTTAGAGGAGCTAAAAGTAGAAGTATTACACTAAATCCTATTAGGATTCCTGTTAATCCATGAAACTAGGCACTTAACAGAGTTCAAAAATTCACTGGCCTGAACTTAAATGCACAAGTAACAGGATTAGCGTTACCGAAATATATTCTGCTTGACGTCTTCTCACTGAGAGGGAAAAATAAAGAAGATTATGCCGTCTCCCGACAGCACAGTGTTGATGGGGTGTAATACGTTTTAACAGTATTTAAAGTAGGACTGTGGTGGAAATGGATTAGAAAGAGGGGGCATTATTGACTGCATAAGAGACTTTTGAGGATATCAGGTAGACATGAACACATTCATTTGTTAGCACCTTTGGACCAGAAAAACACTCCCACTCCTCTGACTCAAGAACGTCTGAAACTTCTAGGAGGTCAACGGGAGGTCAGGGTAGTGTTTTGAAGAAAGCTGAGGCATCGTTGAACGTTTTGAGACAGCTGAGCTCTTCCTGCAAGACATGTGTGGAAATAGAAAGCGAAGAAGTTGGGCTCCATCAAACCTTACCTCCTTGACTTTGATCAGGTTTCTGAATCCACCTTTTATATTCTTGTGGAGAGCTTGCCCTATATGAGGGCAACTGCAGTGTGTGATGAGAGGGGATGGAAAGCACATCAGTGTCAGTGCAGGTCGTAGCGGTGTACTTCCTCTGTTGACCTTGTTTTTTTTGGTTTTTTTTGCTTTCTTTGTTTTCTGTTTCTTTTTTTTCTTCTCTTCCACCCTGATGTCTCTTCATCTCTCCCTCTCGGTACCAAAGATCAAAGGGAAATCTTTTTGCAATTCAGCCAGAGAGTTTTGCTTTCACTACATCATTACATATAGTCATGGATACAGTAAACAGGTACTGAAACAAATTGAACCCAACATTCCTCAAATACTGAATTGTTAATAGGAATCTCTGGCAGGCATGTCTTTACAGATCCCCCAAGCTTTGAACTAAGGCGAGCACCCTATAGAACTTCGCAGGATGGGGGGTTTTAGAACTCTATGCATGTTGTGGGCAAAAGCAGCTTTGCTGCCGAGGAAAATTTGGGCCAAGGTTGAGTTGAGGTTGAGCCAATATCAAAGCATCAGGGGACCATTAAAAAGTCTTTGCCCAGGCTGACTACATGTTGCCCTGAAGGCTGTCTCACCAGGACACTTCATAAGTTTGTCAGAGCATCCAAAAATTTTCCATGCAAAGGGATGAGACTCGCTCGCCTCAATTAAGCATGTAATTAGCTGTTTCAGATGGTTGAACACTTGGATGAAAAACTGTTGGCTCAAGCTGGACCACTCATATAACTGATTGGGGGGCACACTATGCTCTTCACTCCATTCTGTGTAAATTCTTCCAATGTGCACTTTAATTAATGTCAGGATTTAACAATATTTAACACATTTTTTTTTCTCAAAATGATGCTGTATTCATCCTTTTACTGAAATCAGATTATTTAATGATGTTTTCTGTAACAATAAAGCAGATTGCCAAAGGGTTGATGTTGAGCTGTAACATGCAGCATTATGAGATATGACAGTTAAAGAGTGATGGAGATATTGAGAGTATATTGGGAAAATATGTCTATAAAAATCTCTACCTAGGGTTCTATGTAGCCCCAAAAAGGGTTCTGCTTTTGTTACAAGCTTGACATCATAGCAATAACAGATCCCCTTTTGGTGCCATATAGAACCATTTCCAATAATGTTCTGTGTAGAACCATATAGAACTCATTCTCCACTGGTCTGAAGATCATTTCACCGTGCAAAACGACCCATGCAAATTCTACAAACAGCCATTGACTTTACTAAAGAACATTGAAGAACCCTCTTTTGTAGGCCCCATGACTTGCTGGTAGACATGATGTGTCTACAACCAAAAGGTCATGGGATGGAGGTTAGGGAACCAGCCCTGTAACTGGAAGGTTGCTGGTTTGATCCCCAGAGTTGATTGAGGTGTCCTTGAGCAAGGCACCTAACCCCCAACTGCTTCCTGGGTCCTGCAGATAGGGCTGCCCACCGCTCCGGGCAAGTGTGCTCACTGCCCCATAGTGTGTGGGCGTGTTCACTGGTGTGTATGTGGTGTTTCACTTCACAGATGGGTTAAATGTGGAGGTGCAGCTTCCCCATTCTGGGACTAATAAGGGTCACTTAATCTTTTCTAAGAGTGTAGCTATAAATTAATGACATAACGTGATCAGTTGAGGTTCATTATCTTAACAGTCTGACAGCCTTACTGTAATGTAAATGAGATAATGCATTTATACAAATGTAAAAGGTGTTTTATTAAACATGTTTTCATCTAGACGCATTTTGTGTTCTTCCATGAACCCTGGCTATTAGAGTGGCGTGTGGGTGTCTGTGCTAGTGAGGTGAGCTTGGCTGTGATATGCTCTCCGAGGACATTGGCATGTCCATGGCAAAGCTCAAAGTGATAATTCACTCTGAGAGCCATTTTAGAGCATGCAAAGATGGCTGTGTCTGTCTTTGGGCCCAACGCACCAAGACAATTACAAAAGCAAGCCATGCATATCAGTCATGTATTGACTGTTTAAAAAAAAGTCTTCTCCTATAACACATTGTACCTGTAACCTTGCTCGCCTTATATGTTCGTTTCTGCACCGTTTTCTCTCACCTTTTTGAAAATACCTCTTAAATGCCATTAGAGACTTTGCCCGTTTCATGAACTATATATAATATAGGCTAGCGTATGATTGGTTATCCAGTCGGAGTATAGCAGAAACCAGCTAAGAATATCTGAATTAAAATGATTTTTCCCTTTCCTTAGAATTATTCCTTGACCTTATTAGGCAGGCGAGGGTAAATGTCTTGTCTTCTTCTGTAATCAGGCAACAGATATTTCTATAGACTTGAAGGTGAGGTGAGCAGCATTCGCAAGTATGTACAATGTGTAAATATATTGCAAGGTCTTGTTAATTCAGCTTCTTGATCTTCTGGAGAGCTCAACGCATATTCAGAATTTACAGGACATGCGAATGATCCTTGCAAATGATGGAATATGACCTTCTAATAATACAAAGCATGCAAAGCTTATTACATCACTTTAGCTATTTTTTACTGTTTGAATGGTTTAGAATTTAAAACCATTTGCCAACTGTGTTTGCACACTGTGAAATTAGACCTGTGCATTTAACCCATCCGTGCAGTGAAACACCCACATGCATGCACACTAGTGAACACACACACTAGGGGGCGATGAGCACACTTGCCCAGAGCCTGTCCACGGTGCCCAGGGAGCAATTGGGGGTTAATAAATAAATAAATAAATAAATAAATAAGCAAAACTAAGGTAAAGGATTTAGATCAGTGTTGAACTTCAGGGTTCATCTTGTTGTCATTTGAGTATCTGTTCTCTCCAATGTGGTCATGATATGAAGACCATTGTGGATTCAGTACGAACGTCAGCTTTCTAGCCAAAATGCTAGTTCTCTGATTTCTTTTGGCACAAAGTGGCCTAAGATTAAAATGAAGTTTTCCAAAAGTTCCTCCCACCTTGATGATGCATCACCAGAAAGGGTTTTCCTGGTCTTTAAAACCATGGTTTTATTTTTGGCCACTTTTCAGCTATGGAACTGGAATGGAATGCAATGATTTGGCCAGGAAAACTGTTCAACAGGAATTGTTATATTTTTTTTATGTTTTTTTTCCAAGTGATATCCATCCTACAAGTACAGCAACTCACTGCTGCCAACAGTACGCCTACAGCAACACAAAGTCAATTATATCACTCAGTGTCTGATCTTATTGAACTTTCACTGTCTTTTGCCATCACGGCACACCCAGTTTTACGCTTCAAACCAGATGAATTCTGTCAAATGGGAGCAATTGTGGAGCCCCGCTCTTTTTCCGAGCGCAACTCCAAAGGAGTGTGTCTAATTATGACATATTATGTAGAGGAAATCAAAGGCTTCAAAAAAAAAAAACAAAAAAAAACACCTTGTCATGTGTCATGAGCGACTTCTGTGAGCTCAGAAAGATAGCTGATTTCACTCGGCAATGTCAGCACAGCTGGATTCCTGCCTTGGAGCATTCTCTGAAAGGACGGAAAAGAAAAGGACAGTTGCTTTTTTGAAATCTGATTTATCTGACTTTTGAATTGCTCGGGCAATTAAGCAACCCGAGTTCTGTGGAGTAACGTGTTTTGGAGGGAGGACGGCATTATTCCGCAACCACAAGAATGCCTGTCATTCATGGCATACTTTGAGTTGAACGCTTTTACGGTCTTGGTGTTTAATCGAATTACTGTTATTAGAATCACAGAGCAGGGATATATAGATATTCTCCTCTGAGCGGTTCTTGATTAAATGAATTCAAAGTGACAAACAATGTTGCACATATTTTCCTTTATGTTCAGCCCCTCACGCCATGCTTTGGAGCTTTTGCTTTAGAGAGTGCTTACAAGAGGACAAAAGCAAAGGCATCATGCTAACACAAATATGCTCAGCGAGGCTCGTCTAGAACGTTCTCCTTTCTTCTCTTTCTTCTTTTTTCTTGCGCGCCGCTGCTCTCCGCCTGGCCCACAGCATCCTTCCACATGGGGATGTTCCCTGTAGACATAATTGGGCCGCGGGATGGTGCACGGCAGTGAAAAAAGGGAGACCATCCTCCAGTCAAGCAGTCAGAACAGACAAGTCAATGGGGACATAAGTAGTCCCTAATTAGGATTAATATCTCACTCCAAGGAAGCGCACAATAAAAATATCAGCTCCCTGGGGACGTGAACCAAATCTGACAGGACCAGAAGGCATTCCAGCTCCATAGACTTGACCCAGAAGTATCAAGACGCTTGGAACGCTGTCGTTTTTTTTTTTTTTTGCCCCTGCTCTATTGGGCCAGCAAACGACTGATGGAAAGCCGAGCAGCAGGGACAGCTGCAGAGCTAATTAGCTAAGCTAGCAGCTAATCAAGATGACCTCCCTGCCCGGTCGACTGAACAGTCATGGATTCTCTTCAGAGGCTGAAGTTCAACTCAAAGCCCACCTCAATATGTCTTGTAGAGGCTAACTCCCTCACCGAGTGAGAGGGCATGTGAGCATCATGAAACCTCTGGCATGCTAACCAACAGACTGAGCAAACAACAAACAGGTGGATTGGCCAGGCTCTTTAGTGTGTGACTTGGCTGGGGCTTCACTCACACGTTCCCTCGGCCATTTGTACAGCTGGGCATGGACCTGGTTTGAGACCAGCTTGGAGCTTGTCATTGCAGGGGTGGGCTCACAGTGCTGGTGGAACACCTCCAGCATTTTGTCCTTTTGACCTGCTGGTGCTGTTTGACCTGGCAGGCCTAGAACTTGTTCTTCACTGCCTCTTTGAGCAGCACCAAGCACATCAGCTATCCAAATTGCATTGCCACTCAAAACCATATGTGCACACACCAACCTGTGTAGATGCTCTTAACAGTGCTGTGTAAATACCATCACCTTACACAGTGCAGATGCAGGCAAAGCACTCTCATAATGTAGGCAACATAATATACGCACTTTCTGTTACAATCAGAAAAGTTTTATTAAAGAAATGCAAATATATTAATGCTTGTATATTAATGCAAATGTGATTACCTTCACATTAATATACAAGCATAATGTATAATTATTAGGAAATATGTTGTTTTTTTTAAGATGTGCCTGTGCAACTACATGATTAAAAAGTTGATACACATATATTTAACTACACTGTGCTACTGTAATACTTCTGTAACAGTGAGTAGTTACATCATTGTGGCTTGTATCGTTAATACGTAACTACACAGTTATTAGCGACATGATGTAAAGTTGGACTAAACCATATTTCTATTTAGAAGCGATGGTTAAATTGGTCCAGGGCACATCCGAGTGCAGCTCTTGTTTGTGTGAACTGAGCTCTGGTACTCTCACTTTATGAAAATGTGTATCAATACCAGAACAGTCTTTATGATATTCTAATTATCATATAATTATCTTTATAGACTTTTTAACAGTTTTTTTTGTCCATATTTTGCCACTGCATGTGGTGGCAAATTAGGTGATTTAACCTCCTCATGTCATTCTACCAATTTTCACAGCGTAAATGTATCTCACACATGTTTTACAGTTTTTTGATGTTTTACCTAAAATAACTAAAATGCATAAATATCCATCTAAATACATGTTACTATGCGCCAATCTTTAAAGACATGATTCAGTGGGGAAAAAAAAATGATTCAATTTTGCACTTACCCCAGATGTAGCAGATCAGTCGAGACAAACTGCAGGCAGCCTTTTCGACAAAACGTCTTATTCACAGACCATCTCTGGAGTAAGAGTGCTGATCTACAATCAATGTTTGTGAGGACAACATCAGTCCTGCCTGTGAAGACCAGCCATGATATTGTCTGAATTGGCTGCCTGTAGCTGTGAAGTTTAGTCATTTTTATAATTTATGCTTAGGTCACATCTGATTAAGCCAAATCAAACATTCATAGAATGGGCCTATTCCATGTAAAGGGTTTTAAATTAAAGTTACATGTACATATGTGCAGGTATGTAGAGCAGCTGTTCATAAAGTGTGTGTTGCAAGTAACAGATGTAAACAGTAAACAGTATTGTTCTGACAGCAGCAGTACAGCATGTGTAAGGTGCAGTTATTGAGTGGAAGGTTGGCCTAAGTTAAAGCAGAATCGGATGGGGAAGAGGTAGTGAGTGAGGTGTTCACCAGCCTGATGGCCTGTGAATAGAAACTATTGGCCAGTCTTGTAGTCCTGGACTTCACACTCCTGTAGCATCTGCCTGAAGGTAGGCGTGTGAAGAGTCTGTGCTGGGGGTGTGTACTGTCCCTGATGATGTTGTGGGCCCTTCTGATGACCCTGGTGTGATAAATGTCCTGTAGTGAGGGGAAGGCTGCTCCTGAGATGGACTGTGCAGTTTTGATCACACGCTGGAGAGCCTTCCTGTCCTGAGCAGTGCAGTTTCCATGCCAGACCGTGATGGAGCTGGTAAGAACACTCTCGATCGTACTCCTGTAGAAGGTGCAGAGAATTTTGGCTGGCATGCCAAATTTCCTCAGCCTTCTCAGAAAGTACAGCCGCTGCTGGGACTTCCTGATGATGAGGTGTGTGTTCTGAGACCAGGTGAGATCCTCACTGACGTGGATGCCAAGGAATTTGAAGGTTTTCACCCTCTCCACCTCTGTCTCACCTATGTGCAGGGGTGTGTGCAGCTCCCACTTCCTCCTTAGATCAAAAATCATTTTCTTGGTCTTGTCTGCATTCAAGGAAATATTGTTGTTATTGTCTGCATTCAAGGAAAGATTGTTGTTATTGTCTACATTCAAGGAAACATTGTTGTTATTGTCTGCATCCAAGGAAAGATTGTTGTTATTGTCTGCATCCAAGGAAAGATTGTTGTCATACACTCTTTTGAAGGCTACCTGCATAAGGACTTTAAAACACATGAATAAGTATTGAATCATGTGGGTGGTTGGTTAGTGTAGTGGGTAACACCTCTGCCGTCTACGCTGTAGACTGGGGTTCAATCCCCACCTGGACAAGCACCCTACACTATACCAATAAGGGTCCTTGGGCTAGACTCCTAACACCGCCTTCACCTACCAGCGTAACAATAATCACGTTGTAAGTCGCTCTGGATAAGAGTGTCAGCCAAATGCCATAAATGTAAATTACATACTTATAAAGTAATAGTTAGGTATTAGTGAACAGCTTATGCCATTAATCACAAGATGACATAGAATTTTTTATGAAGCAATTGTTGTAAGCCTGGCATTTTAACCTGTTGACATAAGGGTGATAGACTGTTATGTATTTTTATAGGCTCCATCATTTGAGAAGGACATAGTTACAACAATGTTATAAATGAAACAATCAATCCCTCCATTCAGCCTAAGGTCTCCTATGTCAGTGCAATGTTATTTACATCATAAAAATATCTTATGTCATCTTACGAATAATAACAAGTTGTTCATAAATACTCAAGTATTGCTTTATAAATATGTTATTCAATGCTTATTCATGTGTAATGAAGTCCTTATGTAGGTATACTTCAAATTGTGTTACCAGGCTTTTTCTATATTCAGCTGCCTTGTATAACTATGAATCTGTGGAACTGCTGTTTTGCCAATTGTTTGATCTTAAATATACTGAATGGTATATATGTGCACCTGGCTAGCTAGTTAATAATGTTTGTATTAATGTCACTAATCAGCTCCATCAGTTTGGCAAAGTTCAATTGCTTAGTGATGTTAGGTAGGCAGGGTTTACTCTAAACTCTAATGACAAATGGACTTAATTAAGTCATACAGATTAAAGGAGAAAGGTTGATCACATTTCTATGATGTCATTGCTGAGAACTCCAAATAAATATTCCCATAATGGAAATGGACATGAAAGAAAAAGGGCTATCCCAACTCCAAAGTCCCAATTTTACTCAAAATGTAATTATAAGTGGTCACTTAGCACGTGTCATCCCAAAATCTAAATCTAATCCAAGATTTGGTCCTAATTCTGGTCCTAATTCTAATCCTAATACAGGTCATAAGAATCTTCTGTTCTTGCATACAACAAAATATGTGTGGGTTCCCTCAATATGAGGCCCTAATATTAAGAAACAGCCCTGACTTTACATCAACAGATGAAACAACAGCCAGTGGATCTGCACATCCAGGATAAAAAAAAACAGATGATAAAAGACCAGGAATAGGGGAAAAAAAGAAAGTGCAGGGTGGGATATTTGTTTTTAAGAGCATTAAGAAATCCCAATAGTTGTTCAGATTCATTACATGGCATTTATCTTTGGAGCTTTAGCTGTTTTTTATTTTACAAAACACCTTTCCGAAAGTCCCTCCTGGCCAATGAAACTCCGAAAAACTGCAATACTGTACAAAATTCAATAATCAAAATGTCATGCTGTGATTGTAATTACACCTATGCGCCTGCTGGGGAGCCTTCCAAATCCCTGCAACTGTAGTTCCCACAGCATGCTTAAGCATTTATATAACCTTTTTTCTATCAAACATGGTTTTTAAAGTTCTGACCGTTCACGGTTTTTGGAGGCAACTGTGCAACTGTCTAGTTTAGGTGCCTTCTGGGTGAGGTGCCTTGATAAGCGAGAGAGACGTCCTGTTGATAAAAACAAAAGCCCCAGACAGGACATATGAGGCCCTGTCATGTGGAAAGATCAGGAAGCAGTGGGTGGAAGAGTACCTTATTTAAAGCCGTCAGCTAAAAGCTCGCGTCTGTGCCAGCTGCAAACAGGGTTGTGAACGGTAACAGAACTGTCATAATCGCAGTGGTGCATTAATTGTGATCCCATCACGGCAAAGTTAATTACTGGCACCCGGGCAGACGCAGCAGCTGAACGCTGCCTACATCCTCGCTCTCCGAGTGTCACCTTTCATTTACTTTCACCAAACATTTAAATCCAGCCCAGCTCCTGTTGTCTTTGTGGCTTTGGATCAATGTAAGCATTCCAAGCAAACACAACAAATGCTTGGCTCACCACCCCTTCAGTTTTGCTCCATGTCGAGTTGTGTATCGCATCGCCCCTGAACTTAATTACGGCCCGCAATTACAAGGATCTTGGAGAGTTTGACTGAAAGTCAAATTACAAAGGCAACAAAACGCGGCCTGAATTGCGGGGGCACTTGACAGAAGGGAAGAGTGGGGTCATTAAACTGTCATTCAGATTCAAATGTCCTAAGTGCTCGAACATCGGCAGTTTGGCTCGAGCTCTTAGCTTTCCCTGTCCCGCTTGTTTGCTCAAGGTCTTTGTGGTTGGACTCAACAAACACCTCGTGGCCCTCCTCCACAGGTCATGAGAAAATCTGTGTTTAGGCTAGGCCTAGCTTCTCATTCTCTTTCCTTCAGCTCAGGAACACTTCAATTAACATATCAATCTATCAGCATCGGTTGTACCACTGATCGTATCATGGCTACCTCTGTGATTACACAAGGCAGGCCTGACAAAACACCAAAAGAGAGAGATACTGAGTAAATACACTGTCTGGTGCAGGTCAGAGGGGCATGGGTTTCTCTTTTGACTGATTTCTCACAGTGTTTAATCCGCTGTGCTCTTTGGGACTTTTTTCTTTTGAGTCTTGGTTCCTCATAGAGTTTCTTCCTGATACTCTTGGGTTTTCTTCCTTTTTTGAGCCTTAGTAACTCACAGTGTTATTTCAGTGTCATTTTTTTTCCTTTTGTGTCTTGACCTCACTTGACTTGAGTCATGTTTCCAATTAGTATTTCTATCTTTGGGACGTTTCCCTTTTGAGTCTTGATTCCTCTGAGTGTTTCTTCCTCTTGATATGAGGGAGGTTTACCTTTTGAGGCTTGGCTCCACTCAGTACTTCTTCCTTCAGACTTTGGGAAGTTTTCTTTTGAGACTTGGTTGCTCCTGATCCACTGAGACCAGCACAAAACACACTAACACACCACCACCACATCAGTGTTACTGCAGTGCTGAGAATGATCCACCACCCAAATAGTACTTGCTCTGTGGGTCTGAGGGTCCATGGGGGTCCTGACCACTGAAGAACAGGGTAAAGTGGGCTAACAAAGTATCAGAGAAACAGATGGACTACAGTCTGTAACTGTAGAACTACAAAGTGTAGCTATACAGTAAGTGGAGCTGATAAAATGGACAGTGAGTGTAGAAACAAGGTCATAATGTTTTGCCTGATCTGTGTACTTTAGGGGGTTTTCCTCATACAGTCACCTTCGACTTGCATATAAAGGTGCTGGAGCCTCCACTTTAGAGCCTGGACCTTCTGTAATGTGTTATATTAAACTCTAGTGCTACACTAAAGCCAAATTGAATTGAATATGTCAGAAATAATTAGGTCAGACTGAACACTATTATTATGAATAGTATTCAACATCATTAGATTTAGTGGTTTAATTTCATTATATGGTTGCATTGGGAGACATTTTTTGCACACAGTCTGGGCACTGACGGCTGTACACCTTAAATTTTCATGTTACTACATTTGCTAAGATTTATTGTTATAGTATTTTAAAAATGTGTAGAAGAACTTTCACTTGTACTTTTCTCCCACTGTTTTCTACCACTTTTACTTCTGTGTATTTAAGCATAAATAAAGCTGTCCTGTCACCGTCCTGTAATTTATTTCTCACTTCTTTTTTTTTTTCATCTTCGTTCTGCTGCCAAGTCTGGGATTTTTGGACAGCTGCTTTGAGACAATGTCTCCACACATATACAACTGAATTGAACCGAATTAAAAACAAAAATTGAAACCAGTGGGTAGGTCACTCTGTATATCTGAGCTAATCCATTCCTGTCACAACCACAAGATGAAGTTTTCAAACCCACTTTGCAAAAGGGGACTCAAAAGGGGGCTCTCATTTGTGGAGAGTCTCTCTTTTTCTCTTCCTCCCAGGCTTTCCTCTGGCATTTTCCAGTCATACATTAAGCTTCAACTGAAAGTTTGAAAAATCCATCTTCAAAGGGGCTGGTGAGCCAACAGTGTGATAATTGGGGCAGTATGTTTTAATTACAGGGATATTAAACAAAACCCACATACCCCCCTAGAGGGCCCATTTCATAGTGAAATATTGGAATGTGTTTGCTAAAAATACTTTGTGATACTTGATCTTACCCAGGATTATAACTCAAAATTCCCCTCTAGTCTACCTATTAATATTGCTGCCTATACAATATGAGAAAAAGTTCTGTGCAATTATCTCCAAAAATAACTTCACGGCTGGCTTTAGTAGGAAAACGATTAAAACTCATGGATGATTCTTTATTCTTACTTCAGTCCTAGGCTGTAAGTGCCATAGAACGGAGCACTCAGATGCACAAGTGTACAGCATATGAAACTGTTTGACTGTAAAGTGAAACTAACAATCTACCAGATTTGTTTATCTAAAAGTGTCACTTAGCAGGAGGCCAATTGATCATGTCTCCTGTGCGCCAGTCGCTTCTATCAGCAGTTGGAAAGAGGCTTGGGAGTGCAGCAGCCAGGGGGAAGATGAAAACAAACCAACATTGCCTGAGGACCAGAACATTGAAAAAAGCGAGCAGATTTCTAAACAAGTCTCCCATTTCAATCACGGTGAAGACTCCAAACATCTGCACTGGTTCAAATCGTTTGTGTGCATGAGGTTCTCTGGCTTGTTTTGCTTCTATCCTCAATAAGTGACATCACCTGTGAAATCAATGAAGGGCAGCTTGCAAGTGGGGTTGCTTGCTTTAGTTTAATAGTTTCATTGGCAACAGTTCGCTAGTTCATTAACTGCCAGGGTAAAATGCCATTCACATTAGTGATGAAACAATAGCTCAACAGAAAACTGCAACCAATATTCTCTGTTCACAGTGTAAGTCTCACGGGAGGAGGGACGGTACAGATTGTCTTGTAGTCTGTTGTAGCAGGAGGATGAAATTCAGTGAGATTTTAAATGGTCAGTTTTTATTACACTACAGGCATTTTGCCATATCATTTACATAAATTATGTGGCAAGATGACTGTAGTGTAAGGTTCCTGTCATAAGCAGACTTTGCATCTCTGAAACTTCAATGCAGAAGGGAAAAAGGCAGTTCTTTAAGAGACGTGGCCAAACTGAAAAGAATTGCCATGGCTATGATTGATTTGTTGATCTGCAATGAAACATGCATACTTGCACCCCACAGTGGTCTCTAGGATGTGCTTTTCCGGTTTAAAGAATAAGAAACTCCCCTCTGATGATGTAGCGTGTAGGTGTGAGGAGGTACAACTGTTTTGGGGTGGATATTTGGGGGCAGGCTCTTTTTCTTCCATTAGCTCATGAACGCAGACAATGTTACCGCCATAAGGCCGAATTTCTTATTATAATCTCATAATTGTGTTCAAATCACAATTTTAATGGAGAGAATGGAATATTCACATGATAGAAGGACAACAAGCTAGGAGCTGTTAAACAAGCTAGAGCTGTGCTGAATAAAGATAGGATTGCTGTTCTATCAGTTCAACAGTCGAAATAAGAGTTACAGTTATATTAGTTTCACTCTATTTTTTGGCCTATAGATTAGTGGCTAGGCTAGCAGTCATGATTTGTTGACACTATAGAGATTCTCAATGGTTGTATGACATGGGCCAAGGCTGGTCTGGAATGTTGGGGCAGTTAGCAAGCTAGCTAACGTTCCATCCACAAATAGTGATGATGCAGAAGTGAATATAATGATGAGATAATTATATATTCAGGGGAGCAAAGTGCTTCACACTGAACGGTAGCAAAAATATGTAAATAAGCGGTGAGGTTGGTGGCAGTGGGGTGACTCGTGTGTAGTTGTAGTTAACCAAGGAGCTAAAATAGCAGTTAGTAAGCTGGCGATCATGTCTAGCATAAAGAGTAAAAACACAAACTAACACAATAACATCAGATAACAATATCTTCACCACAAGACAGTGCTACATTCATTCTGACCTGTTGCAAAAAAGTGTAGATCACTGGCATGTGGTCACTTGTGTGCAGCTGCAATTAGACCGGGAGCCAGGGAGATAACAAGCTGGCTACCTTCTTTAAAACAAACAAAGCCACAAAAGTAAAACAGTCGCACTAATGATAGACAACACAAATTTGCAAGTCAAAGTTCACTCAATATGAAATATTGCACACAAAACATATCCACCCCAGAGGTCAATGACACAAAATCATTCATCGTGGCAAATTCCATTGAAATTTTGCTTGAAAAAAATTGTGAATTTTGTTAAACTAATAAGACTGAGGGAAACAATGCTGTTCTAAATGTTGGCCCTATAATGCTGGACCATTTCTCTTGGTCAGGTTCTCATGCCATGTTGAAACAGTATAAAGGCAGCTGGTGATATGGGTGAAATGACGCTTCATAAAAGCATCTTCTATGAAATGATGGACCAGTTGGACCACACCATCCCTGTGAATGCCACCAGGCTGGACAGTTCTCTCGTTTGCTGATTAGTCATGCTGACTTTGACGTCTCCTTAGCAACAGGCCACTAGTTGCCCCCAAACTCTTCGTCACACCGTCTGTTAGAACAGTTTTTGCATGGCCAATGCGAGCGATTCTTCAGCCTATAAAAGTCCCGAACCCACATTTTGTCTCTGTTTTCCTCCGAGGCACTTTTGTTGTGTAACTATGGCAACATACGGCAAAGAACTAATGATTCTGATCCTACACAGCTTTCATATCCCACAAACACGGCAAGTGTAAGAGGGCAATAACAGTTGGCGCTGCAGGAAAAAGAAAAAAATCAGCAAAAGCCATTTGAACACAGCGAGTGCCGCTGAGATGAAGTCCTTCGTGCCCGGAGTGACATGGCGGTGGCTGAGTTTGTTTAGAACGTCTTGGATGTGGCCAGTGGCATTCTTTTGGACTGGGTGTCTCAACTTTTTTTGGGCCCTTAAACTAACTAACAGCCTTACTCCTCTTTTTACTGCTGGCCACATCCTCCCCACTGCCAAGCGCAGGAATTTTAAACGGCAAGGCCTGCGGTCGCTTCTTAACTCATTTAAGGAGATTTTAAGGACCCTTAAAAAAGTTCAGTAAAGGCTAGGATGCCGGGTAGACGGGTCGCGTCTGTTCTCCATCATTTCTTTCGAGTTGTCCCATCTGGGACTTTTTGTAGCGCCCTAGCCACGTCACTTCAACCTGTGTAATTCATTCATCTTGCGTCGGTTCCAATTCTGTAGGTAGATCTCACCTATATTAGATCCCTGTCCCAAAAGGGGCCACATGCTTTTATTGCTTTTTATTTGTCAAGTTATAAAGTGACGTTTTCTGCAGTAAGAGCTTTTAATATGTGCAAGGCACGCATGCGATCCCAGGAGAGTGCAGTAATCTGATTTATATGCAGGTAGCGGGGTCATTATCATGCGCTAAGTGCCCAAGGCCTCCAGTGGAAACAGCTCTGCAGAGTCTATAGATTCACCATGCAAAATGCATGGACGGTATACACAGCCTACAGGGTGCAAGCGTCGTGTTGCTGTATTTTTTTCCCTTGTTCTTCGCGGTAGCGGCGACTGCCTGACCCAGTTTTCCACGCTAGAGTGTTCACAAGGTGTTTCTCAGCTGGCTGAGGGGTTTAAGGCGAAAATGTCCTGAGAGAATAGGCTCTCCCTAGCCTCTGTGTCCCCCCATTTCACTCACACAGCTGCTGTGCAGAGGAGAGGTGTCAGTAGGGTGACAGACGAAGTGCCGTTGTTGTTCACTGATCCCACAGCGCCCTGATGGGCCTTTAGCCCTGTCGCTAAGACTGATCCAACACACTCCAGCTTACACTTATAGATATCTGGTCCCTAAGCTTATTGCTAGGCTCATCTCTCACCAAATCTGGCTTTCTCCTTCTATCAGATCAAACCTTCGCCCAGACCAAATCTTTAGACACACAGCTGAATTTGTAGAGGTGGGCACTTGTCCAAGAATTTCCAATATAAATCAAATCAGTCTTGGTTTCAATGCTTTATTTGAAGGGTACCTTCATAGGGACTTCATAAAACTTGCAAAACCTCTGAAAACCATTTATAAAGTACTTCGGTTTGAGTTAATTAAGTAAATGACATTGCATTGATATAAGAGGCCTGATATAGATGGATATTAGTATTATAACACTATTATGAAGCATTATTGAACACAAACTTCTATCATATTCTATATATTTCTACCACACAGTGCAAAAGTACAATTTCTATTAAGGATACCATTTACTCCTAGTCTTGGTTTCAGTTAATTATTTGGTAATACTTCATAGGGACTTCGTATCGCATGCATAAGCATTGAATAACATCTATCAAAATGCCTGTCTACCTTCATACGAACTTCATTACATGCACATAAGCATCAAATAACATCTTGAGAAGGTATGACCAGCTCATGCCAGTGATTGCAAGATGGCATGGGATGCTTTATGAATCAAATGACATTGTATTTTCATAAGGGTCCATGAATTGAAGGATATTTGTTGATATCTAGTTAAGAACGCCAAATGCCAATTCCACGTATTTCTTCATGAGTTCGAATACATATCATTTGAATTAAAGAGACAAATTAGTTGCAGTCTTGGTTTTGGATTTAAAGGCTACCTTCATAGGAACTTCATAACACATGACGAGCACATTAGCCTTGAATAAAGTATTTATAATGCAATGTCACGAGGGGCCTTAAATTGATATACATTGATAGTTCCATTGTTTCCATTTATAACTGTTATAACTATTATGAAGCATCATTCTAAAGCAAAAGAACATATAAAGCCACCTAGTAAGGAACACATTATGGCTAATGTGAGTTATAGTGCAATACAATTTTTATTATGGAGACAAATTAGTCCCTGTCTTTTGTCCCTGTAATTTATTTCATAACACTTTTTTGAAGGTTACTTATATAGGGATCTCATGTCACCTGCATAAGCGATAAATACAGTGAGTCTAAGAAGTATTTGATCCCTTGCTGATTTTCTTTGTTTGCCCACTAATAAAGACACTATCCTTCTGCACTTTTAATGGTAGATATATTCTAACATGGAGAGACAGAATATCAAGACAAAAATCCAGAATATAATTTTAAAGAATATATTTTAATTAATTTGTATTTCAATGAGGAAAATAAGTATTTGATCCCTCTTGCCAAACACACTCAATACGTAGTGGCAAAGCCTTTGTTTGCAAGCACAGCGGTGAGACGTTTGTTGTAGTTAACCACAAGTTTAGCACACACACCAGGGGGAATTTTGGCCCACTCTTCTTTGCAGATCCTCTCTAAATCACGAAGGTTGGTGGGCTGTCGCTTGGCAACTCTGACCTTCAGCTCCCTCCATAGATTTTCGATCAGATTGAGGTCTGGCGACTGGCTGGGCCACTCCATGACCTTAATGTGATTTTTCTTGAGCCAATCCTTTGTTGCCTTTGCTGTATGATTAGGGTCGTTATCATGTTGGAAGACCCAACCACGGCCCATTTTCAGATCCCTGGCAGAGGGGAGGAGGTTGTCCCTCAGGATTGTGCGGTACATGGCTCCATCCATCTTCCCAGTGATGCGGTGAAGTAGCCCTGTACCCTTGGCAGAGAAACACCCCCAAAACATTATGCTTCCACCTCCATGCTTGACGGTGGGCACAGTGTTCTTGGGGTCATAGGCAGCATTTTTCTTCCTCCACACATGGCGGGTGGAGTTGAGGCCAAAAAGTTCAATTTTGGTCTCGTCTGACCACAAAACCTTCTCCCAATAACTTGGTTCATCTTTCAAATGATCATTGGCATACTTGAGGCGCGCCTCCACATGTGCTCCCTTCAGCAGGGGTACCTTTCGGGCACTGCAGGATGTGAATCCATTGTTGCGCAAAGTGTTGCCAATTGTTTCCTTGCAAACTGTGGTCCCAGCTGCCTTCAGGTCATTTGCTAACTCCTGCCGAGTGGTTGCAGGACGATTTCTGACCGTTCTCAGCATCATTGCCACCCCACGAGGCGAAATCTTCTTTGGAGCACCGGGCCGAGGTCTGTTGATTGTCATGTTATACTCTTTAAACTTTCTGATAATTGCACCAATAGTTGTTACTTTCACATCCAACACCTTACTAATCTTTTTGTAGCCCATTCCAGCTTTGTGAAGGTCAACAATTCTGACTCTGAGGTCCTGTGACAGCTCTTTGGTTTTACCCATGTTGGAGACTTGAAATCTGTGTGATCTGTCTGATTCTGTGGACAGGTGTTTTTCACACAAGTGATTAGTGAGAACAGGTGGCTTCAGGTCAGGTAACAAGTTGATTGGGAGTGTCTAACTGGTCTGTAAAAGCCAGAACTGCTAATGAATACTAAGGGATCAAATACTTATTTCACTCCATGAAATACAAATCAATTAATATATATTCCTTAGATTTATTTTCTGGATTTTCTTTTTAATATTCTGTCTCTCCATGTAAGAATACATCTACCATTAAAAGTATAGAATGATCATGTCTTTATTAGTGGGCCAACGAAGAAAATCAGCAAGGGATCAAATACTTCTTGGACTCACTGTAGCATATGAATAAAAGGGGTAATTGCAAAGCACCCTAGAATGTCATGCACACACTGGTTCTCATCTAATTTAATGCTGCCAGTTAAGCAACATAGGTATTAAGTGTAGCCTAATTTATGGCTAGAAGGTCCATCATCTAAAAACTCTGAGTTTTTGCCACAGAGTGTTTTATTTTCAAAGCTGGAGAATCTTTAGCATGGAGCTGCTGTGCATCTGCTTTGTTAAGGCTAGTTGATTAGCTCAGAGTTTGTTCTGTTAGAGAGACAGAGAGAGGGAGAGAAAGCAATCGAGCACGACCAACCCCTATTTGCTGTTCGGTGCTACTTGCAATGGGACTTTTTTGATAATTAATGACGCAACATGTTTTTCATTTGGAATCTAATTCAGTGCTGGGGATACAAATTAAGCCCTATAATTGCCCAGCTGAAGTTGGAAAATCGGATCTCAGAGTTTGCTGTGAGTTGGCCGATGAGAAATTGAGGCCTAAAGTGCTGGACTTCACACTGCGCATGTTTGCTTGCCTTTAAAAAAAACAAGTAATTTCTCAACAGTGCAATAAAGCAACTTTCTATAAAGCAGGCATGGGCAATATGCCCAAAAGTAGCTGTGGCATGCACCCAGCCCCTGGGCCCTGATGACGCCAACATCAGCTGGCAGGAAGGCAGGTGCCGAACTCGGAGCCCAGACCAGTCGGGCCTGACCTTCCTGCCAGCTCTCGCGGCCATCATCAGAGTCCGGGGGATGGGAGCATGTCACAATAGTATCATGATACTTACTATTTTAAGGGTTTGAGAACCAACAAGTTATAATGTTATAATACCAGGTATAATGTATTAGAACAGACAATAAAGTAGTATCACATTAAAAAAAAAAAAACATCTATTTGTTTCAAATCTTTTACTCAAATGCACTAACTTCCATTCAACAGGCCTAATTTCACTCTCTTTGTAACATGCAGTTGCAACAATATCCTCGATATGCTCGGAAAACCGTATTGGGGCACATCTTATTGCAATAACCTCACTCCTACTATAAAAATAAAATGAAGTCATGTGCAGGATTACACCATAGCATGTTGTGGGAAAAAAAAACCCTTTTCCACCGTCCTAAATCTCCAGTGAAAGTGGGGGGCCTCCAGTGGGGAAAACAAGCCTGTGTAATTACGTGCTCCTGTAGGCAGGGTGAGGGGGTCTTTGAAAAAGGAACTGCTTCTCAGTGAGACGTGAGGACACGAGGGAACATAGAAATCCTGGGCTAATTATCTCAGTCCTGCTCACGTTTGGGGGGTTTGGCAAGATCTGCTCGGATTGGCTAGTTCTGAAGGTCTAGCTTGGGATTAGAGTGAGTTCCTCTTGCTATGTATTGACTTCACCATCAGCATCATGACTGAAGCATAGGACGTCCCGTGATTGTATAGCATAGTTCTTGACTTGCATGCACAAGTGGTCAAAGCCTGCTGCTAAAGCTGCACTGCCCTTAAGCCCTGTTTGGACGTGATTCGTTTTCCATGGGGAGGTGGGTTATGCCAGTTTACCTCAGGATGTCTGTAATGTTTATGAGTGGTTTGCGTGGGATAAGAATTCTCGGTATAAATAACAGAAATGGGAGCAGATACTGGATCTACATATGTGCCACCTTCACTCCAGAAAAGAGTAGAAGAGATGGGAAAACATTTCATTTAGCCATTATTTTGTTACTGTGCTATCTTAAGTGAATGCAGTGAGTTATTAGCATCACCACAGCAGTCATTTCCACCACATAAAATCAGCCACAGACAACAATATAGATGAAGTTGGCAACCAGCTTCTTGTTCAAATTTGCCTGTTCATCCTTACATGGTGCAGCAGTTACATTCTGGCCCCTCAGGCATTGTAACAGTAACTGCCGCACTGTTTAAGGCGAAAGAGGAAAATTTGATCAAGAAGCCGGTGAATAAGAAATCAACTTCAGCTTCATCAGAGACCACAAGTAAGCACTTCATCGAGCCTCCACACTTAAGAAATTCCTTTGCACAGGATATGATAGCCAATCGCATGTCAGGAATCTTTACTGATGCAGGAGCGCATAGTCGGTAAAAATGACTGAGGGCATCAGGACGAGAGTAAAACACTGCTAATAATTACATCACCCCATCTCCTCATGCACAACTAATCCTGTCCAAATAGGGCTTTAGTGTGCTTTCACCATGATTCACATTCATACAGAGGGGGTCGTTAAAAGAATGTGTCCCTCCAAAAATGCCTTCATCAAAGGGGCATTTTGCCCTGAAACTACAGTTTGATATTATGTATAATGTTATGCAACATTCTGTAGCTCAATATCTCCCTCAGCCTTATCAGTTTGACAGGATTCATGATTCATTATATGATTATCCTCTTTTAGTTCGTCAGTCTTCTCTAACAGCATCCAGCATGTATTAAGTAAATACATCATGCAACTATTGAAAATCCCTGTGGTGTCAACCAGTCCTGACCAGCCACACATCTGCAGGTTAATAAATGGGTCATTCTACACAAATGTCCATTGTGTCCCTAGCATTTATAGATATATTACACTTAGAAAAACCTGTTAGGGTCACAATTTATTTATAGTTTAAAATAAAGCAATACGTTTATTTTAACAAGTACACCATCTTCAGCCATGAATTTAGCAATAATGTTGTTTTTTTTTTTAATCGATTGTCTAGCACCACTGAAGTGCTTGTCGCCACAGTCATGTGTAAAGGGTCAGTGTCACATTTTGAAGAAAGGAAAAACATTTTTCTGCAATTGTAACTACATGACTATGGAAAATTGAAATGAAAGGACATAAATAAAACAAACGCCAAATAAATGTTATAAAATATGTGAGTGTCACTGGTGTTACCGCATAACAAAACATCTCTTCTTTTGAAATAAAAATCAAACTGATGAAGTCACCTGATTTCCTTTTACCTACTTTCTGAGGATCTATGAAAAAAAGCACATGGGAAGCCCACTCTGACTTTTCAGCTACCAGGGATTTTCTCGTTTAGCTCATGATTTCATATGAACTTTTCAGTTGACGTCACTGGTGTGACCGACGTCATTCTTAGGTAATTGTGGATAAAATATCATACAAATGGATTAAATTACATATTTTAGTGGATGTTCCATGACTGACAACATGAGGCTTGATGCTCTGCAGCAGACATTTAGTAAAAAGGATTTTTCATGAAAAGTGTCACTGGTGTTGCCTTTCTTATGCGAAACACCAGTGAGGACTGGTAACACCAGTGACACCTGTGGACAGACAGAAAAGTGGACGTTTCTGTAGAATGACCCAAATACTACCTTTGGTTAGCTTGGTTGACGAACAAAATTGAAAGTTGAAAAAAAAAAAATAGGAAAACTCTTAAACTACAAAATAGTTTGTTACCCCAAAGCAGCCATAGTTTTGAAAAGTCCCACCACCTAGTCTTTAAACTGGAAAACTTCAGTCTGAAGACCACTGCAGCACCACGTGAGCATGGTTCCAACAGATGTGGTCATGGTTATAATATTTCATTTTGGAGTTACCCTTAAATGTCTTATTCTAAGGTACACCCACCTGTAAAAATGTGTCAGATCTCAGAAGAGAATGATGGATTGCAGAAGCCAAAGGAGGATTCCACGAGCAAAAGCTTGCATCAGCAAAACGAAAGGAAAAAATGTAAGACTGGCAAAATGCTTGTGAAAATGAGAGCAAAGAGTAGAAACAGGACTCAGTGTCTTTTGAGAGATTGTATGAATTCCTAATGTTAACCCTCCCAGTATACACCAGTCAGGCATAACATTCTCACCACCTCCCTGTTTCTACACTCATTGTCCATTTTATCAGCTCCTCTTACTGTATAGCTGCACTTTGTAGTTCTACAGTTACAGACTGTAGTCCATCTGTTTCTCTGATACTTTGTTAGCCCCCTTTTACCCTGTTCTTCAGTGGTCAGGACCCCCATGGACCCTCACAGAGTAGTTACTATTTAGGTGGTGGATCATTCTCAGCACTGCAGTAACACTGATGGTGTGTTAGTGTGTGTTATGCTGGCCTGAGTGGATCAGACACAGCAGTGCTGCTGGTTCAGTTGGAGTAAAGAAGGAGGATTTCTAAATGACACTGTGGATTGTCTTGGTTGTGCTGGAAAAGTACTTGTATTTCTAGCTGGACATTCGTTTTTGGCTTCCCAGAAAGCTCTGATGTTTTGTAGTTCATTGTTTAGTCATAAGCAGTGGTTTGGAGTGGTTGAATTCACTCTGTAGGGGTCACACATGAGCTAAAGTCACCATACCCAATGTCAAATGTAGTATTAAGCCTGCAAGTACTGGACTGTGGAGCATTAGATCTACATTCTCTCAAAGAAGATCTCAATTCAATGCCTTCAGAATGAATTGGTGTTTTGTTTGATGAGTTTGAGCCAGAGCTGATTACCAAACATCAGTACCTGACCTCATTAAAATCCAAGCAGTTGTGACTGAAGCCTAATGCTCTTTTGGCTGAATGCAAAGAAAATCCTCTCCGCAATGTTCCAACATCTGGTATAAATCATTCCCAGAAGACTACAGCCACAGTTACTACAACAAAGGGTGGCGATCTCTCTGTTAATACCCTTGATTTTAGAAGAAACACTGTGTACAGACCTTTGTGAGAACATTGTAGAGCTTTATATGGTGATTTGTTAACTTTCTCCATAATCTTTAAACTAATCACTGCAGCCCTACTGCCTGTACTCTGAATCAATAGGGCTGGAGGTGTAAGGCAGGTGGTAGTGCAAGCTGGGAGCCAGATCCTCTCAGTGGACACCTATTTATCTCTTACTTTGGTTGAAACCTTCAGGGAATGGAGGGACCTCTAGCATTTCTGTTTTCAGCTGACAATGGAAAGCAATGAGAATCATGCAGCTGACCCTGGCTGACCCCTGTCTCCAGTGGTCCATGGCAGCAAACTGTGGCTGGTCACAAAGCCCCTAGCTCCAGGGTGGCTGCTTACCCTGACCTCTTAAGCTCTAGTGTGCCAATGAGCAGTTAGAGCATGCTAGCAGGATAATGCTCTTTTATTGCCAATGGCGCGTATAATAAAGCTCTCTCTCTCTCTCTCTCTCTCTCTCTCTCTCTCTACCAGACAGAGAGGAAATGCCACCATGAGATGTCCCAGAGGGCCCAGGGCTGTCTATGGGCAAGAGTGCACCTGACAGATGAAGTATCTTGACAAAGACATATTGCGGTGGGACAACAATAAATAAATGACTGGAATTTTAAACTATATACGCCCCCCCCCCCCCCGCCCCTTCACTCTCTCTTTCTCTGTATATGTCTCTCGCTCTCTCCAACTCACCAGTTCATCCCCTGCTGATCTCCCTGCTGGTTTGAGCCAGTTTGCGAATCTGACAGAACATAGAGAAAAGAGAGAGAGAGAGGGAGAAAGACAGAGGGGAGAGAGAGAAAACTGCTCCCTGATACCTCTCCACTCCAAGCACACTCTTAATGACTCTCTCCTGTTGGACTCTCTCTCTCTCTCTCTCTCTCTCTCTCTCACCTGCCTGTGCATCTACTCTAATGTACTATCGATTTTGAAGGAGGGGGATTTACATAAGTAAATGTGCAAATGTATGCTTAGCTGACCCTGCGTAATGGAATTTTCTGTGATTTTTACACTGTGTTACAAAAAGCAGAACAACAAACCAAAGCAACATTCTCGGAGCTAATAGTATAGCAGGGCCTATTGAGCCAGCTAATGCTTTACATTTGATGCCATTTTAATAACGCTGAGTTTCGGATGACTTGACGTAACTAATTAAAAATATTGGAATGATTTCCGTTTGTGTACAGCAGGACACGCTTACCGGGTGTTAAAACACATCAAGGCATCACAGATGATATGTTGTTTTCAAAACTGAATAGTGATAATTCAAGCGCTGCAATCTTTTGTGCGATGTTTGCGTATAGAATAGTGACATGACCTTCACCTAAAGCCCAGCACAATACATGGATATTGTGAGATTCTTCATATTCTAATTCATCTTTAATTTTCCTTGATATTTTACCTCTTTTAAAAAATAGAACTTCAGTGGTTTCTTAGTAAAGGTAACGGTTCTAGATATAACCATATACACTCAGAACCATTTAAAGGCAATAATTGTCCTTTGTATGTTCATCCTTTATGATGGATGGGGTGTGGTTCTTGAAACAACCCTTTTAAAGTGGTTCTATATATCACCAAAAAGGGTTCTAAGTCAAAGTAGTGTTAGTCTTGCAGGACCAGATATGATCTTATAATGGGAATACATGTATGGGGGAAACTTGTTACACTGTTCATTCTGAATTGTGGCAAAATACGCCACAGAAAAGGGCAGATCCTCTTAAACCCGTCTTAAATTCTTTTAGTTCGCACTCTTTTAACGCCCTTTATACAACGGATAACACAAACAAAACAAGTTAGCTAGTGAAATGCTATAGTCACCTAATTAACCTTTTTCTTTTGAAGTTTAGAGTTCATGTTTATTTCACTAAATGCAAGTCCTTTTCTGCTCATATCTCATATTTTTAAGTTTTTTAGGTGATTTTGGGGTTAGTCATGCTCACTTACATTATATCCATGGGCCACCAACAGGCTTGTTGTTGGCAGAGGTGGACGAAGTATACAAATGTACTGGAGTTAAAGTCGAGATTACCCAAGGTAAAATATTACTCCAGTAAAAGTAGAAGTCCTTACTCTAGACCTCAACTTGAGTAAAAGTACAAAAGTATTTGTTTTCAAATGTACTTAAGTATATTGACTTTAAGATATTTGACTTTGAAATGTAGTGGACTACAAAAAACTACTTAAATACAGTAATTAATTACATTTACTTAGTTACTGTCCACCACTGGTTGTTGGTCAGACAATGTTGACGAGCTCACCATCCCCTCCTACTTTGAGCTCCATATTCAAGAGCTGTTGGAACCTTTAGAAACATCCTTAGTTTGTTCACACTCTAATTAGCCTACATTTCCACCCACATTTAGCCCAAAATATCCTATGGTTATCCCTAGATGTTCAAGCCTGACCCCATGAGACTGCTATGGGCTGTGCCTGTAAAGCCTTAAAAGGCAATTTAATTCCTTAAAATTAATTGTTAACCTTTTTATTCCACAACTACTATGACATTTATGTGTAAGTTATACAGTTATATTGCTGCTAAGTTGGGCAACATTGTTATAACGAATTTTGCTTAGATTGAATTTCCAGTTTAAAATGCTACGCTGCCAAGCTGGACTTTGTTATTGTAGCAAGTTGGAAATTCTACATCTGATCTACACTTATAGAGCAAAATGTACATATATTCTTAATAAATATAATTTCAATTTAATAAAGAGCTCTAAATTTTGTTATTTTGAACAGCATTTAACAGCAGAGCACGACAATTCCACACATCATTGTTCACAGTGGTGAACCAGGCATCTGTTAATGCCTCGAAAAGCTTCCTCACAGTTATTACATGAAATTGTTGCTAGTATAATTCACCATTTCACCTCAAACCACATTGACAATCTCAATGACTGCTTTATTCATAAATTCTTGAAAATACCAGTGGAATTTCCATTTTCTGAGCTTACCTCCAATCTCATAACAGCTGCTACTATTGAAGTACATATTAAGCCTTTAACGTTCCAGGTTTATTACATACAAAACGTATTATTCAGTAATTACAGGGACTTCACTGCAAATCAGTGGAGCTATTCCTAGGTTATAGAAATGTGTAATAAAACTTTGGGCCTGCTGATAGGCCAGTGGGTTAAGGAAGTTAAGGAAGGGGTTTTCTTTTGCTGTTATCATATGTGAAGAATTTTCCTTCTAGATGTTATGAAGTCTACTGGTGCCCCACTGAAGAAGGGAAAAACTTGTCAGCTTATCGTTATAAGCCCATGAGCAAGCTTTCCTAATGACAGGTCACTCAACATCTCTGATGGGTTTCCATTGACATGTGCCTTTAGACATCTTTAGAAAAAAAACATTCCTCTCGTTTGAAACTGATCAGTCTGGAATGTGTTTAATACGAGACTATGATGTGAGTGTTGGTGTGTGTTCATGTCACTGAGGTATAACCTACAGTCCCCCCCCAGCCTGCAGCCTTGTGCTGCCTGTCGCTGCTGCACAAAGCCCCTCATTCCCCCATACCACCGTCTGGCCTGGCTAAAAAATGCATGGAATATTTAAGAGCCATTGGCATTCCCCACACTTTCAGCCCAGGTACAGGCAAGCCTAAGCCACGGAATATCCTACATCATTCGGCTAAAAACAACAATAGTATCCTGCATCATTCTGGCAAAAACAACAGGGAATGCCGGAAGAATGAGGCAGTGGTTTAGGTGCATGTTCAACATGGATGCACTGCTCTGATCAATGAGGTTAAAATGAGAATGAAGTTCTTAGTCAGACACATGTAGTGCCAACTTAGGATAAACATTAGGAAAAAAATAAAAGGAATTTTTTTATCTGATGTCCAGTGCCGTTCTAAAAGATGTTTAATTAGTGGGAGGGGCATGGATGTATGAGTAGGATTCATATATGTAAACATTAATCATTTATGTGGTCTTCATTATTCTACACATCATCATATTACATTACATTAGGGGAAGGGACCACCCATTAGGCTTGGCATGTGTCAATTCAAGTTCAGCTAGTAGCACATGAGCCATGCACATACAAATGAGACTTCAAGCTTGGGTGGCTTTAGGGATGACCACAGTGATCAATATATATGTGATAACATATATGAAGGATGCTTATGTGATATCTTCAGAACATCTTATTTGATCACGTCATAATCAACATTGTTTACAATTACGTTACATTTAAATTGATAATTGGGTGACTTTATTCTTTTTTTTTTCATAATAAAAGTCTATAAAATTATAGACTATATGAACTATAAAATGGGAGATTTTGGGGCTGTTCAAATATTGGACGTTTCTTTTGAATGCAGACTTTTATTTATTTCTTTCTTTTAAATCTGTTTCCAGTAATTCATATTAATGTCATGTACAACTGGAATTCTTCATGAAGGCTCTTGGCACATGTATTAATATGTTATAAAGGGCTTATGTAAGACATTGTAAATGTATTACAGTGTTACTAAAACATCATTAATGCTGTTTAGCAGCAACAGTTAACACATCAAGCAACAAATGAAGTGACAAACTATATTTCAGTTCAATTTTGATTTTGTAAATGCAAAAAGACTCAAATTAGGTCGACTCAATCATAGCATAATCATGTGTAGGGTAGTTGACTACCATGCCAGGCTACAGTTCATCCTGTTTGCTTGAACATACTTATTGTGTTCTATCTGTTCTATGTAATTACAATGTCATTTCACTACCTAAACATTTCTACAGCTTTGTTTGTGTTAGGATTGTAGGCATTTCTCACCCAACTTTAGTTTTGCGGGGGGGCCAATGCTTCTGCATAGCTGTCACCCTTGCACGCACACACACACACACACACACACACACTCATATATACATCTACAATGAAAGATATGCTTAAGTACAGTATCTTTCTGTTTCAGTCCATTTTATTTCAAGCCTCAGTGCAATCTCATCCTTCAGACAGCAGCAATCTAGCCCACACTTGCATTCAGTCTGCATGCTGGCCCCTCTTCAGTCCACTCCAGCCTCTCTGTTAAAACTTCAGAGGAATTCCTCCAAACTGAAGTGGCACCATCAGCAACGACTGTGGAAAAAAAGAAGAAAAAAAAGGTCCATTCTCAGCATGTTTGCCAGAACCTCCGTCCTCTCCCCTCTGTAGAAAAGCGGGATTACGTCTCCTCCGAGGCCATTAAATCTCTAAACCCCAATTATATCGCCAGCCAGTGATTTATGGGTTTATTTTTAATGACACATTAAAATGCAATTAGCATCCGTATCCAGAACAAACTGTGTGTATCCAATGAAAATCCCCCACTATAAATGACACAGGCCCTTTCCCACTGCATGAATGAGTGCTTGGTTGGCGGCGAAGGAGAGCGGAGCCGAGTGGTATTTTACCCGGGGGCCGATCAAACAGCACTTAATGCAGAGTCCATTAAAGTGGCATGTGTTATGGAGCGTCTGTGGAGGTTCTAAAGCAAGGATCCAGGGCTGTAGATCTTGGGTGACATTTGCAGTGCTAGCAAGTTTCTTTGGTGGTCGAATTCAGCAGCTGATATTTCTCACCCTCACCTAATAGCTTGCTGATTCTTTCTTATTCGGAGGTGAAAATACCTTAAGAATCACACGTGAGTCACATTTTCAAGCTTTCAATCTGAACCAGTGGTTCCCAATCATGGACACCCCTGCGCATGTTCAGTGTCTTCCATAATCTAACATCTGATCCTAATAATTAGGGAATTAACAAGCTTTATTTGAATTGAAATGCATGTGTTAGAGCAGGGAAAACTCTAAAATGTACAGCAGAGTGCTACTCCAGGACCAGGGTTGGGAACCATTGATCCCATTCCATTTTCCCTGTGCATTATAATTCCATCTCTATTCCTCTTATGCAGGAGCATGACATTTTTAGGCTCTGGCCTCAGAAACAGGATGAATTAGCTCTGCCACTGTGCAAAGAAGCATTTTGCATAGACACTGACAGTGACCTACAGATGGCAAATAAAAGCCTTCCCTTCCCACAGAGCGATAGTCATCTTTACACGCGGCAAAATACAGAAATAGCAGCAAGATCAGAAGATAGCATTCTGCGAAGCCTGGCTACATGCTAATTGCTGCCTAAAGTGAGGCCGATTCCCTCAGCATCGGAAAGTCTGCCAGCTTTAATGGCACTGGGCGTTAAAGAATGTTACCTACCTCCATTTTAAGGGATCTTTCATTGATTTTGCAATACAAGAGAACTGTTCACATACAAGGAGTCACTAACAACTGCTGCTAATATGCCTCAAGTAGCGTGCCACAATAAATAAAATCTATTTCAATCTCAGCCAGAGTACATCCCGACCTTCCTACCAAAGCACCTCTTCCTTGAGTGTTAGCTTCTGTCGACTCCCCAGGCAAAACCCGCTAACTCCCCTGACTGGATCTCTTGCATATTTTATTGAGCGAATGCCTTTGCATCAACAGGTGGTGTGTGTATTGATGTGGGACTCTCCTGCACACACACACGCCCTGCTGTGGCCTATCTGTCCACATGGCTTCATATGCCTGGTACCCTCGGTCACCCTCCGCTAAACATCTGCAGTGCCAGGAACCCGGCATGCTAAGAGGCCCGACTGATTAGGTATGCTCCCACTCCGATCGTAGCTCAAGCTTTTTAATTACCCATATGGACTGGGTGCATATAGCACCTCTGTTTATAAGACAACATAAAGAGTGCCATATGGATTGGGAATTGGAAATCACATTTGATGCTCAGATGTTTATACATATTGGAAATATGTTACGATCCAGTTTCTAAGGAAGAAACAAAAATGCCAGGCAAAGTTGTGAAAGAGATCTTTTAATAAAAACAGAAGATCATGTTGCGCTTGTGAGTACTGTTAAACAGGGGTCAGCAGCTCCAGTCACATGGCCTAGATTCCTGTGCTACAATGTAAAGAGAGCCACATGGATAGGGAATAGGTTATTGCACTTGGATAACAGTTAGATATTTGTCAACATGAGAACGCGATCCCTTGACAACAGCAGAATCTATGGGACAAAGAAGAGCTTCAAGTGGTACAATATAAGTCCATTTATTATACAATTTATACAGTGCTCATAGTTGTTAATCGCAATGACTGTCAAACCACAGGCCTTCAAAGTCAACAGAGGCAAATCCATTATCAAAACCATAGAAAAACTAGGAAAATCTTGAAGACTCTCAAAAAATACTGTTCAGAATCATCCAACAGGATGCACAGAAGACTTTTCTGAACAGACTACATATAAAAGTAAATGTAACTAAAGACAATAGAAAACAAAACAAACAAGGCAGGTCTAAAGAGGACACAAGATCAATAAACTCAACACAGGTGACAACAATAACAAGTAGGGTGGAGCCATGGCGAGGTGGAGCCAGGAAGGGTATTCCATCAGGTAGGATTCCATTTCTGGAAGGTTTATGTTGACGATTCTGATGATGAAGGAACAAGACAAGAGCAACCGGTAAATGTTGCGAAAACGAGCTACAAAATCTAAACACTGTCTAGTTAAATTTGTGTCTCCAACAGAAAAACAGGGGTTAGCGTCAAGTTCAGTGGCCGCCATTCGGTTTGAAGAGCTGCGAGGAACGCGGTAGTGACAAATGAGGAGAAGCAGACAGAATTGAATGGATGGTGAAAGGATCAGACAGAGATCGGTGTGGTTCAGCTCGTCCACACTGACAGGCCCAAACGAGCCGAGTGGCCCTCCTGCAGACAGCGACATCAGCAGAGCTGACACGAGCTGGCGTGATCCTGTGACCGCCGCTGGATCAACCTCGCTGATAGAGGCTGACAGAGGGGTCAGTTGCATTCTCAGTTTTAAGTCACTGTCACTCTGTGGCGTTTAAAGCAAAAGACAAGTCAACAGGACACGAAGACATGGCTCAACCATGATAGCATGGCTAACAATAGAGGAAAGGTAACATAGCTTCACTTTAGTTAGCCAAGTATGTTTAGTGATCACATCATTTTTAGTTTATTTTCTTTTAAAAGAATGGTGCTTGATCTATTTAAACTCTTTTAATAATGCTTTCATTATTTCATTGTTCTGATTTACTTGGAAGCAAATGTTTAAAGTCTTGAAACTTCCAAAGGAAAATTTATCAGGATTGTCTTTCCTGTGGCCGACAGGCATAGAGGGATGTGGGCAAGTTAGCATTCCCATTGGTTAGGCCTTCAGGAGCTAGATAGGCCTTACCCATTAACTACCATATTTAGAAAGTGACCGTGTAAACAACCAATTACGATCAATTTTGTGTGAAGAAAGGTCCTATTAGGCCTTCTGGAAGACCTGACGGTAAATTTGAGTCACAGCCTCTGCAAGTGCCTGTCAGATGTTAGAAATGGAAAACTCATACTACAGAAACGTCCTATCTTTTGTCTTAGGATCTGACAAAGTCAAGATTTTTCAAAATTCATCTTCATCAGACACAAATCCCATCTTCTTTTAATCTTATCTTAAGTAGGAAATCCTCAACATACTTGATTGAGGTTGATCAACTGTTATCAAATTACCAAGCAATCATTCATATGTGCACAGCTGAAACATTAGCAGGTAAAATAAGACATATAGTTGGGTTAAATAAGTTAGATTGACAGTATCCAGAGTAAAAAAAATGTCAAAACAAAACTGAAGTATGTTTAGAGGCAATAGAGAAAAAGTTATTAAAAGTGAACTAAAATGTAATATTTTAACATCGTCCCATGCTGTTTATTAGGGGTTCATCACACCACAGTTTCACTTTCCATTTCCCAAAGCTTAAGACAGCATGTAAAATAAGATTATTGTGCTAAAACTATTCCTTCTAATAAACAGCCACATGTTCAACTAAGTCTCCTCATTATTCACCACCATCGCTGCAATGTTATATTGGCCAAGTTTTCACAGACATCAACCCCTTAAAATCCCAGGCTTATTACACACTAAGGCTTATTATTCAAGTAACTACAGGGACTTCAATGCGAACAGGCTGTTATTATTAGGTTATAGAAGTGTGTAATAAAACCCTAATATAAAAACTCTGTCCATGGAAGGGGTTAATGTCCATTACAAGCTTTAAATAAAATGTATCGTCACTGTCCAAAGAAAAAATATTTCCCCCAAAATAGTAACTTTACAGGAGAGGGCAAAAACCTTCTTTACTTCCAATGTAAGTTAATGGAAAGAGAATTTATTCTAAGCAATTTTGGAGGATTGTATTGGTCCAATCATCTTGAAATCTTCACATGATATAAAGGACAGCTGCTGAGCTCAAACGATGCAGAAAAGTGAAAATTACAAAAAATGGAGATTTATGTTTTTATTGGACAGTGACAATACAGAATATCTTTTACATGCTACAATTGTATAAAAAAGGCCAAAAATGTTCAATTTCATTTCATTTCCATAGTACAAATACTATTAGGATATCCATAGGGGCTCTAACAAAAATTTGCATTATGGTATAGAGATGTTTCATTTTTCAAATTGTTTTGACTAATTTTTGACATTTATTGCCCAAATTGGAGGCCTTCTTTGCCAAACGCCTAAATCCCTTTAAAAGAAGTTTTTCCATTTCAAGAAGCATCCATGAAAAGCTGTGCTATCCTCACCTCCTCTCTCCACCACAAACTAATTAACACTGGCAGAACATATGGATGCAAACAAGGGGAAGTAATCGCATGCGAGTATTATCTATATATTTTTCGAGGAGATTTTTTTGCTCGGCACACGTGCCATTAAAGCTGTCAGGGCTTTGTGGTGTTTCAGAAAATAGAAATATTCAGCTGCGTGGAGACAGCGGAGAATATCAAATTACAGTCCTCTCTTGCGTGCACCTCGAGGCGTGTTTTAGGACCATATACTTTATTTAGAGAGGACGGGGAGCTATTTCACCTGCCACTGCGTTTAGCCATCATGCAAAATCATGTGGAACAGAACTGCAAAAGTGTTTTATTTCAGAGAGAAACACGTGGAACTTTAGTGGATGGATTCAAGAGCTATTCTTAACCCCGCGTGTGACGGTTCATGCCGGTGGCTGCTGGACGATGACGTCCAGCTCCGAAATAGACAAATGAATTTGCTGCTTATTCCCAGATAATGCATCTGCCCATACATCTTCCCGCAATTCCTCTGGACCATGCCGTTGCATTTTATCATTTGACATAGAGGTTCCCGGAGACTGTAACGCCTCAGAACCTCCAGAATTTTCCAGCAGATGTGCAGCACAGCTGACAGCTGCATTAGTCACCAAAGCACAGCGAACAATCCTAAGTGAAAAGCTATATTTCTCCTGAACCACTGCAGCCAAGGAAAGGCCAAGAGGTTAATTTACTAATCAGGCAAATCTGCATAACCGCGAGCTCTAATGAATGATGTAAACTGAAGGCGTTTCTTCCCCAAACTCAAGAAGTGGAGAGTATTTCCAAAGAGAATATTTATAGAAGTTGAGCCCCAGGCACTTTTTGAGAAAAAAAAAAAAAAAAAACGTAGAAAGAAAAGACAAAAAAAGGAGAAAAGAATAGGACAAGTAGATGTAGCCTTTCAAACATTGTGGCAAAACTGAGCAATAGAACACCCTGAGATAATTTTAGCCTTAACAGTTCTACATACAAAGGCTTGCAAATGTAGGTCATTCTGAACAGCACATACTTGGCTAATTTCCTCTTGCTTTTGTCCCAAATGTAAAGGCATATGGTGTACTGATGCCCCCCCACCCCCCGCCCCCCTTGTAAGACAGTAGGACACACTACTACATCTACAGTGGTCAGAGGAGTCTGTTCAGGTGCATTCGTGCTGGACTGTGTACATGAGCCGCGTTCATGGGGGACGTGATCGTTATCGTCGCTCGCTATACTTCAAAAGCAAAAGGTGACGCTAAGCTAACCCAGTTTACAATGAACACAGCGCAGTAGGTTAGGAGGGGATGTGTATCCCATACATCATCAAGGCAGCAATTCAAAGGAGAACAATACACTGGAGGTCGGATAAACACAACGCAGGAAAGCATTCTTGCGAGTTCTCTTTCAGTGCGGGAAAACAGCTAGCAGAGATTAGACAACTACCACCCAGGTCTACATCAGTTTTAGCATGTTTTCGTGTGCTGGGCAAGCATCACATGTTGCTGGCAGCACCTTTTGACTGTAGCTTGAGTGAACAGTGTCTGGAGTTAACAGTGCGGTAGAGAGCACCTCTTATTCCAAATACTTTGTTCCATTACCTGTAAGCTGGGTCATTTCACTATTGCAGTGGGAAGTGGTCTCCCACAATTTTGAAACCATGATAAAGAGCATCAAATAAGGTATGTATCATCTACAGAAAGTCGATATTTGCATGATTTTTGATGTTTTATTATTTTTGATTTTTCCATTTTATTTCATTAGTATTGTTCTTTTTTAATATGTAGTTAATGTCATTCTATATTGTGAGTATGAATTGGCATGATGACCATTCAACTTTGGGGGTTGGGGGGGGGTTGGGTGTTTGGGTCTCCTACCAGTAGTAGTAGTAGTATTCTTTTTTTAAATAATAATAATAATTCTAAAAATAATATACAGTTGTGGTCATTTTATATTATAAGTCAAATGGGTTCTTCAAATTATGCCATAGATTATACCTCAAACATTCACAAATACCATTTTCTTATGGTATTGGTTTCTTCCAAAACGTGCAGGATGAAATCAGTATATAAATATTGCATGTTCTCTCTCGGGGAAGGACTTGCAGCTCACTCTAATGATAGGGACCCAGAATTTTGATCTGCATGATGTACCTGTCTGTATATTCCTCATTCTATTCTAAAAACCTATTTTTGTGATTTTAAGTTATGTTGTGCATGGGAAACACCATGTTACAACACAGGGCTTGGCGGTATTCTTTTTACATATATAGGCTTAATATATTCAATAGGTTAAATGTAAAAATACATTTAACGTCTTGTCTTCCCTTGGTTAAAACGACACTGTCACCCAAATTTTGCCTGGAATGGTATACCCAAAGTAAAAGGAGCACTATTTCCACATACTTTAGGCTACAGTCATGATCTTGGTCATGTTTGAAAGATAACACCCTCATGTTTTTTGCCAACCATGAGAATAATTGTATGAATTACTGACACAGAGTAATAGAGGCTAAAAAATTGGTGGTTATTCCCACCTGACTCATAGATCTCTAAACTGATCTCTGACTCTTGCCGTGTTATCAAGACCACATGTTTGCTTAGGTTGCAAATGAGATGATCACAACTGCTGTGAATAGTGGATCATAAAAATGGTTTGTGGAGGTTAAATCCTGAGAGTCAAAAGCCAGGAATTAATGCTTTAATGGCAGTGTGCTGGTATTGGTACAGTCATCTAGAAAAGAGGTTTAATGTATAGATGTCATTTTAAAAAATCAACCTTTTTCAGTTATCTCATGTATGCATGTCTCAAATGAAGAAATCCTGAGAAATTCACTGAAGTCTCTTTTTTATATTGCAGATTTATATTGCAATTTGGCTAAAATAGTGACAGCCTTATATATCACAAAAAGATTCCGTGCCAGTGGTGATGCTTTTGGAAGACAAAGGGAATTTAACACGGAAATAAAAGAAATATATGAATGCAATATTTCATTTACTACATAAAATGTGGTTTTGATACTAAGATACAATGTGGAAAAAAGCCTGTATTTTAGAGAAGATGTTAGGTGTTCTGTTGGTGATGTTACAGTCAGTGGTGTTACAAAATTTATGATGTGATTCAGTACAAAAGTCTACATTTTACCCTTGAATTGCCCAGCTCCATCACCACTGGTGAAAAACGAAAGCAGCAAACTTCAGATGCCAAACATTTCTTAGCTGACCAAATATATTTGGGCTTTTTTTCCAGCTTTACAAGATATGAGAACTTTCTATGGTGAATATTTGCCAGGCAGGCAGATAACATGGGTCACAAATACCTTGTCATTCAATTGCTATTGGTTTTATATGCCTCCATTGTCTCATAACAGGACAGCATAGCTCAGACACACAATGTGACATCTAACTTTAAGGACACTAAAGGATAAATACACAGAGCTTCTGTCCTATAGAAACCAGTGAGGTGTCCCTCTGCTCTAGAGGACAGGCTTAGGAGCCTATTTGCCATCGAGCTGGTGACGCTAGCACTTGCCCAATTGAAGGGAATTTTCACTGTGAGGGAAATTCCATCGTGGGACTAATCTCGCCCCTCCTCGGAGAGACTGATCAATACCAAAACTTTGTTGTCTCCAAACTCTGGTCCCCCTCTTAAAGTTCAACAGTGTCCCCATTTAACCATATCAAGAGAACTCCGGGACCCAATCAATGGCTCTCCCATCACACTCCCCTGGGGTTCCTCCACTATGGGCATTGACCTGTTCGGCACGCCGGGTGGTCCACAGCTCCAATCCCAGTTTTGTTCTCTTTCTCTCTCTTTGTCTTTCTCTGTCTCTCTCTCTTTCTGTTTCTCTGAAAGCAGATTATAACTTATACTAATTATTTTTAACTCATAGATCATTGAAATGTGGAGATGTTCTGTCAAACTGTGAGCTGTAAAATGTCAATCCATACCATTTTGTGTTGGTTTGTAGAAGAGGATATACATTATTATGATTTGAATTTGATGAAATGGTCTTGTTTGTGAAGTCTTGTTTTGAAGAAAGAAAAAAAACCTCTCTGCATGCTTTTAATGTGGTTTTAACATGTGGAAGATGCAGACTTAAACCTGTTCACACAGATTATAAGTAAAAATACATAATTCATTATGACATAACTATGTAATTACTTTGTAATTACTATGTAAATACATTTAAAAATGACAAAATTGACTTTTACACTACTACACCTATTTATTTTCAAAACTTTTCTTTTTTGCTCACTCCAAGCACCCTGCCACTCTCTCTCTCTCTCGCTCTCTCTCTCTCTCTCTCTCTCTCTCTTCTCTCTCTCTCTCTCTCTCTCTCTCTCTCTCTTCTCTCTCTCTCTCTCTCTCTTCTCTCTCTCTCTCTTCTCTCTCTCTCTCTCTCTTCTCTCTCTCTGTCTCTTTCATTCTTCCTTTTTTTTAACCTATAGACGTTGCAGTTACTGCTGACAGTAAAGAAAGCATATCGTAGTTTTAGATTTAAAGTGTGAATTGTACGCTTTCAATCCATACCCCATTTGTGTTTGTTTGTAGAAAGAGAGATATTCTATTATGATTTATGATTTGAATTAGATGAAATGCTATTGTTTGTATTCAGACTTGTTCTGCAGGAAAAAAAAAATCTATTCAGCATTTTCTGACATTGAAGCAAACAGAAAGAGGTTGAAAGTACAGACTTCTACCTTTCAATACACTGAATATAGAATCTAATCTAAATGTAATATCTATCATTGTTATATCTATGTAATTACCCATGTAGTTACATTAAAAATGACAATAATGACTCTAAACTTGCGAATCTTCTTTTCTCTCAACATCTTTTTCCAATGTCTATCAATTTTTTTTCTCCATCTTCCTAAACTGTCATATTCTCTCTCTCTTCTCTCTCTTTTCTTCTGATTTTCTTAGTCATTGCAATGTGCAGTCATTACTAACAATAAAGAAAGAATGCTGCTTCTTTATATTGATATTTCTAACCCATGGCTCATTGAAAGAAACAAAAAAAAATGGTCAATCTGCGAATTGTGATTGTCAATTCATACCACCTTTGTAAGTATAAGATGACATTGTATTATGAACTTAAATCAATGAAATGTCACTATTTATGTGCAGGTATCTACAAAAGTATGTTCTTTTGACATTTTCTGACATTGAAACAAGCAAGAGAAGGATGAAGGTGCAGATTTTAACCTGTCGATATGAGTGTAGTCAAGTCAAAATGTGATTCATTACATAATCCCTACGTAATTACATATAACACTGACAATAATGACTCTGGGCTCCTAGACCTCCTTTTTTCCTCTTCATCTTTCTGTCTCCAACATCTATCAATCTTCTCTCTCCATCCTGCTATGCCCCTGTCACTCTCACGTACTCTCTCTCCACTCACCCATCATCATCCCTCCATCTAATCTCCCCCCCTTTCCGAACGCCTCAGCCTAATGGCTGCCTCTTCTGCATCTGAGTGGGCGAGAGTGATGCTGTTGGCTGTAGAAGTGTGTCTATCAGCTGTGTTTATCAGAATCAGCCGAGCAGCAGCCGCGCTGCCAGAACATCTGTTACCTTCCCTTGCTCCATCCCATGGATCCGTCTGGGCTCCAAACCCGGCCCGCTCGCTTCTTCACGCTCGCCGCTCATTCAGCCTGATCACCCAACGCTTATTTACTCTTATCTGCAATCATGGGAGGAGAGCGGAGAGAAAGGGAAATGAATGGTAATGAAAAATGGTCCAGCAGTTCAATGTCAATGGACCAGCTGTCTTTCTGCGCCATTCAATACTGCTATTCAGAGGAGCGAAATTAATCAGAGTATGGGCCATCGCGCATACCTAAACTACTCTTTGCTGTTTTTCCACAGTTCCAGGACCAACTGCGCTTGCCAAGCCACATTCAATATTTAAGGGATTATTTTCCTAAACCTTTATGCAGAAGCGTTGGCTTCGCGCAAATCATTGTCATTACGAGCGATGGCTCAGGCTAACTGCAATGCATCAGTAACCGACTGCTTTACTTATGTGAAACAGAATGCAAGTCATCAGTGATAAAGCACTGAATGAGGCCTACATGGCAGAATGCCTAAACATTCTGCTTTCGCAATGTAAATTGCAATGATTCTTGCTGTAAGAGAAACAGTGCAGATGGAATTGTAATCTGGCTGCTGCCTTGCTTGATAAGACATATGAGAATAGTAGGGTGCTAAGATTAGAAATCTTTCTGCAGCAGATTGCCATCTTTTTTTTCTCTTGCAAAAATGAACAAAAAAAACAGAGCCAATGAAATAATAATATGGGTAATGAGGCTAATTTCATGTTTGTGATCCTTGAATCTCAAACAGTAGTTATTGTACATTCTTGGAAATACAGTGGGATTAAATTCATAGGTTATCATGACAAATCGAGCTGAGGTAATCATTGAATATCAGGCAAAGCAACTGATATGTTTTCACATTCATGCATACCAGGCCTAGGATCAGGGGGGTTGTTTAGCAGTCCACAAGCCAATCTTTAATTTTCATCATCGACATCCATTATGGATATTTCAAAACATTGCGAGCACTCACAAGTGAAGTGAATATTGCTGATTATCTTGTAACAATAGTGCATGTCAAGTTCTAGGATATATTAGATGACAAAAGAACAATTGGTTGTCATTGTCAATGTGTTGGTTGTGGGAGAAAAGGGCAGGCATGTAGACATGAATTACCTTCACAAGGGCAAGACGACTGGGCTGAAGCATCTCCAAAATGGCAAGCCTTGTGACGTGCTTCCCATCAGTAGTAGTGAGTATCTACCATCGGTGGTCAGAGGACAAATAAACCACAAACTAGTGACAGGGTGTTGGGTGTCCAAGGCTCATCAACATGGGAGGCCATCAAAATCTATCCCATTTGATCTGGACCAACAGAAGGGCTACTGTGATGCAGAGATTTTTTTAATAATCACAACATATCACACCTGCTGTGTAAGGGGCTTTGTAGCTGTAGACCAGTCAGAGGCTGACCCCTGTCCAAGAATACTGAGGATGCAATGTAGACACCTGCCTGTTAGATGTTTTTGGTCAAACAGCTCCCCATATGGGGAGTCAAACCCAAGCTGCTTGGGTGAAAACTGGGAATCCTGGTAACCAGACTGTACGAGACTCACATAGCACATCACACCCTGCTGTGTATGGGACTATGTAGCTGGAGACTGGTCAGATTGCCCATACCAACCCCTGTCCACTATCAAAAGTGCCTAGAATAGACAGGTAACTGCTGGAACTGGACCTTGGCACAGTGGAAGAAGGTTGACTGGCCCAATATGTCTTATTTTCTATTACATCACATGAACAGTGGGGTACATGTATTCCATTTACCTAGGCAAGTGATGACGGGTGGAAGGAGTGTGATGTTCTGCACAATTGTCTGCTCAAAAACACTGAATCCAGACATTAAAATGGACATCAATTTGACATGTGCCACCTGCCTAAACATTGTTGAGGACCTTCATGGCAATAATATTAATCAATGGCTGTGGCCTCTTTCAGCAGGATAATGGGAATGATTTGAGGAACTTTGATGACAGTTGAAGATGTTGCCCTGGTCTCCAAACTTCCCAGATCTCAATTTGATCAAAAATCTATGGAATGTGCTGGAATAAGAAGTTTGATTCGTGGTAACTCAGCCTCACAACTTACAGGACTTAAAGGATCTGCTGCTAACCAGAGACCACAGGGCACCTTCAGAAGACTTTTAGTGTCCAAGCCTCTGCCAGTTGGAGCTGTTTTGGTAGCACATGGAGGACCAACAGTAGACTATACAGGTGGTTCTAAAGTTTTGGCTTATTGTTGTATGCCACATATACACCAGGAGTCGTCAACTGGCTGACCACCATCTGAAGGCAGACTTAGCAAGGTGTTCCAACAGACAAGGCCGAGCACTTCTGTTTCAAAGCTGATGAACATGCATTAAAAATGGGTTGTATTTCTGCAACAAACATGAACATAAACCTGCTAATCGAAACAGATGTTAGCTACACGGCTAAATATCAGGTCAGGAAGTGAATAAGTGCTATCAAAGATTTAATTTTCTTGTATTTATTATTTCTGGTCATGGCTTACATTAGGGACCAGCACCACTGTGAAACAAATCATTTCAAATAAACCTACTCTCAAACATGAAAGGTCCTCCCAACATTTGACCTTTTAAAAGTCTTATTAAAAGTCTTATTTGCCAGCGTCTTGATCAGACTTTTCTGTTCCACCTTAAATGGTGCCTGAGGCTCCAGAATGTAACTGCAGCACCATTTAAGGTGGAACGGGAAAATTCAAACAAGAATCTGGCAAATGAGAAGCTGACTGCAGCTTTGCAATTCTTTTTGACAGCTTCTTGCTGCAGAACAAACGTATCAGGATACCAGCCAAAGTCCATTCGTCTCCATATCATCTACATCTGTCTTCAATCTGTCTCTTTTCCTTTTCATAGCTACAGCCGAATGAAATTGTTTTCTGCGTTGCCATGGTGACCAGCAGTCGGTGCACCAACCTTCAGGGTTGGTTATTAGGAATTAGGATTTAGGAATAAATAATTAGGATTATTTTATTTTTACCTAAAAATCTAATTCTGCTGTGGAGCCACAACAGGACAGTAAAAGAGCCACACGCAGCTCTGGAGCCACATGTTGCTGACCTCTGTATTAGTATATATAGTTTTTCTATGCCATACTGAAATAGTACAGGAATATTGTGCTTCTAGTCTGCATGAAAAGCCTATGGGATCATCTCTTCTTTGCTCATTTTCATGAATAATGTCTCTCATCTCATGTGTGATGGACTGATAATAGTGTCACAATGCGGTCACACATCTCTCCCCGAGCTCGGTCCACAATGGCCTATTCTCCCATCCGAAGGCCATTTCGTGCCTTGTGTTACTGCCTGCTGAAGGCTGAGGCATAGCAGATGCTGGTGTGGCCTCATCCCTGACCCTCCACAGCTAGTCAGCCCACGCACCACAAGCACTCGACCTGCATACGTTATGGATGAAGCGGGTCAGGCCACATCTGAAAGATTTCTGTGGCTCAACGCTTCATCAAAGAATGGCCATCTTGACGTATTCGGCCCTCCAAAAACATCAACCTGCAAAACATGAGAGCAGGCAGACGTTCTCCAAAGTCACTCAAGTCATTTATCTCAGAGATAAATGTCCAGTTTATTGAAGGCCATGACATTAATAAATGAACTAATTTGAATGTCAATTCTTTTTGGACTGAAATTCCATTTACAGTGAATTCCAGGTTTCTTCTGATACCTGGAAATATAAACAAGCTTCAAAACTATATTACAGCCTCACACACTACATGCTATTGAATTCTGTTTCACTGACCTCAATGAAGAGTCCAGCCAGTTGCTGTTTTGGACATGCCCATGGTAAGCTATTCATCCAAATGACCTGTAATATCTCTCTGGCCCTCAGAGGTGGTTAATACCACTGAGCCGGATCCCATTTTCAGGTCCATCTTCACCTGCAGCCATTACAGAGCAGTAAATGGAGTGTCAGCCTATGCCAGTATGAGCTATCTGTGCCACTGGCTAGCTAATGGCCGCCGCATTAGAACTCAGCCATGTCTTTGAGGGACCAGGCCTATCTGCCAAATCCATCAGCCTCGTCCAGGAGAGGCATCAGCCAGACCTATGAAATCGATCACCTGCCCAGGAGACAGGAGTGGATGGTGGGGGAGGGAGAGATATTTTACCATCCCTTAAATACTTAATGCCATAAGGTGCCACGGGCTAGGCCATAAAAAAGGAAGAATGTGCAAATACCTGGCAGCGAAGGCGCTCCAACCGAAATAGCCTTAAGGGACAGTAGCGATGTGATAAGAGCATCTAAAAGGCTTTTAATAAACAATATAATAGAGCGGACTCCAGTCACGCTATCACTCTTTACTTATCGGGGCTATAAAAGAGCTGATAAGCTAAAATAACGACTCTCTGGAAACACATCCAGAGACATCTGCTATCACGCATTAGCCGTGCCTCAGCTTTGGTCAGCAAGAGATCAACAGGCCGGCATAAAGCCGGAACTTTCGTGTCTTTGCCATTGATTTGGACAGCTGGTTATTACTGTTAAGTGGATAATTTGGCCCAAAGTACCCTGATAAATAAGCTCTGCTAGCTTACTTACATTACATTGTTAGTAGTGCTAGCATTCTTTGGCTCAACTAGCCTGTTTTTGCCTAACGTAGCATCAGTGATGCATTTAGAGATTGTGACTTCATCTACATTAACCCATTAAACAGTACAGGTTACACGCAGGTCCAAAGTTTTAATACACACTTCTATAATCTAAGAATCGCTCAGTCAGTTTGCATTGAAGTCCCTGTAATTACTGGTTAATAAGCCTTAGTATATAATACATCTGGGATTTTAAGTGGTGGCGTGGTGGGTAGCGCTGTCGCCTCGCAGCAAGGAGGGCCTGGGTTTGATTCCCCAGCTGGGTGACTGGGGTCCTCTCTGTGTGGAGTTTGCATGTTCTCCCCGTGTCTGCGTGGGTTTCCTCTGGGTTCTCCGGTTTCCTCCCACAGTCCAAAGACATGCAGGCAGGCCAATTGGACATGTTACATTGCCCCTAGGTGTGAGTGTGTGAGTGACTGTCTGTGTCTGTCTGTCTGCCCTGCGATGGACTGGCGACCTGTCCAGGGTGTATCCTGCCTTTCGCCCGAAGACTGCTGGGATAGGCTCCAGCACCCCCCCGCATTTAGTTTCATGCCCTACTAGCTCATGTAAATTACAAGTCAACCTTTTTACCTAAAGGGTCATCAGTGACAGAGATTTTGGCTCCACTTTAACTCATTGAAATCAGACCCCAGAATACTTGCATGTCCACAATTGCCATACAAAACCATTTTCAGCTTTATTAGACCATTGCGTACCAAAATATGCGATACAAACAATGAGATGGCAGCATTAAAAAATGACATTATTGAAGAAAAATTGCTGAAAAGCAGCAGCAGCCACTTCACCTCAGCATTAAATGGCTAATATGGCAGGTATGTTGGATGCCCCGGTGAAGGAAAGCAAGCAATACATGGGAACAGTAATTATTAGCCAGAAACTTGTCTGCACCTTCCCAATTATTTGCTGCATTACGCTCCCATGAGGATTGTATAACCCGAGAGGAACGAGCGTGTTTAAAGATAGAAGTGAATACGAACCCCATACTCAGCAGTATGTGAATGATCTGTCATCTGCCTGATGACAATACAGTTACGCTAATAAAACCAAAGGCAGTGGCCACTGGCTCCTGCAATTATTCTGTCTATAATTTCTAATTGAAAAATGCTGCTAGCTCTCTGCAGGAGGCTATTTGTAGAAGTAAGTGTCCTCCTATTAACAGTTTATTTTAAGGGATACAGCTGGGGTTCAAAAAGGTCTTCTTTGTTCAGTAAAGCCCCAATTAGAAACTTGAAAAAGGATCGCTGATTTATTTATTATGACTTGTATCCTGTATTAATACATAGCTGTAATAATATTATATGAAATTCACTAATGCTGTCAATTACTGAGCGTGATTATCAACCAAATTCACATCCAATTTGCCAGCATTTGATTATTACAGGTTCTAGATAATATCATGTTTATTGCTAAGAGCTAATGAGAGTTGAATAGATCAACTCAAGATGCATGCCATGTTCTAAAGCATTGTTTTAGCCACTGAACTCGTGGAACACATACTGCCATAAGAGTCAAGCAGTCAATGTTTTAAATCACCAAGAATAGCTCATGAATGGGTGACGCAAATTGACTTAATAAAATATGTTTAGCACCTTAGAATATGCGATAAACCTTGAAGAATTAGATCTTATTAAACTCTTATTATGCAGTAAAAGTTGCTTGATATTATCTAGAACCTGCTGCAGTATTAGTATTATACTAACACTAATGCAGTGTTAATTTAGATGTTATTTGACCCTCAATTGTAAGCATAACAAGGTATTCAATAAAGTTTAAATTATGTTTTGTTGATTTTTTGGTTATTTTTTTTATTTAAATTTTGAGTAAAACATAAAACCATAAAATAAAAGCAATACTTTTTTAAGAAGAATAATTTTAGAAGCAATAATATAAGATTTTTAAAAATTTTTGGAATTTAAATTTTGAGTAAAACATAAAATTACAAAATAAAGGCAATAAAGGCAATACTTTTTTAAGCAGAATAATTTTAGAAGAAATAATATAAGAATTTTTTACATTTTTTTAATTTAAATTTTGAGTAAAACATAAAACCACAAAATAAAAGCAATAAAAGCAATACTTTTTTAAGAAGAATAATTTTAGAAGCAATAATATAAGATTTTGAAAAATTTTTGGAATTGAAATTTTGAGTAAAATATAAAATTACAAAATAAAAGCAATAAAAGCAATACTTTTCTTATGAAGAATAATTTTAGAAGAAATAATATAAGAATTTAAAAAAAAAATTTTATTAAAATTTTGAGTAAAACATAAAACCATAAAATAAGAGCAATAAAAGCAATACTTTTTTAAGAAGAATAATTTTAGAAGAAATAATATAAGAATTAAAAAAAAAATTACATTTAAATTTTGAGTAAAACATAAAACCACAAAATAAAAGCAATAAAAGCAATACTTTTTAAAAGAAGAATAACTTTAGAAGAAATAATTGATACGTTGTGGATGTGAGTGTATTAGCCTAACAATTCCCAAACCTTTTCTTAAGGAATTACAGTATTTACATTTACCATCCTACCTACTTGGCATATCTGATTAAGCCTTACTTGCTGTATATCAAGCATAATTTACTGCACTGGATCAGAACTGTTGGTGTTACTCAAAAAAGATGCATTAACTTTATTCCTACATGGCTTCCATATATCTGCCAGCTGGCAAGCATTACATAAGTTGTATGAGTGAGTGTAGAGCAGACATCAAGTAAAAAGATGACAGCAGAAACCAGAAATAAGGTGTGCTGCTTTTACCACTTGCGAGTGAATGAAAGTGAAATCTCTCTTCGGTCGGAATCAAATCAAAACCAAGCACAGAAAACAAACTCAAACATATCTCTAATCACATTTAGGTGCATATACAGTAAATGAGTCTTCTCTGAGAAGAGTATACGGCGTAAACCGGCACACATGCATCACTTGCACCAGTGCTTGACACAATAAACAGTAAATGACATCTGTTAACTGACAGACACCCTGTCTGCCTGTGGTAAGAGCAGTCCGAGATTTTAAAGGCTCATTTAAAGCTCATTTGTGCATATGTTTGCAGATAAGCAACTGAAATGCACACACAGATTAGCCGTAAGTGCTCAGTGCTTAGAGTTTGTGGGATTTAAATGAGCTGTGTTTGCGGAACAGAAAGTGTGTGGGCTGAATTTTCGAGCTGAAAGACCCTGGCAGAGAGGAAGCATCTGGAAGTGTACAGTGCTTTGTGCATTTTTATAGTCAAAATGCGCATTAAGTAGAATTTATTCATTTTTCAGCATGAATATCAGACACATAATACGTAAATATTCAGTGTTGAGCACGTTGATCTTTTGCCTATTTCTCTAAAGTTCAGTGTTAGAAGTTGGTCACATTTTCTGCTTTTTACAATCCAAGCAAGCCTAAATACACCGAACGGCTCCTATTTTTCATGAGCTGAACTCAAAGATCTAAGACTTTTTCCATGTAAACAAAAGGTCTTTTTCTCTCATATATTGTTCACAAATGTGTCTAAATCTGTGTTAGTGAGCACTTCTCCTTTGCCGAGATAATCCATCCACATCACAGGTGTGGCATATCAAGATGCTGATTAGACAGCATGATTATTGCACAGGTGCGCCTCAGGCTGGCCACAATAAAAGGCCACTCTAAAATGTGCAGCTTTATCACGCAGCACAATGCCACAGATGTCGCAAGTTTTGATGGAGCGTGCAATTTGCATGCTGACTGCAGGAATGTCCACCAGAGCTGTTGCCCGTGAATTGAATGTTCATTTCTCTACCATAAGCCATCTCCAAAGGCGTTTCAGAGAATTTGGCAGTACATCCAACTGGCCACACGACCGCAAAACCACGTGTAACCACACCAGCCCAGGACGTACACATGCAGCATCTTCACCTCCAAGATCATGTGAGACCAGCCACCCAGACAGCTGCTGCAACAATTGGTTTGCATAACCAAAGAACTTCTACACAAACTGTTAGAAACTGTCAGGGAAGCTCATCTCTATGCTCGTCGTCCTCAATAGGGTCTCCACCTGACTGCAGTTCGTCATCGTAACCGACTTGAGTGGGCAAATGCTCACATTCGAAGGCGTTTGGCATTTTGGAGAGATGTTCTCTTCACGGATGAATCCTGTTTTTCACTGTACAAGGCAGATGGCAGACTGCGTGTATGGCGTCGTGTGGGTGAGTGGTTTGCTGATGTCAACGATGTGAATTGAGTGGCCCATGGTGGTGGTGGGGTTATGGTATGGGCAGGCGTATGTTATGGACAACGAACATAGGTGCATTTTATTGATGGCATTTTGAATGCACAGAGATAGCGTGACGAGATCCTGAGGCCCATTGTTGCGCCATTCATCCACGACCATCACCTCATGTTGCAGCACGATAATGCGGCCCCATGTTGCAAGGATCTGTACCCAATTCCTGGAAGCTGAAAACATCCCAGTTCTTGCATGTCCAGCACACTCACCGGACATGTCACCCATTGAGCATGTTTGGGATGCTCCGGATCGACGTATATGACAAAGTGTTGCAGTTCCTGCCAATATCCAACTACTTCACACAGCCATTGAAGAGGAGTGGACCAACATTCCACAGGCCACAATCAACCCCAAGATCAACTCTATGTGAAGGAGATGTGTTGCACTGCATGAGGCAAATGGTGGTCACACTAGATACTGACTGGTTTTCTGACCCGCCGGACTCCACGGATCCCCCTGATACAGTAAAGCTGCACATTTTAGAGTGGCCTTTTTTTGTGGCCAGCCTACACACCTGTGCAATAATCATGCTGTCTAACTTGATATGCCACACCTGTGAGGTGGATGGATTATCTCAGCAAAGGAGAAGTGCTCACTAACACAGATTTAGACACATTAGTGAACAATATTTGAGAGAAAAAGACCTTTTGTTTACATAGAAAAAGTCTGAGATCTTTGAGTTCAGCTCATGAAAAATAGGAGCAAAAACAAAAGTGTTGCGTTTATATTTTTGTTCAGTGTATTAAACCACGTTGAGATCTGGACCCCAGACTGGAACACCAACCAGATAGCAGAGGGTTTTGGGCTGATTCTGGTTTTCCTATGGAAAACAACCGCCGTAGATGTTACTGAACGGTTGACAACCACTGTAGATGTTAGGCATGCCGGCCAGAATAGGGCCAGATCCTGGACATCCTCTACATTTAGGGGACAATTCTGCTGTGAATATGGCGAACCAGCATTGTAGTTGGGCCAGATTAGAACTAGATTTGGGCCATATCATTTAATTCTACTTAATTACAGTGTGTGGGCCAGATCAGCCATCTATTGGGCGAGAATAAACCAAAGATGTGGTCCATAAGTGAGCCAGACATAATTTAGCTAAATGTGGAGCAGCTTTTTTGTTTGATTTCTTGTCTATTTTCTTTTATTGGTAATGGATTCTTAGCATTTCTTAGCATTAGCATAGGACTCATAGCATTTCTCACCGTGGAAAGATGAACAGAGAGTGGATTTTTTTTTTTTTCAGATCTAAAGCAAGAGTGGAGCTTGATGTTCTCCTCTCTCTCAAACATGAAAGTTCTGTTTATCTGATGGGGACAGATTTGGTGGTCTTTCGGGTCTTGCACAGATCTAAGCAGTCCTGTTTTCTAATAACATTTAATCATTTTTTTTTTAAAGTACACTTTTTGAACTCCTTCCTTACGCAAGCACATGAAATATCTTCAGGAACATCTCCTAAAAAATAAAAAAGTGATGGCTGTTTTGACTAGACAGGCCTCTGACTTCTGTATATCGCTGCTGTCTGACCAAAAGTCTGTTATATTCTGCGTAAATTCCAAGATAAATGGACCAAAAGAAATGGCCCAGGATTACTTGGAAAAATATCTGGTTCCATTGACTTACATTAAAAGTAAAGTATGTTTTTTCCATCTCCTCTAAAGTTAACAAGGTTTTGATCTGACAGCAGTAAGAAATAAAGATTCTGTCCAGGTACGTTTTTCATTCATCAAGGCAGAAACAATATGAATGTAAGGGGTACATTAAAAGGTGTAGGGTTGAAAAGTCTACCTTAGGTTAGTGTTTCTTGGGGAAAATGTTTGTATTTGTACTTTTTCATAAACTATTATTTTAAAACAGAACGATGAAAGTAATAAAAGACATGACAGGGTGTGGGGAGTCAAAAGAACACAACAAAATAAGTGCAGTTATGTTCCCTGACTAAAGGTACTGAGATGTAGCCTTGAGGGTACCACCTCAGTGACAAGATGGGTACTGCCAAAGTAACAGTCTGGTACCTTTTATTCTGAGAGTGTAGGACTGAATGTCTTGTGGGTAAGAAATAAAACATAAACACACACACACACACACACACACATACACACACACACACACACACACACACACACACACACACACACACACACACACACACACACACACAGAGAAAAGAATTCTAACCTTAGATCTTCAGTTCATCTAAGTCCTTCACACTCTCTGAAGCAGTGTAGTAGGCTGATGTCCTTAAGGGTTCACCTGTACATCCTCAATAACTTTAGTTAGGAGACATAATTGGACAGTATTACATTGTAATTACATAAGTTGTACTGACTCCACACACCCTGCCTCGTCTCCAGGCTTTTTACTGTATTGTTCTCTTTTAAAACATTAGTTTATGAAAAGATACAAATCTGTATTTTTCACCGAGGAAAAACTTATGTAAGGTAAACAATGATACCTTAAAACCGCTGTAGTACCTTTGAGGGCACATTTACATTGTTGGTAGCTTGATGAATGAAAAATGTACCTGCACAGAATCTTTATTTCTAACAGTGTAGACACACACACACACACACACACACACACACACACACACACACACACACACACACACACACACACACACACACACACACACACACACATCCAGACAGCTCAATAACCTTCAGGTCATCCATGATGAATAACTGCCAGCCCATTTATGGTTCAATGGCCCCCTTCGGCCACACACACACACACACACACATTAACTGCATAACCTCTTTAACACTCCTCTATATTACAGTCTACACACTACACACACCCCGGCTCCCGCTCTCTGTGTGTGAGATTAGGGTGCTGCCCTCTGGGCTCAGCCTCATCCAGTCCCTCTGCTGTACAACATCTTATTCACCCTCAGCCAGGGAGAGAGAGAGAGAGAGAGAGAGAGAGAGAGAGAGAGAGAGAGAGAGAGAGAGAGAGAGAGAGTCTAGAGGAGGTTACAGGTGATTCCTGTACTTCCCCCAAAAGACCACACCTAATGACCACAGCAATCTACAGCATCGTTATCTAAACCAGAGGGTCACGATCCCTTTATTTAACAGAGGGAGAGAGAGACAGAGAGAGAGAGAGAAAGAGAGAAAGAGGAGAGGAGTAAAAAACAGATTTTGAAGAAAGAGAAAAGAGAAGAGGCAAGTATGAGGAAGAGAGAATGAGAGAAAAGAGAAGGTGAGGCAAAAATACAGGGAGAGAAAAAGAGAGGAAGTGAGTGAGCGAGGAGAGAGAGACAGAGAAAGAAGGAGATGGTGAGGGAGAGAAAGAAAGAGATGGGGTGAGAGGGAGGAGAGAGAGCGAAAGAAGGAAGGAGAGGGGGAGGGAGAGAACAACAAAGATGGGGTGAGAGAAAGAAAAGAGAGAGGGCAAGAAAGAGAGGGAGAGGACAGAGAGCGAAGGAGAAAGGAGCCAGTGAGAAAGAGTGAGAAGAGAGAGAGAGACCAGAGAGAAGGGGAAAGAAAGAAGAGAAATAAGAGCAAGAGAGCCTGAGAAAAAAGAAAAACAGGAAGAGAGAAAGAGAGCGAGAGAGATGAGAGAGGGAAAACGAGAGAGTGCGTGCTCCTAGATATTTCCAGCAGTTTCCCCTGCCTTCTAAAATTATCCGATAATCTGTTTGTGGAGGTTTTTTTATTAGATGCAAATTACAGGATAATGGTTTGATTGTTCATTCTTGCGGGTTCTCACAGAAATATGAGAAACGGGATTTTATTTTTTTATCATCTCTGAATCATCCACTTCAGAAGTTTTCCCTCCACAGGACTCTGAACATGGCAGTCTTGATCTGGCCTTCAAGTGACAAGAAAGAGAAGTGAAGATTTTGAGCTTGAGGTTCGGCGGCGCTTTGATGCATCGCGTGTTCTCTTTGATATCAATGCAGGACTTTTGTCAGCTTTGTGTTTAAGGAACGGGATTTAAAGGAATCTGCAGTGGACAAATGCAGAGGAGAAGAAAAAAGCCAAATACCATTTTCACCCTGGAGGTCTATGAGCTGATCGCCAAGCGCTCGCAGGGTCATGAAATCAGTTACACACTTTTGTTTACACCAGACGAGCTGAATGCAGGGGCCTGGTCACTTTTGATGGAGCGGAGATTAAGGGGGGATTAGGGACGCCTGAGACGACCCGGCTACTCCCCCGGCCCACCCTCAGTGGCCGAACGCCAGGACCTTTTATTAATCTGTAACTGTTTTGCTGCACGAGTGAATTCCTTCCGTCCAAGGCATGGAGATTCTTCCAGAGTGAATCAAAATAAATATTGGAATATTTGCAGAGATAAAATCTTTATAAATCCATTAGGCCTGGCTTTGTTTAACTCTGGAGGGAGCAGGCATCATTCCCAGGTTAGAGGCTTTGGCTAATGTATTTTTAATGACACCGTCCAGGCTCGGACATGGAGGGTCATCAAACAAGTCTTTCACTAATGTCTCTGTCTTACTATCCTGCTTCTTCTGCTTCTCCTCTATCTTCTCCTTCTTCTCCTACTCCTCTTATTTCTTCTGCTGCTCCTCTATCTTCTCCTTCTTTTGCTTCTTCTCTATCTTTTCCTTCTTCTTCTGCTGCTGCTCCTCTATCTTCTTCTTCTTCTGCTTCTCCTCTATCTTCTCCTTCTTCTCCTACTCCCCCTACTTCTTCTGCTACTCCTCTAACTTCTCCTTCTTCTCCTACTTCTCTTACTTCTTCTGCTGCTCCTCTATCTTCTTCTTCTTCTCCTACTTCTCTTACTTCTTCTGCTGCTCCTCTATCTTCTTCTTCTTCTCCTTCTCCAGCTTCTCCTACATCTTTTCCTTCTTCTGCTTCTTTTCTATCTTCTACTTCTTCTGTTTCTTCTCTGCCTTCTCCTTTTTCTTCTACTTCTCCTACATCTTCTCCTTCTTTTGCTTCTCCGCTATCTTCTTCTTCTTATTCTCCTCTATCTTCTAATTCTTCTTCTTTGACTATTTATGGTTCTATACTCTTAAAAATATTGTTGAGTATAGAAACATTAATCTTTTGAATGATTAAAGGATTCTTTGCATGCTGAAATGTTTTTTTAGATTCATGGATAATGTGCTATAGATTAATTTATGAAGAACCTTTCTGGAAAGAGATGAAGAGTTGGTCTGTAGTTACAACGCCATGTCTGTAACAATAGAAAAACCACTATCGGTGCCAAACAGAACCTTTTTCGAAAGAATGCTTAAAGGTTTTTCCGCCTGGTAAAATCGTTCTTCAGACTGATGAAGAATGTACATGGTCTTTGAAAATGGTCTTTATAGCACCAAAAAGGGTTCTTCTATAGTTACAATGCCAGGCTTGTAACAACAGAAGAGCGTGTTTAGGTGCTATATAGATTCCTTTTTCAAAAAGGTTCCAAATAGAACCCTAGACAACACATTCTCCATCCATTTGAAGATCCTTTCACCTTGCAAAGAACCCTTTAATCATACAAAATATTCCTGGAGTGTTCACAGCACATGACTGAGGTGTCCTTCAGCAAGACACCTAACCCCCAACTGCTCCCCGGGCGCTGTGGATTGGACTGCCCACCGATCGGGCAAGTGTGCTCACTGCCCCCTAGTGTGTGTGTGCTCACTAGTGTTTGTGGTGTTTCACTTCACGGATGGGTTAAATTTCCCCGTTGTGGGACTAATAAGGGTCATCTGAACCACTGTCTTTACATTTATGGCATTTGGCTGACGCTCTTGTCCAGAGCGACTTACAATTTGATCATTTTACATAGGCAGGCCAAGGCGGTGTTAGGAGTCTTGCCCAAGGACTCTTATTGGTATAATGTAGGGTGTTCACCCAGGTGGGGATTGAACCCCAGTCTACAGTGCAGAAGGCAGAGGTGTTAACCACTACACTGACCAACCACTATCTTTACTAAAGAACCACCATTTTTAGGTGTGTATATTCATTGTCTTCACTAAAGAACCCTTGAAAAAACTTCTTTTACATCAGTTCGTCCTTCTACTTCTTCTGCAATAACAAACTTTTCTCCAACTTCGTTCTCCTTCTCTCTTTCTCAGTCCTCTCACTTTCGTTCTAACCACGTTAACTTTTCTTTCATACACGCAGAAACCCATGATGTAATCCGAGTGAACAGTGAGCTCCTCTCCCTGAGGGTGTATAATATTGCAGCGTCATCTCTTTATCTCAGATAGCATGTGCTTGTTTATCGATCAGCACAGTATTACAAAAGCAGCATTCAGCGCCAATAAAAATCTAATGTACAATAAGGAACAGTGTAATACACTCGAACACGTCCTCCTGCACTCAGCCTGAAAGTGCTCTAAGAGCTGAAGGACATATCAAGATGACCCTCAGCAGCAGCTTCCATGAGATGCCAATCTCGAAAATAACATAGAATCACAAAGGTAACATGAGACTCAATAAAGAACTGAAAGCGCACATTTCTATAGAGATTGTATTATATTTCCAAAAATATATGTACAGTCTATTACAAAGGTCAAAGATTACAAAGCAAAACAAAACAAAACAAAACAAAACAAAACAAAAACAAAAGAATGAAAAAAAGAAGATCTATGTAACAAGATATAGTCTAGATCAAATGATTTTACAGATCTGCAGCTGGGGAAAATACTTCTTGACCAATGAATACTCTCCATACTCTCGTCACAGAAAAATAAATAATAAATCGACCAGTTATTTTACTGTACATTTCAACCTAAGAGACAAAAGAATAAAACTAAAAGAAAAAAAAAAAAAAAAAAAAAAGGAGAGAAAAGTCTAAAATGGAAACCTACCAACCGTCTTTGGTCCTACATGAGAAATTATGTACAACTGAAATAGTCCGGGTGACAAAGCGTTTGGCGAGTGAGATAGAAAAATATAGTGCATTTTCAATGAATTCAGAGCTCACTACCGAGGAAATATGTGTAAAAAAATGAAACAACAATATAAATAAAATGTACAAATTTTACAATTAGATCATATACAAAGTTTCCCTCGAACCGTTTATGATCTCTCGGACACAATCAACAGTGCTGACGTCTTTGGAATCGTCCAGACTTTATTTGTTCTCCTCGAAAAGGGGGTGGGGGGGTGGGGGGATGGGAGGTGGGGGGAGGACGGGGCACGGGGCGTCCGTTGTCTTTCTCAAGTCTTTCAAAGAACCTACCGGCCTGAATTCAACCAAGTTCAAAATATAGGCCACTTTTACCGGGAAAAAAAAAATACTCCTAATATCAAGCTGTAAAAGTCAGGAATAAAAAAAGTGACACTATGACAAATCTGTCATTGAACCGGCGCTACGGCCTCAATTGAAGATCGATTGAACCCCCAGCACTAATCTCAAATTGGCTTAAAACGACCGTCTCTACAGGGGCCTGGGATCCATAGGACAAAGGTAAGAGTTGAAGTGGGCCCGCTGGGGCCCCGCTGAGAGAGATCGGAGCGTGACAGGCTGCTGCTCGGAACTTTTTTTTTTTGTACGTTTTTGTGCTGACCCACGAGTCTTTCTGCTCACATTCAATTCAAAGGTCTGGCGCGGACCCAGTGCTGAGGCTAGCGCGATGGAGAGATGGGAGATAGGCCTCTAACTGGGGTATCATCTGATCCAAGAGTGCAGTGCAAACAAACACACACACACACACATACACATTCTGGGGTCAGGGTTTTTACAAGAGAGCACAATGGAAATGAGGGGGGGGGGGGGGGGTATCAGATAATGGCTTTTCCAAACGGGTGCTGCAAAAACAAAGTGACTAATTTCCAGACAGTAAATGCTGCAAGTGAATCCCTTAAGCTAATTTATGTCTTACCAAGTCAAGTGATTTTACTACAATTAACTTCTACAATGTAAGTTATACACTTGGAAAAAAAAAGTCATCTCAGCAGGTAGAAACATCTCAAATGATGTGAATGATGATGTTTCTAATATCTGTCATCTTGTGACTGTTGTGAGAATATTATACGATTCTACTATGTCTAGTTGTTTTCACGTTATGTTATCTAGTGAAACTGGCTTATTCTGTTGGTGGATAACTTTGAGGGTAATATGCTTCAAACATGCAAAATGATCTGCCAAAAGAATACGACTAGTTCAGACATCACATCTGGAATATGTGTAGAAATAATAGTCACCTAACGAGATACTTCAGAAATAGTGGCTAGATTTAAGACAATTTCACTTGCAAACATATTTTGCAGCATTTAATTATAAGATTGAGGATCTGTTCTGCCCACAAATGCAGTATTCTATAGATATTCTATACGCCGGCCAGGTTTTAAAGAACACTGGAATTCAAGCCAATGAGAACAGTTTTGAGCAGAACTGAAGAAAAATGAGGATCATGATCCTGTTATTGCATAACTTTCCAATGTCACTATGCAGGAAAAAGTGGCCCAAATCTGATTTTCTCAGCAAATCTGATTTTTTTCGTTTGGCTGTTCACAATGTCTTTTAAATGTGACCTACAGGCGACATCAGATGGAACAGATCAGCTCCTAAACTGACCCGCTTGCGCAAAAGAACAGTGCTTTACGCTGCTTCATGTGGCTCATCCAGAGGTAAACAATCACGGCTGCCAGTCTCTCTCGGAGCTTTCAGTTTCACTTTGGCCAGCATGACAGGAGCCTTCATGAAGATTCACTGACTGACAGCTGGGCTTATCACCCAGAATGTGTTTGAGGTCACCGTAACAAAAACAGTTACATTTCTGGTTTGTGTCCTTGAATTTGTTAAACGTTGCTTTCAGACTTTTAACTGTTGTTTTTGCTGCAGCCTTGTTCTCATGTGCAAAATGTGGAGTTGGACTGACAAAAATGTAATGAATTCCGACCTGGCTGTACAAACTGAGTCGCATTGCCACGGATCAGATTTTAGTACCACATATGAAAGCGTCTCAAATCAGAATTGAAAACGTCAGTTTCAGTGTTTTGCTGTTCTCAGTGCCACACATCTGCATCACACGTGAAGAAAAAGATCGGATTTGGGCCACTTTTCCTTGCTGTGTGAACACAGCCTAAAGCTGGGGGGCACGAGGAGTGCTTGAGTGCGTTGTTGACTGGTACTGATTGTTTGCAAGCGTCAGTGTTCAAACAACGCAACTGTGTTACAGGTTCATTCTCTCTGATGATCTGTCACATCTTCACAATGCGTACGGTGAGTTCTGCACTGTGATCATGATGCAGTGTTGTAATGTTACACCCCTAGTAGCTAATGATGTTATAAAGTGTGAAATAATGTATAAAGCAATTAAGTTCAGCAAATCGCTGTTGTTGGGAGAAAATCTTGTATCTCTACAATGGTAACTTTACAGGAAAAGGAAAAACCTCCTCTACTTTTAATGTAAGTCAATGGAACCAGACTTTTTCCCCCAAGTAATTCTGGGTTATTTCTGTTGGTCCATTCGTCGTGGACACCGGCTAAATTTAAATCATGCCAAAAACTGAAAAATGGCAAAAATGGAGATACGAGGTTTCGTTCCAACAGCAGCAAAAAAATCACCAAAATAATTCATTAAGTTGAAATTTTTGCCAATGTTCTGTAAACCTGGCAAGACAAACACATTTGTAGGTCGCTGAACTGGAGCAAGAAATTGTAGTAGAGGTTAAAAAGGGTCATGCCAACCTCCAACTAATAAAAAAGCATTCCTGAACATTCTTGAGTTTACTGTGTGTTGTGTTTCCTCTAGGATACTGCGTAAACCAGTGATTATTCTTCCTCTGTAATTTAAACCAACCACATGATCCGCTAGAAATGCCAATGTTTTTTTCCCCCTCAAATTAAAAAGGGCAAATTGGGGATCTGTTGATTTAAAGATGTACACAAAGCTGGGGACGAGTCAAACACAGACCACAGAGTGTCACAGCACAGAAAAACTGGCTTTAACCAAGTTTGAAAGACTGGATTCCTCCTTTGAGCGTTGGCTCTTGGAAGAAGAGCAGAACAGCAACAACAACACATTCTTGTGTTTTTTTGTTTTTTTTTAATCGTCCTCCCTGCCCTGGGGAAGAGAGGGAATCCACACATGGATCGCTTGCTGGGAAATCATTCCCTTTCTAAAGATCGACATACTGTGATTGATGGTGACATGCTAAAAATGGTAAAAATCTACATAGCACCTTAACATCACTAAGAAGTACCATCTCGATTATTATTGCTCTGATTGATCATTGTTCAGTCTCTTCAAGACACTAATATATCTCTCTGCCTACGTCCATTTCACCTCCTGCTTGCGTTCCTATGCAGGGAACAGAGCAAATAGGACGGGGGACAGGGGGTATACATGCTCTAGTCTGCAAAAATGACATCCCTCTAAAGTTTCGCTCCTCAGCCTCAGTCAAACTGAAGTAGCATTATGGGATCTAAAACCGACTGCCTGGGATTGCGGTAACTCAAAAATATGAAATATTCTGCACCATCTGCGAAAACAGATTTTGCAAGGCAAACAATTAACTTTAGATCGAACTGCCTCTCTATTAAATACAGTCTTCAATAGTGCTATCTATATGGAGACACCGCAGGAAATAATAACATTAGAAGGAAAAAAATAACAGCAAACTGGAAAAATATTGCAGATAACATCCATTCACGTCTTCCAAATAAAAGAAAAGAAACTAGCGCATTGTTTCACATAAAAAAGAATCCATTCAAAGTGGTTCTCAATCGTCTTTTCGTCTTTGTAATAATTTCATGGTTTGCACACACACAAAAAAAAAAAACACATTTCAAATGTCGTGGTGCACCAGAAAACGTGACCATCTTTATGTCTGGTGTGTTTATAAAATACACCCCTCAAGAGCGTCGAAACTGACCAGGAGAAAGGGATGGGATGCTCTTGCGGAGAACGACTCCGACTCAAACAGTTCCAGCGGAGAGTCTCGGTACACAAATAGCAACTGGCCTGAGAAGCCAAGCCTCTGTCAACATCCAGCCACTGCTTCTGCCTCTCTGCCTACAGAGGGGACGTTTTTTTTTTACCCTGTTGTCAATTCCACACTGAAATCCAAAAGGTAAACTGTCAAATGCAAAGCAGGAAATTTATGTAGCCTACCACAACCATTGGACCATGGCTATTAAAACTGAAAAGGAAAAAAAAAAAAACACTCAATTTTTTTTTTTTGATTGAATTTGCTTCTTTTGTGCAGCTTTTGTCCTTTTTTTTGCAAAATATATCCATGTTCTAGTGAGGTCCATACTGACAATGAGCAAATCAACCAGTCGTTGAGATAAAAAAAAGCATCAAAATGCTAGAAAACGCTCCATCTCTCCACTGACACGTAATAAGATCTTCAGAGCTCTGACATGTCCAGGTAGCATCTCCCTCTCCCTCTTTTTTTCCCCTTCCTTTCCTTTGTTCTTTCCTCTGTTCAGCACCTTCGCTAATGAGGTGGCTAAAGTCCTTCGCTGAAGAACAAAGGAACGGTCCTATTCCGCAGCTTCTGGAGTCATCGTAGGAGAGAGACTTCATGTTTTCAGTTTTGATCATTGTTTTGACGTGATTATCCTCGGTGGCACCTTCAATGGGTGCAGTTTTTTTTTTTTCCCCGAGAGTTCCCGCCCATGCCCAGGGGGGCTCACCGGTGTCCATCACACCTGGACGCCTGTCCCGTGCAGGTGGATCATCTGAGCTCGCATAGTCTGTATACTGCTCATGACTTTCTTCTGATGGCCCACTAAAGAGATCCCCAAACTCATCACGTCCCTGCCGACAGAAACACACGCTCATGAATCACGTAGTGGCACCACAGAGCATAGAAGATTTATGGACTCATGCGTTATTTTACTAATGGAGAAGAGACGAGGCAGAAAAGCTACATTGACAACAACATGACATGCTGGACATGTATCAGAAAAGATTCAAATTAGGCCTCTTGCAGCAGGAGGTGGTGTGAGCAGCAGCAAAGTACATTTGTCTTTCAAAGATGCAAGGCTGTGTAACATGTTTGCCATGTTTAACCCTTAGAAGTTGCAGTGAAAATAGAGGAAGTTTGATGATAAACTTTTGATCAATAGCACTTTGTGTCTGTAAGTAGAGGAGGATATCGCTGTTGTTGGAAGAAAATCACGTATCTCCAAAATGGTAACTTCACAGGAGAAGAAAGAACTGTTAATGTACTGTTTACTGTTAATGTAAGTCAATGGAATCAACATTTTTTCCAAGTCATTTTGGGTCTCCAAAATGCAGATACAAGGTTTTCTTCCAACAACAGTGATACAAATTATTACGATTTCATTTTTTATTCTTTTTTTTTTTTTGGCCATGCTTTTGTCATTGTTTGGAAAAAGCCACCTGTCAGTGCAGAATGTAATAATGTGTAAGTAATTATATTAATAAGTACAGCAAAACAACAATAACAAGTGTGAAAGAAAGGGGTAATAGAGTTGGGTTCTTACTCGATAGTCATCCTAGCGACAGACTCGAGTGAGCTGTAGCCAGCTGCGGTGAAGTTGTCTTTGTATCTCTCCATCTTAATGGCTTCCAACCACTCGCTGACCGAGCGGAACGAGGTGAAATCTGGCGTGCTCTGGTCTAGCAGTGGGCTAATGGGTCTGAAAATGACAGGAGACGAACATGATCAGCCAAAAACGTCTGACCCGCAATCTCCTAATGCTTAGGCTTTGGTAGGAACTGCTTCTTTACACGGATCTGATTTCACTTTCTCTTAGTTCAGGGCAATTATGTAGGGGCAAGGTGGCCAGCACAGATGAGCAACTTCTACCCTGACCTTTTATGTCTAAGAACAATTTCAAAAAAGCAGTTATAATGGTCATTTCTCTCATCTTTTCATTTCTGTGGCCAAAGGAAACAATTATTTTTCCTTCCCAAAGGTAAATCCGGCAATAGCTGTCCCAGTGAAAACAATGGCAAGGTGGACAAAGCTCCTTTTCCCCGTTGTTTCTCAGGTTATGTCCTCCATCTCACACAGGCCTTGGCCGTGCTCTCCCCATAAATGGATTTCATCTGATAAATGCCACAGTGGGCATCAGTGCCCCCACAGAACTTAAACGTCCTGGGCTCTCATTATGGCGATTGATTTAAAAGCCCTGCTATTGATCATAAAGCTACGGAAGCAGCTTCGCCATATTGATTCTCCGGGATTTATCTTTCATCTGTAAACCTCAGAGGATACATGCAGCATCCGACAGACGCTAATCTGGTTACAACAAAAATAACACAACAACAAAACAAGACTAATAGAAAAACAAACAGGAATGAAACAAATAAATAACAGGTCAATAACTTATTTTCATGTATGTCGTGGAGGAAAAGGAGTAAACATTGAAAGTATCATGATTAGGTGTCGATGGAACAGGTTGGTCTTACCTTGTGGTAGTTCCCACAGGTGTTTTCAGGGTATTGGGATTGCGGATCATTTTGTCCAATATGCCGACTATTTGGTCGAATTTGGGCCGGTCAGCTCTGTCCTTCTGCCAACAGTCCAGCATGAGCTGGTGGAGGCCAGGAGGGCAGTCCATAGGAGCTGGAAGACGATAACCCTCCTCTATAGCCTTGATGACCTGTGAATAGTGAAAGAAAAACTGTAAGTCCCCTTTTCATCAATGTAGTGTAGTAATTACATTTACCCTGTACCATTATTCACCAATAAATCAAACTTTCTCCTTTCACTTAGGCTGTGTTATTAACCTTTCAATTCATACCTTGGGTGACTAGCAACATGTGACTTAATTTTCCCTCCACTACACTGTCAATTTTTATTCAGATGAATAATAAAAACACAGTAAAATAAAGGTTTTATTGTATTATTTGGTTACTGTCAATACATTTTTTGACAGTTTTACTTTGTCATGGCAGTTTGGGGTTCATTTGGTGTTATATTTAAGTGCCTGTTCCCTAAAGATACCAAGCATATCATATTTACAAAGTATCCAGACCCCTTAAGGTTCTTGAGGAGCTACTTGAGGTGCACCTACTGCTGACAAAGGTGTTCAGTTGCACACACTCAGTTTGTCTAATCCCCAAATATACACATGGAGCAACTGCACATGAGTCTCAGGTTAATATGTCCAATGCCAAGTGTCAGCTGGAGGGGTGTAAAGCCCACCAGCATTTGGCTGTGGAGCAGTGACTGCTTTCTCTTGAGTGACTGAGCGCCATCGTATATTTGTGGGATGAGGTGGTGTGTCATTCATGATCCAGAACTAATCATCTAACATTATTATCTGACCTGAATTGCTGAATGCAATTAATTAGCTCCAACATTGAGTGTAAAGCCTTAGAAGAATAGAGGCTGTTACCGCAGCAAAGGGCCAGAAACATCTCCATTAATATGCATGATTTCAGAAGAAATGTTGGATGAGCAGGTCACTGCAAACTTTTCAACATATAAAGTATGTCCAAAAACATATGTTTAAGCATTAAGCAGTTCAAGTATTCCATCACTCAGTGTGAAACATTACTTTTGACACTACAAAATGTAGTTTTAAAGACAGAGTGAAATAAAAAAAGAATGAAGATATGTATATATCAGTATAATTAGAAGAAAAAAAAACAGTAAGTTGATTAACTTCCATAAATAACATGGATAATGATCACAAACGCTCTCACTCTTTCTCTACCTCCTCCTTCATTTTAACCAAAGCTCTATTCCCACATACTTTGCCAACTAAATCTTTTTTTGGTTTGCCCCCCACTGCCCCAGATTAGAAACTTTAAAGAGGGGGAAAAACCATTTAAGCAGAAGCAACTATTCCGACTCTGTTTTCATGACTCACACGCCACATAAACAGATGGAAAGATGGGTCAAAAGCATAGAAAGAAAGAAACAGTATGACTGGGAGTTGAACACCATCCATAACCAGCCTGGATACATTTCAGGCCATGCTCTTACCTCTCCTTCTCTCTTTCTCTTTCTCTAGTATAGGCTTTACTATATCAACCTTTTGTGGTTTAACAACAGCTTTAAAGAACAGAAAGCTGAGAGCGGAAAAAACAAGATGCTACAATTCCCTGAATGCACTCTGAAAATGACTGAATGAACAGATCCAGACTTAAGTGTCTGGAATTTACTGGCAATGGCATGCTGAGACAGGGTCTTCCCAAAATCTGCCCTGACTGTCACACCACCTGGTGCATTAAAAAACAAACAGAGTTTAATCTGTAGGCGGCTGCATTTGCAAGACCAAACAGCAGCACTGCGCATTCACACTCGCTGACTTATTGGTACAAGTGGGCAATGAAGAATTCAAATCGCTCTGTATTTTCCCTTGGTACGCTGGACCTGACCTTGGTGAACCAGCTAACTACGAGTCAACAGAACTGGGAAGGGGAAGGTCCAGAGGTGTTTTTCACTCTCTGCCCACGGAATAGCGTATGCCGCTCTGTTTACTTTCTTTGCGCGTTCATCTGCTATTCTTGTCGCGTCTTTTCAAGCAAAACTTCAGAGCTACAGAGAGAGAAGTGTCAAAACAACCAAAGTGTTGCAGAAATGTAAATGTAAATCTCTCTTTTTCTCCGCACCCTAGAGGAGAAAGCTGCCTCCGTCCTGACAGGGTACAAAAATCGCTGACATTGATGTCTGTCAAGAATCGAGCATGCAACACAGGCCAGTTTATAAAGTGTGCAATGTTAATGTTTAAACATTTAGCATTCATGTTTGCTATCCTATAGAGTGTAGCCTGTGCAACTAGGGAAGTGGGGAATTATAAGTCATCATTAGTCTTTCTGATAAGGGGTGTTTACCTTCTCTGAGGATGTTCAAGCTTGTGTAATTTTGACAAAGAGTGTGCCTAACAGAGCAGCATACACGAGACAAGTGCTTGCAAACAGCAATGGATTAAAACCACTTCCCTTCATACATATCATTAGCCGCTACGGCGGTGGAATTTCAATGCGGCGGAAACTCAACTGGGAATGATGGAGAGCATTGCGGTGTTCGTACGTACCAATTTCTGTGAGACAAAAGCAAAGGGGGGCTCCAGATCACAGAGTTTTGCATGGCTAAGTAGATATCGCTGAAATTATTGAGCTCCGCTGACGATAAATTCCGCATTATCATATCTCATTAGTAAGGTTAAATGTCTACTGCAGACACAAGAAGGCACTCTAAATGCAAAGCACTCTGTTCTTCTCTAAAGACCTGTTTTTTTATCAATTCATACAGCCAGAGGATGATCAGCAGTGGTCAGGAGTGGAGGAAACAGCATTGGATGGCACAGAGACAAACAAAGCAGGATGTGGGTATTGACTGATAACAAGCAGTCTGGCTGAGCGTAGCACACTCATGAGGGAGCTACTTCACGGATCGGCTCTGATGTGCGGGCGAGAAACAGACCAGATGCAGAGGAGGCGTAGCAGAGATTTGAACCCACCGCCTTTTTCTGCTGGAACAGCATGAGGGGTGGAGAGAGTGTAAGTCGAGACTCATTGATGAAGTGCACTGAATTTCTAAATGGAGATAGATGAACTCAAAGTGTGAGTGTGGAAGATGGGCCTGACTGCATACAGTGCCATGATTTTGCCATGAGAGATTTTTGTTTAGAGTATAAAGGGGAACATTGTGCTCCTTCCTGAAATAAGCAATGATCCTGACAATCTGTGCATAAAAATACAATCCTAAAATACTGCTTGAAAAAAGACTGCATAATAAACCATTGTCTATCAAGGAGAATAGAACTTCTGATTTACATGTACTTCCATGGAAACAGTGACTCACATCTTGATTGGACATGTCCCAGTAAGGCCGTTCCCCATAGGACACGACCTCCCACATGACAATGCCGTAACTCCACACATCACTAGCCGATGTGAATTTACGGTACTGGATGGCTTCTGTGGCTGTCCACCGAACTGGGATCTTTCCGCCCTGTTCAGTAAAATGCAGGTCAGTGGCTGGGGTAAACATCATATTCATTACATCCTGCATCTTCCCCTAAAACATCAACCAGAAAAGAGTCACACCTTAGCATACAATCACACCAGCATTGGGCTCAATTGATAAGATATGAGGGAAAGGGAAAGGGAAAGCTTTCAGTGCAGCATGCACTGAGAGCTGCACATGTATCTGCATTGCATTCCCATGCAGTAGCCGTAAGATGATTTGAGTATTCTGATGGCATAGTGAGCAGGCTGGGAGGCAGGCAGGCTGAGGCAGCTGAGCTTTAATTGACTCACCGTCGTGGTGTAGACAGCCTCTGGATCATCGTCAATCACTCTGGACAGGCCAAAATCAGACACTTTACATACGAGGTTGCTGTTGACGAGGATATTTCGGGCTGCGAGGTCGCGATGCACGTAGCCCATGTCTGAGAGGTAGCGCATCCCTGCTGCGATGCCGCGGAGCATTCCCACAAGCTGGATCACCGTGAACTGGCCATCGTGTTTCTGTATAAAAACAACACAGCCAGAGGTGAGACAGAGAGTTCCACAGCAGACACAACCCTAGCTTCATCTGGTGTGCAAAGTCCAGTGTGTTTCCTGCCTTCCACCCAATGATAGGCTCCAGCTCCCCCCACAATCCAAAAGAATGAGTGGCTTAGAAAATGTGTGGGAGTGTATGTGGTGTGTAAAGTACTACTTCTTATTATTGCTAATGTCTTTAATAGCCTATAATCTATTTGTTTTTTTCCCTAACATCACATTTTGAATGTAGTGGCTGCAAGTATCTACTCCTTCAGTCTTGTGGATCTTTCATTAGCAATTGTGGATAGAGACTGCTGATGTACAAGAATTGGAGCCTTTAAATGTTAAATCTTGCAGCATTCAAGAAGCCAATTTAAGATAGTGTGTTGAATTCCCAGCGCAAACTGTGTGGGGACGATTATACTTACCCTGAGAAAGGCGTCTAACGAGCCGTTCTCCATATATTCAATTACGATCATGACTGGTTTTCCTGACAAAGAGAAGAACAAACTCCATTAGGCGCAGAGTGGTGAAGATAAACTCCATCCACTTACTGTGTAAAGCAGTAATGAGAGACAATAACTCAATTGGGGCTCTAAAAGGCACCTACATTAAGAGTGCAGAGTGCATTCTTTCTATTTATTTAAGGGGCAGAGAGTGCTTCTTTAACACATCTAGTCAGATTAATAATATCCAAAACAAAGCACATCCACAGCCAGACCATAAAGCTGTCACATGATAGATATTTATGTAGGCGAGGTTTAAACAGCATGGTGGTACTGTTACTCCCTTTGCTTCACAGGAGTTCTCCAGTTCCTTACTTTCACAATTACACATCTTGCATACCCTTTTCATACGGGTAGCTGAATAATTCATGGTAGTTACTGAATAGAGTTTCAACATTTTTCAACCTAATCTCTTTCCATTAGTAGAAAACTACTGCAATTCGTCAGCGCCTGCTTCTAAGTGAGTTTTGGGTCAACAGGTTTTCAGTTAAAGAAAGAAAAAGAAATTACTGTCTGTCTCTAGGCTACAGATTGAATGTTTCTCAGAGTAATAACTGAATAATAAGCCTGCAGGTTATTCTGTTTGCTACTTGTTTCTCTATTCATGAAAGAAGGGCTAAGGAATGAAACAAAGCTCTAGTGTAGGATTGTGCACATCTTAGGACCTTTTGAGTCTGTAAACTGACCTCTAGTGACCACACCCTCCAGATGGACCACATTTGGATGGTCAAACTGTCCCATGATGCTGGCCTCGCACAGGAAGTCTCGTCTTTGCTTTTCTGTGTAGCCCACTTTCAGAGTCTTGATTGCCACGGGCACGTCTCTTTTTCCAGGCAGCTTCAGCCGGCCGCTGCAGACCTCCCCAAACTCACCTATCACAAAGGCAGCCCCCCACAGGCTGAGTTAAACCCTTCAGCACCCCCGTTTAACACCCTTATCTGTATCTTGACTACACAATACATCAGTCTTGCTGGTGACAGGATCCACTATTACATGGTGCCACGCCAATACACGGGGGAATATGACCGCGAGACATAATTGGATACGCCACATTCTGTGTAGACTAACACCCTTACATGGCAATATCTAAGAAGTGATGCAGTAGCAATTCATCAACAATGATGCATCTTTGCGCATTGTAGCCTGAAGAGAAGACATATTAATTACTGTGTGATTTCACCCCCTTACCACCCCCACCCTCCAACCTCCTTTTTTTGCAAAAGGGCTATTAATAACCAGACAGGAGAGATGTGCTGGGGCACTATTGAAGGCGTAAATATTTGGCTGTCATTGTGATGAATGAGCGAGGGGGGTGCGTGAGTGAGGGCGGGAGGAAAACTCACCTGCGCCTATAACCCGCTCAATCTTGATGCAGGACGCATCCAGCTCCTTGGCGAACTGGTGCACGGCCCTGTTGGGATCCTCGTAGGTTTCAGGGTCGATGTAGGTTTTGGTGCCTGGAAATTTAACTGTAGAAAGGTAAGAGGATTACTGTTACGATTAAATATGCATGCCGTGCACACACACAAGCCGTGATGGACAGGCGTGATTAGCTAGGACCGGCCAGATCCGGGGGAAAATGGCTTTGAACGGCTCTCTTGGATGAAACAAGCCAGTGGCAAAAAGGTCTTTCTCATATACACTTTTATTTTCCTCAAAACGGAATTAAAATGCTATTCGTTTTTCCACTTAACCTTCACCAAAAGGAGCTACGGGGGAGGTTAGGAGCGCAGAGGCGCAGAGACAGGCGGAGCTGTCGCTCATTGGCTAATGGCTTTCATAGACCTCATTTGCTGTTCGCATGCTACGAACCCTTCAGCTCAGATTAGACACTGGAGAGCACACATTACAATTCACTGGAGATGACACAGGATTGTACTGGTTAAAACAAATAGTGCCAGCTGTATCTGTAGCAGCCGTGCTCTCAGGATCATGCCTCATGCGTGTCTGTCATCTGATTTAACATGGAAGGAAATGTAAATGCGAGTTTTTATTCAAGGCATCATTATCGGCTAAATGGCATGAAAACATATTAATTCATGTGTTGTGGCTCTCCCAGTGGCTGTTCTGTGCATTTGATTATTACATGTTGCATCGCAATCATGCAAGTTTTGCATATACATTGAGCGTTTTTACATTACTCTCTGTCCAATTAACGTCTTCAACAGACCTCCCTCTCACATACACTAATTACAGTCCTACCTGTCAGCTTCAATACGCTAGCCCATTTAATAAGATGCAAACACTACCAGGCCGCGTCATGCTGTGCTAAAAATGACTAAAACGGACGGCTGCTAACGAGTAATTAAATTACTAATCTGCTGCAGGCATGATGCTTACAAACACAGGGCAGTATAAGATCCCCCTGGCTCTTTCTTAGTGATGTTAGGTCTCCCTGCACGACTTGAAGGTTGAGGTGCTTGGATGTAAGCATGGAATTTTTTTGCCTTTCTCAAAATAAATAAATAAATAAATAAATAAAGGTGTGAAAAAAGTCATTTACAGAAACAGTGTAATATGGAGCCAGGGTGATAAAACAACAAGCAGAACAAAAGGGAAAACTACAGTGATGAAAAGAATTAAGAATGAAAAGAAACTACACAAGAATGTGCAAATACAATTACAGAGTAAACCTGAGACAAAGGTGTAAACCATAAGCTAAGAGAAGAGGCATTGCTTGGGATTTGTATCATTACGATTATACCGACTCTACATTTGTATTGAGGCTGAATATCGATTCAGTACTTTTCCACTTCGCTTTTCCGATGTGAAGCGCCTTGTGGACCTGGCTTGTAACTCACTCACTCACATTTGGCAGGCCGATGATTGTCCACAAGGGAGTAATTTGCCTTAGTTTAGGGGTGCCCAATCCTGGTCCTGCTCATCTACCATCCTGCACAGCTTAGCTTCAAACCAAAACTAACATACCTGTTCAAAGTTTTCATGGGCATCTGATTATGAGAATCAGTGCTAGAACTACCTGCGGTGGAAAATCTCCAAGACCAGGATTGGGCACCCCTGCTTTATCGTGTTCTTGTTAAAAAATTTGCCAATTAGCATTGCTTTATTACTCTGTATAATGGTAGCAAGACTCTTGTATTTATGACATTTATGGGTTTTGATGTAATCAGTAATAATGAATTTTTTACTACAATCCTGAGAGATGTTGTGATTACTTTTAAGCTTTTTTCTTTGTTCAGTGCCAGTCCAAAGAGAGATGGGAGCCTACGTTTCTCATCCTCATACTTCCTATAATTGCTTCGTCCATCCTGACTGTCAGAAGATCTGATAGGACATGTCTTATCAGTGATTTCTCCATGCCACACACACCAACAAATTGGAGCCACACAAAGAGCGTACACCCTATCATGCTACAAGTGCCTTGGTCAACGTCTCATTATTTAGCAGCTGAACGTAAGGGCTTTTGTTAGCTGTGTGTGCCTTTTTTGTAGCAGAGCTGCTTGGCAGGTGCTCAGGATGCAGTAGTAGATGTTAGCATGCTGGCAAGAAGTGCTAGTCAGGTTATGCGGCTACGTGCGAGTGAGCTAGTGGTGCCACCTTGACCCTTTGTTTCCAAATCAGCAGTTTGCCTACAGCGCTGATCATTAGCGGAGTGTGTCTGGGGAGGCCAGCGGCACAGCCATCTCCAGGGGCTTCATTAGAGAGTGTTGAGGGGAAGAAGCTCGTTGGGTGAAGGGCCCAGGAGCAGGGGCTGAGCAGCCCAACCCACAGCGCTACGTTACAGCATAAGACGTTAAAGTCGATCCTTAAATGTTGTGGATTGGAGTGCTCCTTCTATCATATTGAACTGTTTTCAAAAAGGTTGGAGCTGGTGACTAAACTTCATGAGAAAAGACTCAGAAGAAAGGTTTTGTATTTCACAGCCAAAATGTACTTGAAAGTCTCATGGCTGAAGGCAAAGTTGGGTACATCAAATGTGATGCTGTCTCTGCTAGTTTATTCCAATTTGTTTTCCTTGCACCTGCCCTATGGTGAAAGAGATCTGAGAGCGGCTGTATGTTTGTGTGTGTGTGTGCATAAACTAATAGAAGCCGATACTCACATTGAAAGTAGAGCTCTTCGTCTCCTTCCTGGTCTGCCTTACTGTAGCCGCAGTGCCTTCATATAGAAACAAGAAATAGAGAAAGACGCAATCAACAGGTTGTACCAGAACTCAAGGACATGAAGGTTTACAGTGTTTATAGCAGTGTAGAATGAGCCGATTCTACATACATTAATCATAACCAACAATCAATTACGGATTTCTTATCCTAATGTGCAAAGGTCAGAGACCACCCTTCATTTATTTCATTTGCAGTTGAAATGGACACTAAATGGACATTGTTTATTTTTCAGTGGAGAACAGACATAAGACAATCCATTTAGCTAAAGAAGGGGGAAAGAAAATAAGTGAGTATCCAATACTGGAGCTCAAAATTGGTTAACAGATATAGAGAAAAAGAGAGAACTGGCCAGGTAGACCACCACAACTGTACTTGTCAGATAAACAGTACTAGCTTAGAGATGTATGTATGTATGTGGTATTTCACTTTATGGGTTAAATACAGAGATGAAATTTCCCTGTTGTGGGACTAATAAGGGTCTCTTAATCGTGTTTCAGATCTGAAAAGATCCACAGGTGCACCTGTCCGTCCTTCCATTGTGAGATAACCTATCACCTCTGTTGTTCTGGAATTAAGTGTAGCTGTTGCTATTATTGAGAAAGGGAATGGACGAAAAAGGACAAATCAAATAAATAAGCAGCTACTGTTCTCAGAACAGAGGACTACAGCTCAGAGTTTAGATCTCAACAGTACTGAATGTGTTTGGAATTACTTGGATTGACTTGGATCATGCGAATGAGAATGTGCAACCAACAAGGCTGAACTTAGAAAGTGTGGAAAAATATGGACAAAGTTCATGTTTTCAGAAACATCTATCGATCTTTTCAGATCTGAAACAAGACCTCCTGTCTCTCAAAGATGAACCTTGAATTACTGTAAGTTTTGGTGATCTACCATCTCCCATATTCTGTATCTTGTAACCAATTTTAAACTACTGTTTAAGGAACTCACTTATTTTCCTTTTTTATAGATAAAATTAGATTCGCATTATTGTCACTGCAGGTTTGCCTACAGCCTCAGGTGCACCACCTGAATCAATGCTCAAAATATATACATACCTCCTCAGAAATATGTCCTAACCTATACTTAATGTCTACTGGCTTTTCCCTGGAAAATTAACTTGAACTTAAAGGCTGTTTTGACTGCAAGTTAATAATTCGTGGTCTCTGACTTTTGCACAGTACTGCATAGGATGATGTAATGTGCAAAAATGTCTGGAGTCTGGAAAAAAAAAGGTCTCCGGAAAAACATAATCAGTTTATACACACCAGCCATCAAATTTAGGTCTAACCTAAGGTGCCAATCGTTCAATTAGGCATAAATAATACATGGTCTCAGATTTCATGAGCAAATTATGCTGTAAGCGTACACTTTGAACTCGTAGTGGGTAATTGATTATAGCATAGCATTCAGCCAAAGGTAAGCATGCTTAGGAGTGATGGTAGACGGGAATGGTCGGCTGAAGGGAAGCTCAAGTCGGCATGCTTCCTCCAAGCTGTCAGCGTGCTCCAGTGAGAGGGCACATGCAAAGGTGAAAAACTGGGCTGGACAAACACCGGAGTAGCTGGCTAAGCCGTGACTGACAGGTGAGAAAATGTACATGTGGAGAAGATGACGGGAGGTTTGTGCTGACCAGTGCAGAGTTACACACACACACGCACACACACACACACACACACTTATATATGCATACAGGTGTATACACAGTAGTTGAATATGGGTGTAACGATACACAATTGTTTTGAAATTATACGTATTATGTTTTTTGCTCTATGCTAAGATACATTTTCAATACAAAAGTTAAAAAGTAATGTTGACATTTATTTTGCATTTATATTTATATATAAATATACATTTTATATAAAATTTAACTCAGACACATGCTATCCTGAGCTGTTTAGGTTCCAAGGCATACCTATTATTGTGCTGATTTATCTCGGTCACTGTATGTGACACTCATTTTAATAAAATGCCTAATGATAACTGACATTACAGAATGATAACTAGGTAAGTTAGCTTTTCTTAACTATCTGCTGACCGTAGGCTTGATCAGTCGGATTAAACAGGACCGTGCAATTCTCATATTTGTGATTAAAAACATTCCTTGGAATGATAAATATTAATGTACTCATATAAGCACAATCATTTGTATTGTTTTAGTAAAGTTTCCTAAAATATCTTGTGTTAGTTGTACCTTTTAGCTCTAGTGTTAGCTCATCTGAAAGGATAGTTCTGCTGCTCAAAACTTCTTATTAGATATGAATTCCAGCATCCAGGGGCTAAAAGACACCCCTGGTAAACATGGTTTCTAGAATCCTTATTTTCTTTATGTTGGCCAACATTAATATTTTGTCTATTCTCGAGCAACAAGTTTGAGGTTGCAAAACTACAGAATGTGCTAAAAGGTCACTGAAATGTGAAAAATATTACAGTTTGGATCTTCTCTTGCTTATAAAAGTAGTTTGTGACACAAAAGCACACTTAAAAATAGTGTTTTTTCTTTCAGAATACTGTAAAATTTGATGGAAAATACATGTTTTTGAAAAGAAATGGTTAAATGCATATAAATAAACTTAAAACTAAACACTGCTGTTAATTCACACAATTTATCACCTTTATTTCATTGTTATGTTAATGATTATCCCTGTTATTATTATGGTAAAATACTGCAAAATACTGTAAATAGTAATATTGCTAAGAAATTAAATTTTAAAAATTACTTTTATCATGAAGACAACATACTTTTATTTTGTCTTTGTCTAGCTCCCAGACCTTTTACAGTATTTTTTACAGTGTTGCGGACATCTCTTGATTTCTAGCTTCGTGTTCTTTACATAGCAGCAAAAATGCGACAATATTGAGAATTCACATTTAACGGGAAAAGTAGATTAAAAGTTGTTTGTTTGCATTGATGTTAAGGAGCATCGTGACACCTCTACAATACCCTAACAGGAGGAACTTGAGCGTCTTCATAATCCTTATAACTCGTTGTTAAAACAAACAGAAAGGCATGCAAAAGGAGTACACATTTGTTCTTGGTGTGGCCACTGGCAAGACAACGGCACACTCAGCATGCTGATGGGCGGATGATTTCGGGCCAGAGGGAGTGTGCAGGGGAGAAGTCCACGGCTATGGTGGCCTGTGAGGGACAGAAAAGGCAAAGCATGCCAGAGCAGAGGAGACTCACAGGAGCGGAGAGTCAATCGGGCCCGCGAGAGCGTACCTTCTCCCGATGATGAAGCCAAACACCATGAACACCAAGATGATGGTGCCGGCTACCGCCACCACCGCGATGATGATGACCGGGTTCTGCTCGCTTGACACGATCGTGGCTAACATGGACACAAAGAAACACAAACATAGGCACGTATTACACTTTGAAATTCCCAGGTGTAGTATTCAGTAACTACACGGAAAGAAGTCCAAACTCGATAAGTTATTCTAGTTACAGGACTGAAGTCTGGACCTGCCTGCTTTCTTCAGGTGTTTAAGCCTGTGATCAACTAAGATTATGTAAATCCTCTGTATAAACTTGCATTGTCCAAAATCAGCAGAAGGCTTAGGGAGTATCAAACACACTTTTCACCAACTTGCTGAAGGCTCCCTTTATACAATGACATGCTACAGTTAAGCATGTAGGATGAGGCGGAGAGTTGTAACCCCCTTTTCGCCTTCTCTCCGCTCTATTTTAGGGTCTTGCCGAGTGCACGCTTGTACTGTTTCTGAAAATGGGCTTAATAGTCCCCGATGGTAATGTGGTGCCCTTCATTTGAAACAATGACACATTCAGGTTGGATTGTTTCTCGTTTAGGCCGCTTCTCCACCGCTAAAAGACCGCTCGCATTGACAGAGTGCTGAAGGAACAGGATATGCAGCTCCAGCTCACTAAGTTTTACACTGGGACAGCAGTATTTAAAGAGCACATCATGGCAGGGAATTTGACAAGCGTTCAGGCCTTTTATGCAGGGGCTGTGGCTAAGTTCTGCTCAAATACCAACTCCTGCTAAATCTCTAGCAAAAGTGGAAAAAAGGCAGCTAGGCTGGCATCAGCATGTTAAGGCCAGCTTAATTCTATGTTATCTTGGGGCTTATTTTATTGATTTTACCAAAAAGTACCAAAAAGCTGACAAAAATTCCACATTTGAAAGTAAAGCTAAAGCTATAGAAGGACTTTAAGAGCCTCAAGAACATGTCTTAGCTGATCAATTACATTTGAGAAGAAGGAGAAATCGAGTTAATTTGATTGTTTGAGGTATTACTCATCTCCTTCCAGCCCTTGAGGTAAAGAGTATCTAGAACGTGCATCTGTCTGCCTGCTCGCTTTGCTTCTTCAGTGGGTAATAATGATAAAGTCTTTGATCCGTACCAGCGCCTGAAGACTCCTCCTTGGTGGTGACTTCCAGTCTGGGGCCGAACATGCCGTAGCCGGCAGCGGTGAATGCTCGGATCTGAAACACGTATGCCGTGCTGGGCTTCAGATTGTTCACCGTGGCTGATGTGGACTTGGACTTCACTGTTGAGTAGATGCGGTCCTTCTGGTCCTTCACATGAAAAGACATGAGAGAGAGAGAGAGAGAGAGAGAGAGAGAGAGACAATGAGGTTCTGTATTCAAGGCGATGAAAATAAACACTTTTGCCGGTGCTTCATGCCGAGGGAAAGGTCTGAAGGGTTTGTGGAGAAGTGGTTTTGTAAAAAAAAAAAAAAAAAGACAAGCATTCATCCGTTGCTGTGGTAACCGGGAGAAAGCAGCATGTCAAGAGCAGCACTTCGTTTACAATGGCCATATCAGAGGCTCGCACCTCAAGGGGTTTGGATGTGATCTGTCTCTTACTCTCTATCACACATATACATTTTAACACATTGTTAATGGAACGGAAGGGAGCGTTGAAGAAACCTGTGATGTATGATTTAATGAAAAAGTTTAAGTGCCCTGTCAAATGATGTTTTGTTGATTTTCTAAGTAGAGATAAGTTTACACAGCCTCTACAAAGAACATACTTTTAAAAATTTGAATGCACAATTACTTATTATTATAATTTTTTTTTTCAGTGTGTTAAATTCAGCGATCCTGCCTTCAGCCGGATCAGCTGGGACAGTCCCCAGCACCACCACCCCCTGCAACCCAGAAGGGTAAGTGGTTTAAATGATGTGTGTGTGTCTGTTTGTGTGTTAAATTCAGCAAATAAATAGAAATTAAGCACTAACTTGCAGAGAAAATGCCACATTTCAACTGTACAGGACACATTTTTATTATTCACACTTGACTGAGGGTGTTCAAAGGTTTGTGTATGACTGTAGCTGAAACCAAATTTACATGCACAATATACTATCCCATGCAACACTATACTATACTGTAAGTATGGCTGTAAATGTCTTAAAAACAGACTCTTTTTAGGAAGGTTTACCCATTTTCTCTCTAATTTATTCATGGCCAACTTCACCGCCCATGGGCAGGGATCAAACCCCCAAACCACTGGCAACAGAGGCAATGCTAAATGCTTGTACCACTTGGGAGGCCTGCAGTAATACATTCACTTCATTGCAATTCTTTAGGAAACAATTTATGCATCATGGAATCAGAAATGTCACACTGATTAGAATCAAATCTATCTAATTTTTGAAGTCAATTATTCACAATAACAATACACTAAGCTTTTCCATATATGAAAATAGCCTGAGAATTGTATTCTTGGCCAAATAATATTGATTAGAATCAATTACAATAATCTGAAATTGATACAGCTGAACTAACACCTTCAGATTGCTGCACTGTATGCAAAGAGTTAATGATGCTAATTTTCATACTGTACTCCAAAGATGGTCACAGGTCAAACATGAGTTGAGTCTCATTCCTTTAGTAGAAAATTTTAGTTTAGTATGATTTTTGGCGGCAAGAATTTCATTGTTCAAAACTGAACCCATACTGAAAACTTGTCAGGTTTGTCATGGCTCCAAATAACGTGCCTAGGTCGACCCCTGAAAAGCAACCTCGTGGCGTTATCCCTCCTCTACCAAACTTTACAGTTGGCACAGCATATTCAGGCAGGTAACCAAATGCCAGTGATTCATCACTCAACAGAATGTGTTTTCACTGCTCTAGAGTCCAGTGGCAATGTTAGCTTACATCCCCAGAGGTGGCATCCTATGACAGTGCCATCTTTACAGTGACTCAGCTCATCAGTATGACACATTCAGTGTTTGTCTATCAAGACTGCGTGGCTATGTGTTTAATTTTATCCCCCTGTTAGCGAAAAGTCTGGCTGAAATACCTGAACTTAATAATTAGGCGGGGTCTCTATTCTTTTGTCGATATAGTGTATCTCCAGTCTGAGAGACAGAACTGTGTTTGAAAAGAAAGCAGCAAAATAACTTGAAAAAGTTAGTCTGTAGTTTGTTGTGCTCGCTAGCTTCCATAACAGCTAATGGAAAGTTTTAAGGAAACCTGATCTAACTTATTAAACCTACAGCTAAATAAGCTATTGCACTGGCTAGTGTGCTTCCTATCCAAACTCCATGCGAGCCAACGGTTTCAAATTTTTTCACTCCACATTTTCTGCCTGTAGACCTTCATTCTGTCCCTCAGACTGAAGGGCTTTCTATAGTGAAAGGCTCATTATTTGAAACCGTATCAAATCTTTCGCCACTGCAAGCTGCGGGTGAATGATATTGTAATGGCTGCATGACCATAGCAAAACTGACTGGAGGTCAACCACACACGAGTTTGGAAATGAAAGATTTTATTCATTTATTGTGTAGCGGTCCTAATTTAATCAGTTTCGTTTGTGTGTCCTTCTTAGTCTTGAGTCTCGAGTCAGAGTAAAGCCGTGAGCCAGTCATTACGCTATCTGAGTCGGCATCTTTGCTGTAAGTACAAGGTAAGTGATCTGTCTTGAGTTGGCAAAAAGAAAAAAAAAATCAACCAAGCTCCCTCGAACTGAGCACCAGCTTTGTGTTAGGAGTGGAGTCAGGCTTGTCTCTAATTTTCCACCCGGACGGGCTACAGCTGCAGTGGGCTGCCCGGGACATCGCCTGGGAGACTGAAATCCAACAGGCTGATCACCCAGGCCCAGCAAATTCCCTGTTTTTGAGTGAGTGCGCTGGGCTTTTGCGCTCATGCTTAGCTAGCTGGCTTGTATGAGTGTGAGTTAAGACACTACGGAGCTTGATAAAGGATAAGAAGGCACATGCCTTGCCTGCTAATGCTGCCTGGGCGGATAAGGGCTGGGTGTATGTTTAGGTGTTGTTTATATCTGCTAATGAATGCTTTACTGTGTGCATGTACTTCAGTGCATGGGGAGGTGTTGTTTAGGAGCTGAGGCGGAACAGCATATGTACTGTAGCGATTGGGAGCAGCGAGAGAGAGCGTATGTGTGTGTGGGACTGAAACATTCTACAGTGTGAAGGACTTCTGACTAATTAAAATCTCCTGAGTGTCTTATTCATTATTGTAATTATGGGGGAAAGATGTGCTCCTGACAGACCTGAGGGTTCGCCTCCATACTGCAGACAGAGCGAATGCAAATAGTGTGGAGAAAGAGGAGAGGAATGCTAGCTAGGAGAAAGATAGAATGCATGAGAACTGGGTTGACGAAAGGTGGATAATTGCTAGTGCTGGGTGGTGTGGTATTAAAATCTAACACAGATATTATCCAAATAGATAATGGCATTATTGTTTGTGATGACATTCCATCTTGCATTTCCTAAGTACTCCATGCTGGAAGATTACAAACACTTTTTTGGACTTTTGGCTGCTGGAGATGTTGTTTATGATAGTTTTACAATAAGCTTTCAGCCTAAATAATGTTTTTGAAAAATATTCAAGGCTGAGTCGGACATGCAAAGGCATTATAAGGCAAAATAGTCTCGACTGAAAGCTTATTTTTTTGGTTTGCCACCGTTTTACCATTATCAGTACTACATACCAAAATACTAACTTTACAGGAGAGAGCAACAGCACTCTTACTTTTCCATGTATGTCAATGTAAAGAGATTTCATTCTAAGTGATTTTAGAGCATTTCTATTGGTCCAGGCATCATAAACATTTAAAATAATGTAAACTACAGCTGGTGTGTTAAAATTATGTAGAAAACTAAAACTCAACGAATATGGAGATACATGGTTTTCTGTGCACGGTGACAATATACAAACTCAGAAGATTCAGCTTCACTGGTTATTCTGAATAAAGTGTTGAACTCACTGGGCCTTGTTCACCAACACCTTCTTAAGTTTTTTCTTAATTTCGATCTTAAGAAAGCTCTTCAGAATCTACTTCAGATTCTTGACGTGTTCCTAAACTGCAGAATTGATCGCATCTTTGTGCTCTTGAATGTGTGTCAATTCTGTTTTTGCTCTTATAAACAAATCCCATGTACGAAAACTTTGGTGAATGTCAGAATCTTCATGCAAACTGTGTAAAAAGTTTGATGTAAGAACACATTTCAGTCTCACTTTATTTGGATAGTCTACTACAGCCCCCTATAGATTACCTACAGATGTTCAAATTGTTAACAAACTAACCGTTGAAACTTAAATGATTCTAAACAGTGGTGGGGTTGGGGTTAAGATTTGGACCAGGGTTAGGATTAAGGCCAGGGTGAGGATTGGGTTTAGGTTTTGGGTTGAGGTAAAGGTGAGGGTTAGGATTAGAGGCAGGTTTAGAGTTAAAGAAAATTACGGTCTAGTAGATATTTAGTTGAATGTGACTTGAAAGTAAATTAGGTATCTACAAAGTATCTGAAGTGGACTTCGAGATTTCTTGGGAACGGTTGGTGAATGAGGCCCATTGTTCCTTCTACATTCTATTCACTTCAACCCTTCTGAATTGCCTTGTTTATACCCCAACATCACCCTTTAGCATGACAGAAACACCAGAAAAAAAAGAAATGTTTGTGTTTTAACTAAAACAATCCGAAGCACCCAGCGAATGGTAAACATTGCATTTATCCTCTTCATATCTAACAACTACATTTAGTATAATAAAGAAGAAATGCCAGAGAATTGTGCACTTTTTATGAAGAGAACCAATGAAAAATTTCACAAATAAGACAACTGAGAGGTGATAAACAGAACTTAAAAGTGCAAATCATTCTAAAAATATATTATTTATGATGGTTAGTTTTTGTTAACCCCTTAAAATCAAAGGGTTAATATTCAGGGACTTCAATGCAAACTAATGGAGCTATTCTTAGCTTATAGAAGTGCATAATAAAACATTTTTGAAATAAGAGAGTTTGATGTAGTATGTTAACACTGATCAAGTTTTAAAACGCACTATATAAGCTGCAGTCCATGCAGTCCATATATGGAACCTAAGCTGCAATCAAACCATTTATATCTATCCACCTATTCAGCGTACAGCAGCTTAGCCTGCCCACTCATGCAGGGCAGCCATTTACATAGATACAATAACAAAAACGGCTTGTTTAATTGCTACAGGGTTAAAGAGAGGTTAGAAAATGTTTTTTGGTGAAAAAATAGAAAAACAGGAAACATTTAGAATATGGAACCTTTAAAAAAAAGTGAGCATTATAAGAACCTCAAATAACATCAGTCAGGAAAGCAACGTTTATCTAAAATGTAATGTCAAATATCAGCCGATCTTATCGGTTATCTGAGTTTTCATGCTGGCGTCGGTCTCGTATCTGCCGCCTGATTTTCACATCGGGCAGATCCCACTACATATCCCCCAGCACCTGCACCCATGTAGTCTCCTATGCAAATACACAGGAGTTCCATGTTTTTCAGGCCCTCACACCTACGCTGACACCACACTCGTTCTTCCTCGCAGGCTTTCTCATTGCTTTTCCCCTTGCCTGTCTATCTCCCTCTCTCTCACTGGCTTTAATAGACACTGCTGTGGAGGAAGCATCGCAGTGGGCTCACCTTCTCATAGTACTTGATCTCATATTCGGTGATGACTCCATTGGGCTGCTCTGGTTCTTGCCACGACAGCTGGATACTGTGCTCCTGCACTCGTTCTTTTATCACCTCACTGACCTGAGATGGAGCTGGTGGGGAGAAAAGACAAAGCGAGAGAGAGAGAGAGAGAGAGAGAGAGAGAGAATGATGGGCTCTGTGAAGCTGTAGCATATTCCCAGCTAGGTAAAACATGATGCCATACTGATGCCACTACTTTTAAAGGAACAGTTTAGTGGAAAAATCAAATGTACACAGTTTCCCTCTTACCCCAGGAAGCCAAGACATGTTTGATTGATGTCTGATGACTGGTTCTTTAGTTTTGCACTAGACCTATGAGGCTTGGTGTGAAAAGGTTTGTTCTAGAGAATCTTACTGAGTCAGAACTGTTTCCAGTGGTGGCGACAGGAACCAGACATCAGAAGAGTTTAATGCTTCTGAAAGTAAAAGCTCCCTCACAGAAAGTCTGGTTAAGAATATGCTGCCTAATGTCTTGGCCCATTTGTGTAGGTAGGTAGGTTGGTAGATAGATAGATTGACAGACTGAATGATTGACAACGTAGATTTTTTGAATTCCTCCCACAATTGAAGATGTAGTAGCATTCTGTATGTCCACCTTTGGCTTTAATGACAGTGTGCACTCACGCTGGACGCGGAGAAAGCCTCTGAGAGTGGTCTGAAGAGGATAAGACTGACCTTTTTGTACAAAGGCCTCAACATGGTCACAAACTTGCTAAGATCTGAATAGTGCCCTACACAGTGCAGAATCTTGAATATGTCTTAATTTTACTTGCCGTAACCTTTCGTTCTTTTACATTTTTCCAAATTCTAAAACTTGCTCTCGTCTGTTTCCCGGTTTTAATGAAGAAAAAAAAGAAGACCAAGTTTTCCAACGTGGCCTCCAACTGTTGGGCTCCACCATGTTTGTGTTGTAGCCATCGCAAAACTAGTTCCCACTACAAATGTTAAGAAATCAGTCGGCAAGTTTCTCTATATAGACAACGCATTACATCACGCCACTCTGAGCGACTTTGTAGAATTCCCATTCGCAGGTAGACTAATGCGGTTCACATACAATCTATTAAAATGGACAAATGTAACCACCAAACATGTCATGGTTCGGTCCGATTGACTACATTTGCTCAGTTGAAAATTGTGTTAATTAGATTTCCTTGCAAACTATTCTTTAACACACACACACACAAGCCCCTCTCGGCTCCTCTCAGTAACCCCCTCCCCCTGCCCCACTCTGATGAATATTCACATGGCGGCTCCTAAATGTTTACACCTCATAATGGAAATTTCAATTAGAGAGCAAACAGAGGAAGACGGCCTTATCCGAGGAAAACTGCAATGTCTGCCTTATGAATGACAATTAAGTCAAATTAATTCCAGCGACGCGGGGCGGAAGTGCCTCTCTCATTCTGCCCGAGACGACTGAGTCACTCAGAGAGGCTTTTTACGCCGCTGTACCTGAAACCTCAGCACACACGCGCACTCTCTTCCCAAAGCTCCAATTAACCGCCTGCACTCAACATCGCCTCTCTTACCATCCTTCGCCTTTCTGCCTGTCTTTTTTCTTCTCAAACCGCCTGTTTATCGCACGGTTATTAGCCACGTTTGATGTCCTTTACAAAACTGAAATGCTAACCACACATCGCTGAGTGACTGGGATATGATTCAGCATCACGATAACCCTTGGTACTTGGAATTTTATATCATTATTCCAAACAGAGTAGGCTTGCTTTGGAAAACAACTTCATGAATAATTCAACCGCAAAAAAAAAAAAAACCTAACAACCTAAAAAATCTTCTTTCCTTGCACCCCTGAAATGGCATTGTTGAAGTGACCTTTGGTTGGCCACCATTAAAGAGAGTGGATAGCGATTCAGCGCTGCTGGTGATCTCAGCAATGAGCCACAAGAATAAGAGATTTTAAAAAGTGCTATCTCATGAAGGTACAGCTCAGTGGCTACCCAGCCCTCGTCCTGGAGATCTACCTGCATAGTGTAGTTCCAACCACAGTCTGCCAGCCCTGCTCGGGTCCAACTTCTTCAGAAGTCTCTGCTTGGCTCATTCAGGTGCATTAGTGTTAGATAATTGGGGGCAGCACGTTAGACAGGACGTGTAATATGGTGTTCACACAATCAGGACTGTAGTGTTCAATGATCATTCAATAATGTAGAAACTGTTGTTGGACTGTTGGAATATGTTTTAGCGCCTTGTTTCTCATACAGTGTAGTACAGTCTCAGTGGGATGGGATGTTTGAAATGTGTTGAGGGCCACAAATAAGGAACAGTGAACAAGTAGACAGGTGTGTAACAATTTATAAAATTCACAATTTCAATAAGATACAGGCTTGATTAGTCACTTTTTTTGGCACAGGAAAAAAAAGGCTTGGTTGTAAAAGTGCCTTATGCTAATATATTGATATTTCCATTTTCAGCTTATTAGAGACATTCATATTATACACTCACCGGCCACTTTATTAGGTAATAAACCTGTTCAATTGCTTGTTAACACAAATAGCCAATCAGCCAATCACATGGCCTCAACTCAATGCATTTAGGCATGTAGAGGTGGTCAAGACAACGTGCTGAAGTGCAGGCCGAGCATCAGAACGGGGAAGAAACGGGATTTAAGGGACTTTGAACGTGGCGTGGTTGTTGGTGTCAGACGGGCTGGTCTGAGTATTTCAGAAACTGCTGATCTACTGGGATTTTCACACACAACCATCTCTAGGGTTTACAGAGAACGGTCAGAAAAAGAGGAAATATCCAGTGAGCGGTCAGTTGTATGGATGAAAATGCCTTGTTGATGTGAGAGGTCAGCGGAGACTGGGCAGAGTGGTTGGAGATGATAGAAAGGCAACAGGACCTCAAATAACCAACCAAAATCTCTGAGGAACGTTTCCAACACCTTGTTGAAAGTATGCCACGAAGAATTAAAGCAGTTCTGAAGGCAAAAGGGGGTCCAACCTTTTATTAGCAAGGTGCACTTAATGAAGTGGCCGGTGAGCGTATATGTGTATAATATATATATATATATATACACATACATGAAAATGCCTGTTGTCCTTTCTATTGTGCTTAAACTTTATGAAGGATGGAGCAAAAGAAATGTCCCAAATGTTTTTGGTAAAAATTCTGGTTCCATTGACTTACATTAAAACTAAAGTAGGTTTTTTCCTTCTAATGTAAAGTTACAATTTTGGCATGTTGGATGGATTATATATATATATATATATATATATGATATAAGCAAATACATTTTCATTAATTATTCAGAATTAAATAAATGTGTTTTGGTTAGTCAAAAACAATCAGCTAGTGAAACCAGTTAAAATGCCTATCCCTAACCATGTGAGAAAAGTGTTGACATCTCCGTGTCACGATCTCTGACCCTTTGAGGGGTAAGGAGCTGGGGTGGTGACCTTGTTGGAACTGGCCTTTTGTTCTGCGCTGACCCGTATATAATGGGAGGCTGCGGATTGGGTTCTGATTAGGGCTGCCTGGGCGGCTGACACTAATGCAGACGACAGCTAGAGCTTCCAGACCGCACAAGTCAAACTCTGTTTTGACATGTCTCATGTAATCCAACTCAAACAGTGTAACTGCACTAACCCATAGCGAACAGCCACACTCACACACATACGCACTCCCAGCACACTCTACCTACTCTCCTCAGTCTCACTGCTCCACAGAAACATCCACCATCTGCACTGAAAGAAAACTGTTCTTCAGTAAACAGTTCAGTTCAAATTTATATTTACAACCAGGCGTTGTCACAAAGCGGCTTGGTGAATAGCGAGTGACTAATGAGTACACGGCAATGAACAATGTATTAAGAAATGAAGTGAGCTTAATCATTAGACAGACTAACCAGTGAATAACAATGAGTAATGTTAGAGGCCTGTTTGTGGTTATACTGAAAGAATGAGAATGACGGGGGGATTCTGTATAACTGTTGAGACGTAAACAGAGTCATTTAGGGTGGCTTGATGTGAAATGACTCACTGTAGAGAAACTTGAAGCCTGGATTTCTTTGGAACCAGGGGTTGCCAACTGAAATATAACCATTTTATTTGCAAACTTGCTGTTGTGGAATCAAAACCTCGTACCTCCAAAATGGGGACTTTACAGGAGAAGGAAAAAAAATACTTTAAATGTAAATTAATGGAACCAGACTTTTTTCAAAGTAATTTTGGGTCATTTATTTTGCTCCATTCATCATGAAATTTAAACACAATGTAAAGGGCGACAGGTCATTTCAAATGATATCAAAAACTGAAAAACGTCTAAAATGGAGATGAGAGGTTTTGTCCCGACAACAGAGATATGTAATATTGATTGAAGATGGTGATGATTTGAAAAAAAGAGAAAAGAAATATTTTGGGCTGAAACATCTCAAAACTACTGTATAACAACGTCTCAGACGTCTAGTAACATGTTCATGGCGACTGCATGTGTTAACCTTCTATGAGGCAGCTTAACAAGGCATCAACCTCTTAGGACGTCTGGTTCCTATCACCACCACTGTGAACAATTCTGACTCCTTTTCTCTAGAACACATCAAACCGCTCCGAACAACTTAAACCATTTATTTACACCAACATCTTTGGAACATCAGTGGGATCCCCCATTTAAGACAGCCCAGTTTCTGAGCCAATCAGATCCATTTAAACACATAATCCAAGCTGCCGCTTTGACTCCGCTACCGCCCAAGGCGCCGCAAGATTGTACATCTGCGATTCTTTCATTCTTTTTTTCACCCCCTCGTCGTTCCATCCAAATTCATCTTATGCAGCAAGTGTCAATTACCCACGAGGACCGGGCCTATGGTGACGAGGGGATGGGGTGTAGAGGGGGGGATGCAATTTAAAATGACACTTGTACAGTTGAGAAGGCTCGTACTGGAGTAATTGGATATTTTACCCCCTTCACTGTTTGTCTGTCACTTCTCCGGCGGCCTGTATGAAAGGCTAAAAGGCCTGTTTCTGAACGCTTGTCTCTTTACCATGGAGCTAGAGGATGTAATGAAAGGCCAGGTTATTACTAAAGCACATGTCCTGGACATGCACACAGAAAACCTTCATGATTTTATTCTCGCTCTAATCAAACCTGTTGGTGGAGGGGTCCAACTTAGCCCTGCCTGCTGCTCTTCGGTGGAGCTGCTGTGGCAGCAAAGCATGAAGGATAAGACAAGGGCTCCTGGAACTGAACCATGTGTCTCCTTCACTCTGCTCTAAAAGCGCAGCGGCCTGCATCGCTCTGGCTCCGAGGACGCCCAAAGAGCAGCGCCAGATGTTACGCTGAGGATATTACAAAGCACAGCCAGTAAGCAGGGCTGGCTTCTCATACGTGCTGTAAGCCTAGTCTTAGACTAAATTGCAGTGCCAATGGTTAACTTCCATTGGAAATTTTTTTTGGTTTAGGATTAGGTTTAATCTGGCTCTGGGAAACTGGCCCATAAATGCCACTCAGCCCTCAGCTGTTCAGGACATTGACTAAAGCCTGTTAGATGCACAAAGCTTCTGTGTTTTCACTGCTACTTTCTGATAGACAGTATCACATTCCAGTCAAACAATGACACCAAGATCAGACTCACTCAGATTTGTTTACAATGGTGGTGATGGGAACCACGGGTTGCGATGTTTACGATGTAAATGTGGCCATTTTGTTTACTAATACAAAATGTTGATAATGTCAAAATAGCAGTAAATCTAGAAAAAAAATCGATTTACATATCGCTGCTGTCATAACAAGGATGCAGAAAAACGTTCTTCACTTTGAATGGAAGTTAACGAAGAAGTATTATTTTAATTCAATTCATTTTGGACCATTTCTGTGCGTCCAATTACCACAAAATTGTGACCCAATATAAAGGGAAACTGGCTTTTTTCAAACAATGTCAAAAAATGAAAAATGACAACAAAAAAAAAAAATCAATAAAACCTTTTCGTAAAACACTCCCAGGCATCAGGCAAAGCATTCAGAACCGTTTCGTAATAGTTTTCTTTGAGGTATCTATAAGATGCATTAAATGCTTTGGGCATCTAGTTCCGATCACCACCACTGTGGACAAGTCTGATGCAACAACACACTCTGAATGACTTTTCTTACACCTGAACAAGATGATTACACAAATCTAACTTCTTTTGCACGGAAGCTCTGTGGACAATATAGCTAAATATCAGTGCAAGCTTATACCCCATCAAACAGCATCAGACACACTGCATAAATCATCATATATGTGCCTCATGTGTCAAGTTGTTAAGCAATGTCATCTAAGCTTGCTTAAGTGGTCTCTCACAGCCTAAGTCTTTGACTTAGTAAATAGTAAGTTTACAGGAGAAGACACACCATTTCTTAAACTTTAATGTAATGCTGATGTACAGAGATCATATCTCAAATGACTTTAAAGCATTCCTGTTGGTTCAAAAAGTGTAGGCATAGAGTTCAAATAAAAACAAACAAAAATGGATATTTTCTGTTTATTTCTGGGCAGCGATGTTAAACAACAATGGACAAAAGAAAGTCTCACAGCTAAAAACAGCAGCTGAGCTTTGTTCATGTCCATTGTTTTTAGAAATAACGGTGTCAGAAACAAGCCTATAAGCGCCAAGCATGTCTTGATCTAAACAATGGGTTACTGGAAAAAAACTTTTCACATTATTCCTTCAAGAAAGCTCATCATGGAAAAGATGGCATCCCTTTCTCAGTGCAGAAGCCGTGAGCAGTATCGGGCTCCATCATTACACCGGGGCTCGGCGGTCCCGGGACCCCTCCGCTGAGACCCGGCCGGGGTAATTGTGAATCGAGCGCAGTGACAGCCTTCATATCGACTGAGAGACAGAGGAATGAACACTAATATGCGATGGCATCTCTCTCTCTCCTCTCTTGCTGTTGCTCTTTCTCTCTCTCTCCCTCTCTCTCTCCCCTGTGGTGTATTTAACCAGCACCCTGTAACAGCCATTAATGACATACTTAACATCAGAGTGAGTCAACCCTCTCTCTCTCTCTCGCTCTCTCTCTCTCTTTTAACACACCGGAGGGGCCCTGTGTAGCAGAAAATCGTGTAATTGCCCTGCCTGTCTTGCCGACACTGTTTTGGGATGGGGCGCGCTTCGGCGTGCGCCGCCTGGCCGATATTAAAGCAGGTATTAGTGACCTTCCGCAGCCTCCTCGCGCTCGAGCTAATTCGGGCGGAAGCTGGCCTCCATCATATCCTGCATTAGAATACATTAGAGCTACATTATGCATGGGAGCTTTTTAATATCCTCTGCTTTCTCCTCTCCTTCTGTCTCTCTACCTCTCTGTCTACGTGCCCGTGTCTCTCTCTTTCTCTCCTCTTGTTCACCCTCCGCCCCCCCATGCTACCTACAGCAATGGAAACAGAAGGGAAATGTCACTTCATTACAAAACCTCCAGCGTACTTTTCCTCTCTTCTCTTCTGCTTGGCTTAGATGAAGATGGAGTATAGCGTATAAGCTCATTTCTTTCAATTAGAAACCTATTCAAGTCGAGACCGCAAACCCCACACCCACCAATTTCTCACTCTCCCTTCTTATCCCTACTAAATATTCAATTATCCACACAGTACATCTAGATATATGGGTTCTAATGAGAGAGAAAAAACTAGCCATGTAAGTGCTAGATTACTGCTCTTACTCAGCAGATTGGATTTAGATATGAAGCCAATTATCTCATTTTATTTCGGACTCAGTCCTGAAACTTGATCAGAGCTGAAACTGCTGGTGTAGAAAGTTCGATGCATTGCATAGTAAATATGCTGTGTGTTTTATCCAGTCATTACTGAGTTTTAGATATTTATCACTTTGCTGTAGCACTGAAGTGTTCGGCATTCATAGAGTATCAGATCCCTGGCTTGGTATATGGACTCTAAATAGTGAGGACATCATTAAGATCACTGTAACAAACAAGCTGTTAGGGCAGGATGCAGGGTTTATGTATTACATTGTAATAAACTTATAATAATAAGTTAAGGATATTTTGACTTTTGTCCTGTTAACTTTTAGGAGTTGCAGGTTAATTACTTTTTAAGTTTAAACCATTTTTACGGCACAGAAATGATAATCACATGGAGTTCAAACAGGTAGATTAACTAAAAAAAATCTGTTCAGAAAATGCAGGATATTAAAGTAAAAACAATAGACAGGGGAACTGGTAGGACAAAATGAATGAAATGAGTGAGAAACTTCATAGACAACAGACAGCACATAGGGACATATACAGAATAAACAAGACACAGGTGAAAGAGATAATGACAAGTAAGAGCTATAAACAAAGCACAATGGGCAGTAGAAGATAAGCTGAAGCCACTTCTATATGGGGTAAAAGGGGGGCATACAGACCACACGTCTGGGGTTGGCAGGTACAAATGCAACGGCTAGCATTAGCAGTATGTTAAGATGGTTGGTCCTGGCCCTGCTCTGTCTAACAGTACCATAAATAATTAAAGGCTATTCAATCAGTCAGCCTTAGACAGTAAGAAAAGAACAAGGAGTAAAAAAAGAGAGAGGTGGAGGAGAAAGAAGAAGCAACCCTTAAAAGTGTAGCGCTACTATCATTTTGCTACATATCAATTTTAATTACATAGTTATTTGAATGTAATTACGAAATTATTACATATTTATTTACTTAAATTACATTTACATTGGATTTACACTCTGTCTTGATACATTCAAGTCAGCCAACTGTTTAGTTTAACGCCAAAGAACAACAAATACACGACACAACGGTCTAAGATGGGTTTTCTCTTAACTATCTTCTTGTCTACTATCAAAGAAAAATGTACTGACTGGAATTGTAGAATGTGCACTTTCAAAGCACTTGTTTCCTAAAGCTATGAGTGAGAAATAAGATAAAAACGAAGCATACACACTACAGGGCACCCATACGTACCATTATTCAGACATTATTATACAGTAACTACCATTTGTGAGGGTGAGGCATAGAACTCTGCACCCAGTGAAGGGGCCTCAGGCCTTAAGGGGTTACAGAAAAGGAGCAAAAAGTGAGTAAGAAAGAGAGAAGAGAGGCAAAGACTGTGTTCTCTCAGTCAGTAGGGGCTCAGTGATTCAGAAAATAGAGCGAGAGGCCGGCGATGGCCGGCGCTTTGATGAATGTAGAGGGGAACTGACAGTATTGCTGTGACAATGTTTTCTCTCGCTCGTTCGCTCGGCCCAGTGCGTCGCTGTCCTCCTGCCCCGCGCAGGCCCGGCCTGAATGAGCCTCCTCAGCCACCGTAACTGAGAGCTTTGTCAGCTTCACTTAGAGAGGGGCCAGAGAGACACTCCAGCCCAGCACACACCGACACACACACACTCACAGAGCAGTGAGGCTAAGTAACAGTTTCATTACTACCAGGGATTTGACCGAGGCTGAGGACTCAGAACTGCAGCCCATGACTTAAACAAGCAACTTCCTACCATCGTATCGCTCTTAGCAACTGTTTTATTGGCAATGCATTCATAGAGTGTCCCCTCTGAAGCAGTCAGGCCTTGACGGTCACTTCCACTTTCATTTTTTTGAAGACAGGCGTTCAGTATTTGAAAGGAATCTGTAGGGATATTTTTACACATTCCCCGAGTTCATTCTTAGAAGTTGGTTACACTTTCTGCTTTCCTTGATCCATGCAATCCTGAACACAATCCATAATGTTGAGGTCTGGGCTCTGAAGTGGTCAATTCATTGTTCTGAGAACACCATTGGCTTCTCTGTTTGATTTGTTCTGGACAGAAGCACCTGTTGATATTCAGATCTGCAAGAACGGCGATTGATTTTCTCCTCTCTCTCAAAGACGAAAGCTTCAAGTTTGGTTATCTGGTGGTGCCATTTTTTGGTGGTCTAGCAGGTCTTGTAGGGTTGATAGTTGGACTTTCTCCACATTTTTAACAGTTTTTTAAAATCCAGTTTTTGAAACTCCTGCATTTTACTCATTTTCCTACCAATATGCAAGTAGATAATTGTATATCTTCTTATACCTCCTCATTAATATCTCCTGAACTTTTTAGCTACATTCACATTACAAGCCTCAGTTCTCAAATTCGATTTTTTGCTCAAATCCACTCTCTGTGTGATCGAGCTGGTGTCCTGAAATGACCCTCATGCGCTCATCCTACTGAGTAACGTCACCTGAATGAATCACGCTCATCATCAACACAAACTAACGAGGAGAACGAGCTTCACTGAGAAGATCATTAACTCGGCTCTCAGCTTCATTATTAGAGCCAGACGAAGGTGAGATGAGCTGCTTTTCTACCGTTTACAGGCTTCAGCTTCTGTTCGGCGCTGCTGCCATGGTAACGTTGAATGATGCAGTGGGAAAAAAGTACATGAATTCCGATCTGAGCGTCACATTAAGGTCACATGGCCACAAATCAGATACGTATATCCCATCTAGGACCACATAGGAAATTGACTCAGGTCAGATTTGAACAGATCAGATTTGCACATCCACACAGCCCTGAAAACATCCGATCTGAGTGACATAAGGGCAAAAAAATCGGATTTGTGCCACTTCGACCTGGTAATGTGAACATAGCCTTACTAAATGCCTATGCAATGCCTGAAGGGTGGTCTTTCACTTTCACACAGTCCTTCATATATTTCTGGCTTGAGAACAGCACTGAGAAACCACACTACTAATGAAGAAGAGCAGCTTAAAAGGCAGAAATGACTGCCTCGGGCTTGAAGGGTTAATATCGTTTCAGTGGTAAATTCAGTGATTCAAATAAAGTCTCGAGAAAACGAAGGTACAGACAGCAAGCCTATGTTTTAAGCCTTAAGCTGCACTGGGTTGGGAAGATGCCCAAGTACGCACTTCCAGCAGAGGCGTCTTTGTGCCTCATCACCCCGAATCATCAGACATTCCGGTGATGACAGCTCTGTCATCGCTGAAAAGACATCAGACGACAATCGCACATGGTTTTGATATTCAAAACATGAAACGAAAACAAATCAAAACAAAACAGAACTCGTGCATCCAGTCGCAGTTCATTCCTGTTCACATCATCACTGATCTAAAACAATTTCCTGTGCTAGGAGCTGGATTATCGCAGTGGTTCCTAACCCTGGTCTTGCTGTCTCCGGTGCATTTGGCACATTTAAGCCTTTTTTTTTTTTTTTACTGCTCTGAATTTGATAGCCGGGGGTCCTTCAAGACCATGGACCAGCAAAAAATGCTAAAGCAGGGGTCTTGGAGGAAGAGTTATAAGAATGACAAGGCAAAATTTTCATTTCACAACTGAAGCTTGGAAACAATTGAGCCTCTCCAAAGAAAAACCATATACTAACCACATATCAACCAATCCACCATTTCATAAGATTAGCAGTTCATTATTTATGTTTATTAATTAAAAAGCCAAACTATACCTTATTTCCATTTAACGATCCCTTTATTTTATATACAAAGCATCAGCAAAGGCCATATCATGCTTATATGCTTTTTACAGAGGACTCAATTCTTCTTCGTCTTTTTTTATTAATGTTATTAATATGAACAATCAGGACCCACATCAATATCTCTAAATATCAATAAGACACCAAAGCCAGATTAAGCCTACATCCTCCAATAAGACGGCTCTTCAAAAGGGTTCTTTAGCAAAGTAGCAAAGATTCTATATAGATCCATGAACACCCAAAGAAACATCGCTGTTGTCAGATCAAAACCTCATATCTCCAAAATGATAACTTTACAGGAGACGGAAAAAACCTACCTACTTTTAATGTAAGTCAATGGAACCAGAATTTTTTTCCAAGTCATTTTGGGTCATTAATTTTTCTCTATTCATCATGAAATTTAAGCACAGTGTAAAGAGCCACAGGTCATTTCAAAATGATGTCAAAAACTGAAAACGTCAAACGTGGAGATACGAGGTTTTGTCCCGACAACAGCGATACGCATGCTTCAATCGTTCATTGCACAGCTGAATGGTTCTTCAGATTGACTGTGAATGTTCTACTGTCCTTTTCAAAAGGGTTCTACACAGACCCATATACATCATGTTCTCCATTAATCTGAAGAACCAGTTCACCATGAAAAGAACCATTAAAGCATGCAAATGTTCCTGAGCGTTCATGGTTGTACACATAACCACTGCCTTTATGAAAGAACCCTTGAAGAACCATCTTTTTTTAAGAGTGTAGGCCTAAACTAAATGGAATTTAGTGTTGAAACATCTTTGACATTGCAGTTGAGTCCAGGACTAAGCTTAATCCGTATCCACACCTGGCTCTTTCATCATTACCGTGACGCATTAGACTAATGGGTAACACAACATAGGTGGCATCATTGGTAAAACACATAATGGTCATGATGATTATGATGAAATCAATCAGGATTTTTCATTGTTCTTATTTTTGACACACAATGTATATTAAGAAGGTCAGATTTGTGAAAAATTGCAATTCTAGAGTCAAATATTAACATTCTATTACTGTGGCATACGGCACATGCGTTGTTTGCACCTTGAAGTCATGTGGATGCTGATCGCGTGTGAGACTGACTGAGTTGTCCAGTGCAAGGAACCATGGACTGTGTCCTTAAAGGTCACTCACTCATGCTGTGGACTCATGGAGCACCGAGGGACATAATTTGCACCGGCGGGACATGAAAGAGTCAGAGCAGCGGTGCTGGCCGGTTCAAAATTAGAGCTCCAAATGAACAGGCTGCAATCATCTAGAGCCTACCGCACTGACTGACCTGCAGCCTGTCCAGCTGAGCCCCAGTTACCACTGTGATCTATGCATTTTTTCCAAATAGTCAGACAGGAAAAAAACAGTTTTGGTGACCAAAGTTTGCTTCTTTAGTTGAAACTACAGGGCTAATGGAAGGTTCCACTTAGCTAATAAGCATTATGAAGACTGCATGCCTAAATCATCACCTGCGCTCCTCGAAACATGTCGAATTGTTTAGTAATCTCACATTCTGACAACATATGGCGCTGTTATGTATAAAAGTGGACAATGTCTTGGCGAATCACCTGCGGTGTTCCTCTGAGAAATGTGAATCTCTCATAACTGGAGAAGAATCTGTATATTTGATGTCTGTTCTTTAAACTAAGTCATTCTGTAGGGTTTCCAAACCATTCATTCATCCATGCTGTGTATTTTCTCGGTCATGTCGATTCATTTCAAAGTTGTTAGCGTACAACTGGAATCTCGACCCCCCACCTCCCAAGGTAATACAAAACGAGTAAATAAAGTTGGTTAAAATGACAGCGATGGAAAATCATCTGCTTGCTTCTTGCAATAAAGTGGAGAAGAACATAGATCCCAAAAGATCCACGCACTTCCACTTGCATTAAATGAAAATGCAGAAATGAGGTTATGTTATTGCACTGCAACGTTTTGCCCGTGTGGAATAAATTCGTGCTCTGGCACCGTTACGGGCTACGACTGAATCATTCAAGCGATTTCATCAAAATCCAACATCCCTGAGCTCATAATAACCTCATCATGCAAGCAATAGCAATACACATATCATGTCTGTGAGTCTGGCCTGACATTTCACAACCACGGTGCAAGAACTTCCTACGCTAATATGGCTCTACACCTCACCTGTGGCTAAGCGTGAGCCCGTGGCCTTGTTCACTTGGCTCAGTGGTTGAAATTCTGACGAGGGTAAACAGGAGGCTTTTAGGAGAAGCCGAGTGATGTATATTCTCCCAGCGTGCGGGGCGACATCCCTGGGCGGACGTTCTCAGAAATAAACGGCAAGGTCAGGAAAGACGAGGCTTGAGGCTCAGAGGATTTGTGTATAAATCACTGAGATTTGTCCAGTCGCTCTCTGCCTGCCGCTCACTAAATCAATGAAAATCCACCAAACTGTCCCACTGTACATACACACATGGGCTTGTTTTAATACCTTTTCAGGACGTGGGGTCATACATATGTCTTCTATTGTAGGTAGTACATGCACGACACAAGCAAGTACCTATATAATAATATCGTCCTGTAAATATATAAGTACCTATATGTAATACTATGTTCTACATGCTACATATGTACATGTTTATACATAATAATAATAATAATAATAATAATAATAATAATAATAAAGTCATGTTATACATATGTGAGTGCCCATATGTAATAATAATGTTGTATATGGATTATACATATGTGAGTACATGTACGTAATGCTGTGCTATATGTATTATAATTATGAAATTATCTAAATGTAATAACGTCATATATATTATACATATGTGAGTACATGTACGTAATGCTGTGCTATATGTATTATAAATATGAAATTATGTAAATGTAATAACGTCATATATATTATACATATGTGAGTACATGTACGCAATGCTGTGCTATATGTATAATAAATATGAAATTATCTAAATGTAATAACGTCATATATATTATACATATGTGAGTACATGTACGTAATGCTGTGCTATATGTATTAGAAATATGAAATTATCTAAATGTAATAACATCATATATATTATACATATGTGAGTACATGTAAGTAATGCTGTACCTTATGTATTATAAATATGAACGTGCCAATATGTAATAATAATGTCATACATGCATTATAATTATGTAAGTACCTATATGGAATAACAATCTCACATATTTATTGTACATGTAAGTTCATTTTGAACAATTTAAGATGAGAAATTATTCAATGGATAAATAGTCCAAAATAACTTAATAATAAGTTATAGGAATAAACTCTTGTTACATAAATATACAAAACTTTTTCCTCATGTAACAGAAAAATTCACCCTAAACCTGAACATAACCTGGTTTGGCAAGTAAGCATGTTACTTAATCTCAGTAACTAAAAAGATACATACACACACACACACACACACACACACATATATATATATATATAAGAGAGAAAAACAGGATCTATATATATATACCCTACTTTTCTCTCTTTTTCCTCCAAAGTCATGACATTTTGTCTTGAAAATCTACTAAAACGACATGCCGTCACACACAAGACGAAGTCAAGATTATTTTATGGCTCCTAATGTTACAGTTCTCCCTGTTCTTCCTACAGAGTCAGGAAATGTTTGTCCTGAAAACAGGCAGGGAAGTATACAAGAACAACCCTACATAACCTCCTGCCCGGCACACTAAGCCTAGCTTTATTCTCAGTACAAGACTTTCTGAATCATGTGGTGCACTGCTCATGAATTTACCGCAGAAGAGATAATGAAAGCATGACATGTCTATTCAGCAATTCCATCATCTTGTGATTTCTGACTACTCATAACATCAGAGCAGATGAGGAAACAATCCCAGCCCAGGCTTGCCCTGGAGAAACAGTAAGGATGGGAAATATGACAACGTATTATAATTAGTCATGCTAAATCATGTCACAACACAGTTTTTGAGTATAGCATGGATACAGTCAGTGAAAAAAAACTGAACAGTGAACTTAACTAGACACATAAACAACAGCACAAGGAATTACTGGGATAATGAACAACAGCATGTGTCACAGAAAGGCATAAACTGTGCAGTAAGAAGAGGCTAACAGTCATTTTCCAATGCCAATTTTACTGTATTCAATTTCATTTCAACAGTTGTTTTATATTGTTAAGACTTTTTTCCCAGTGAAACTTATCAACTCAGGAACTAGGAGTCAGGACATCAACAACACAAATACACCCATTTTGTTTCTACCCAAAATGACCAGTGAACCTACACAAGTCTACTGAGTTTTATATGAAATATGAATGATGGTGAAAAATAGGAAAAAATGCCTTTTCTTTTGGAACGATTTTGCAATATAACACTTTGCATGACGAGACTGGATCTTTAAAAAATACATTTTTATCTCAAAACTATCGTAAAACGATCAACACATTTACATGCACTTGAGTAATCAGATAATGGGAACATTCTGGGTCAGCATGAGTCAGACAATAATCAGATTTCTGCTTTGCAGCCGGCTGATAAACTCATAGAAGACATGACGTAAATGTAATGTTAAACTCAAAGTTCATGCCACAGCTTTTTAAAATCATTGTAACATGAATCATCTAGAAGAAGAGGAACATTTAAATCCTTCATTTCTTTGGGACAGTAGTCGGTAACATCGTACCACTTCTCCTGAAAATATGACCATGCATCATCTAGAAGAAGAAGAATATTAAATCCTTCATTTCTTTGGGACAGTAGTCGGTAACATCGTACCACTTCTCCTGAAAATATGACCATGCATCATCTAGAAGAAGAAGAATATTAAATCCTTCATTTCTTTGGGACAGTAGTCGGTAACATTGCACTACTTCTCCTGAAAATATGACCATGCATCATCTAGAAGAAGAAGAATATTAAATCCTTCATTTCTTTGGGACAGTAGTCGGTAACATTGCACTACTTCTCCTGAAAATATGACCATGCATCATCTAGAAGAAGAAGAATATTAAATCCTTCATTTCTTTGGGACAGTAGTCGGTAACATCGTACCACTTCTCCTGAAAATATGACCATGCATCATCTAGAAGAAGAACATTTAAATCCTTCATTTCTTTGGGAAAGTAGTTTCAGTGTCACTCTAAAAGTGTTTTGCTGTGTCTGGTAGTTGCTTATTTCCAGTACAGCAGTTTCGTACATGCGCAGACTGAGAAATCCGAAAGAAATCAGAGTAAGAGTTCACATGCCCGGAGAAATCTGATTACTGGGCTAAAATCCAGCCTCTTGATCAGATTTCTGAATGAGATTTCTGGACCTTACACCGATCAAAGGAATCTGTATGCTGTTTACATGACCACTTGAAAAATCAGATAACCGCAGAAATCTGATTATGGTCAGATTATTGGGTGCATGTAAAGGCACTCAATGTCTCAGGCATCTGACAGTGTATTCATAACCCATTTCATGCCATGACATTCTTTGAGGGGGCCTTTAAAACCAGAGACCTGGTCCCTATCACCACCACTGTGAACAATTCTGACCCTACAAAATGGGGATTTTAACATCAAAACACTGCAACTTCATTGCAAATAATACAGAAAACAAAATATCATGACAAGCATTGTGTATCGCAACAATATCCTCAAGTATCATGATATGATATTCTGGATATATCGCCCACCCTTAGGAGACACGCTATTCTATGACAAGGGGCAGTTTAGTTATTCTGCTGTACCTTATCTACAGCCTTGGGTGACCTTTCCTGGTACAAGCAGCTACAAGACACATCCTTTCAGCTCTGCAGGCAGCTGGCACGGAGATATGTGTTAACACACACACACACACACACACACACACACACACACACACACACACACACAAAGGCCTTTATCGTTTGTATTAATACAAGTGTGTGTGGTGCAGAGAGGGCCTTCGCTAAACAGGCTGACAAGCTTCGACCTCGTCATCTCGGAAAAATGTCAAAGTAATGCCTTAGGCCTCTCTCTCACACACAGAGCTCTGATTGCACATCTGACTTGCAGCGGAATTGAAATTCACAAAACAAGTGCTGCATTAAAGCCCTGCTCTGTTCAGGGTCACAGGAACAAAAGCAGAAAACGTTTGTTTAGCTCTTGGTAGGCTACGCTTACTGGATGCCACACTTACTGCTTGTTATTTTTGCCATGCAGCCAATGGACGTTATTTAGTTTGAATGTAATTACACAATTACATAGTTAATTACATGGTTAGTTACACAATGCATTGTCAGGTTTGAGTCGGGTTTGATTTCAAAACTATAAAGGCTGGTGTTATCTACACAAAACAGTAACTTCAACACATTAAAAAAAACAATAAATCTCGTCTTCTACTCAAAACATTCACAGTTGTTCAGGCTGAAGCTCAGCTGAACCTACTGTATGTTGCTATGATAGACTGTATGAATGCTTTATAAAGCTTTATAATGCAATACATATATTTAACAGCAATATTTATTATAGTAACAACTTTAACATCTTCATCAGGGCTCGTGGGAGACCTATGGGTATATCAGGAGGAGCAGATGGGGGCTACAGTCATGGGAGCTGAACTATTGCATGTATACATGATGCGTATGATACATACAGTCATTGGTTGGAACGTGCAGCTACTGTTGCTCTCACTGGACATCAGTAATGAAAATTGGAAGTGCTTTAATCTTTGAAAATCATGACATTCAGGCAAATAAGACAGATATGTCAGACCAAATAATCCAATTAATCACATGAATTATTCATTACTTTAATCATTTGCCAGCCACCAACACAATTACACTATGCTTTTGTAATTTCCAGCAATCACTGTTAAGGGTTAATGATTTCAGCGCTATTTATCTGTTATTCCCCAGCAGTGATCACCCCCCTCTCTCTCTGCCACCCTAACCCTTATCAGCACCCAATCAATCTTATGCTTGGCAACATAACGGCTAGCATTAAAATCTCAAATTAAAAACGCTCAAGTGCTCAGGACTATGAGGCGACCAAACGATCGCTCAGGAATTGGCACCGTAAACAGACGTTTATTATCCAAATATCTTTGCCATGAAGAAGATGATCATATTAATCAGACCTCATATGCTCTTTAATCACGGACTTGGATGGCAGCCATGCGGGTGGAATCATGTCCAGGGCTGCTGCAGTCAGGGGAACAGTAATTTCTGTAACACGCAGACGGGTTTATGCACTCCTCTGATTAAGGCGACCAACGCCTTCACTCTGGAAAAAGAGATGTTTTAAATATCTGAAAATCAGGACAGGAATGAAAATGTGGGGCATTTATGTCCATCTATAGGGACATGATTTGTTTTATATGGGGAGGTGGAGTAATGCAACTACTAACACTGTGTCTCCGTGATATTAGTCTTGTCCAAATTCATCAAATCAAGTCATTTTTACTGACTGCACACTCGAAATAATAAAGGATTGAATAAATGATTCCAGCACATTTTACACTATAAAAGAAAATGTACAAACACCTCCAGGCAAATGTACATGTTGGGAAATACTGCATCATATTCCGTGGAAAAACCTTTTGCATTCATTCTTAAGCATCGAGGCACATGAAGGAATATTTACTTGTATTCTAGGTTCCACAAATCATGTTAGTATGGCCCTAAACAAGCCAATATGGCCTGATTCAAGTCAATACAGCCTTAATCAAGCCAATATGGCCCAATTCAAGCCACATTGGCACACTTTAAGCTGATAAGGCCCGATTCAAGCCAGTTTAGCCCAAGTAAAGCTGTTATACCCCAAATTAAGGTGATATGGCCCAATCCAAGCCAATATAGAGTAAATCAAGTGAATGTAGTGCAAATCAAAATGGCCCAAGTCAAGCCAATATTGCACTATTTAAGCTGGTATGGCCCAGATCAAGCTGATATGGCCTGATTCAAGCTAATATGGCCCAAACCAAGCAAATCTGAGCAAATTCAAGCCAATGTGACATTACTTAACTTTCCACTTTCAAATGAAATGTGTCTGTTCTTGGCTTACTTATATTAATAATTCATCCCCTGAGTGCTGTTGCTTTTATTATTTCATAACAAAGCTGAAAGATGACAAGATTTTTATTCAGTTTGTCACAAATCACCTTTTTGAACAAGAAAACATGAAGTGCTCATATCTAACAAATCAGCGATAACTTACTCCCTGGCAGAGTGTCAGACAGTTAGACAGAGAGACGCATGTACTCGCGTCAATACATATAGTTAAGCCTGCGCACCCCTGCTCAAATAACACGCTGCTGATTTTGTGAAAATAAATAAATAAAATAAAAAGGTTAACACCTTCTCTATACATTTTATCTTCTGTACACTTTACCACTGTTTATATGCTGGATTTATTTGGGGTAAAAAATGTGGCTCAGGCATGAGTTTCAGCACATTTTATTTGTTGTTTAATTCATATTTATAATGTTAAACTTGGCAAATGAATAGAAAAGGGGCAGTAACATTTACAATTAAGCCCCCCATAAAGAATTCATTATCAGTTAGAAAATCCACAAAACATGTCCTATGACCAGGGGTGGTCAAGCTTTTGCACACAAGTGTATACGGTATCTCACTGTGATCTAATAGACACACATACACATACACAGATACAGATATGGGCATACAGATATACAGCATCTCATCTGTTTGCCACAGATACACACATCCTTTCAGTGACTCACACACAAGCCACCCCCCTCGTGTGTGTATTTAGTACTGAGAGGATGAGTGTGTATCTTTTGCAGCAGCAGAATCTGCCCAATTTCCCCCAGATCCCACAGGGCAGACAGATTAGGAAGAGATCACATGAAACCGAGTGAGCAATTAACAGCAGCTCCATACACACACACACACACACACACACACACAGCCAGTGTGCAATGTTTCACTTGGCCCAAACACACCTAACCCCAGCAGCCAAGAGAGGGACACACATCTGCAAGTGCATGGACACACTCCTCCAAGGCAAAAACTGGCATCAAAGGGACTGAGCGGGCAAGCGAGAGAGCGCGAGCGAGAGAGAGAGAGAGGCAGAAGAAGAGATGAGAGGAGAGGAGAAGAGAAGAGTGCTCTGGTCCCATTCAACAAACACTTGAATTCGGGTTTGTAGCCAGACAAAACATGAAATGAAAAACAGCCCAGGCCTCGTGGGCCCCCGAAAAACCTGTACAAAGGCAAAGCTATTTCCTTTAATAGAGCGGCCAAATTCATTTTCCACCCTTTGGCGTTGACCCCCCTCTTGTCCTCCTTCTCCTTCTCTCTCTCTCTCTTCACCTGACAATCCCTCTCTCTCTTCCCCTCTTTCTATCTCCATCTCATTTTTTGTGACCTTTTGCTATAGTTCAGGTGATGGGAGGGGCCTGCGCTCAGGTCGGCGTCACGGTTAGCTGGCGCTGGCATGCAGCGACACACTTATTCAGGTCTGGTGGTTAATCTCACACACACACACACACACACACACACACACACACACACACACACACACACACACACACACACATATCCCACTATTATATATTATATATTAGCAACTATGTATTACAGTGTAATAACATTATAATAATATAATAAAATATTCTTACAATATGTCCCATAAATAATGATACATAATGCTATAATCTCAAACATATGGGACATATTACTATTTCAAATAGGTGCTTATGTATATACTATAATATGTGCCATTTGTTTAATGTGTAGTAAGTGCCTATATGTAATACTAATATGTGCCATATGTATAAATATGTATAGCACATAAAAAGCAATAAAGCACATTATTTAAAACCATTTATTTGGGAATTGAGTATGATTTCCCCATATATCATTGAAATAAATGCAAATAAATATAAATGTTGTAAAAACAAAAAAGACACACACACACACACACACACACACACACACACACACACACATATATATATATATATATATATATATATATATATATATATATATATATATACATACACATACACATGCACACACAACTACAATTAATGCTAGGCAGGCACAAACAAACCTACAAACCTTACATTATATGTAATGAGCCTTAAATCACACAAATGAAACATAGAGCTTTTGGTATAAAGTACAAAAAGGCATGTTCTGTTGGTGATGACAAGCTGGGTTACCACTCTGGATTTCCTCAGTTTTTCCCACAATGTACAAAAAAAAAAAACAAACACGCGCACATGCACCAAAACGTCAGGTGGTCAGGCAGTTAAAGTCCACACAATGCCAGCCCGCAGTCGATGACGTGTCAGACCACAGCTCACTGAGCCTAAATGGCTGTGGTTGGCGTGGGTGACTTATCAGAGGTGCAGGAAGCTGTGTGTGTGTGTGTGTGTGTTTGAGAGAGAGAGAGAGAGTGAGAGAGAGAGAGAGAGAGAGAGAGAGAGAGAGAGAGAGAAATTCATTCCAGAATAAAAGAAGCCATGTCCATCTGAGAGGATCCAGCTGAGCCCCAACACGCCAGGCACAGAGGGAGAATACCCAGACCTGGTTAGCGTGGGCTGCGAAGACAAGCAGTGGCAAAAACAGCCACGGAACCTGACAAGCATGCAGTATTTACACACATATTAACCCCCACAAGCACTCAAGACTTCCACACACTCTCAGACTAGGCCTGGGAGAGAAAACCATTCTAAATGATTATAAAGATTATGGGTAGACTGCACTGATCTGACATCAGGTTATCGAATCAGATGTAAAAAAAGAACAGGTCTGACTGAATCCTGTAACGCATCTACCCTGCTATAGTACACACTCACACTGTGTGACGTGATGATGTTCGCTGTGTAGTTATTCCTGAGGAGTAGTGGAGTGTTTGGGTAGTTTCAGGACGATAGCCCACATTTCGGTCTATGAAACGCTTCAATATAAAAATTGCTTATGTTGAAACAAAGAACCACTGGTTTCTCCATTGGCTGAAACGTCAGTATCATTATCTATTAATCTGATATATAAATAAATACTTGACACACATTAATAAGTGTTATTATTTGAATTGTTCACCATTTACACCAAGACAATCCAAGCCTAATCGTTAATTATAGGTTCTTAATAATGACTGGTTATTTCATACTCACAACTCATAAACAAAACTTGAAATATTACACATTTAGTTACAAAAACAATTCAAATCTCTTGCTAATTTTGTGATTTGTTAATTACCATTATATGGTTAATACATATTTTCTAAGATATGAATAATGAATTAATGTACGATTATTGTAAAGTTTTGACTTCACAAAAAATATATATTACCGACTTTATTTCACTGAAATTCAATATACTTGTGAAAAGCACTGCTTTAATTGTTTATATGTCACTAAGTAAATGGTAAATAGGGTAATAAACAGAGTTTACAGGGTAATAAATAGAGCTTAAAGGCTTATTCAAGGCTTATTCCTTAGTAATTACTACAAACTGTTCTGTTATTAGTATGTGCAGGCATGAGAGTGAGTAAAGTTGGGCCCACATAATGTGTACGAAGTTGAAGCCAAGCATTAGAAAATGACAAATATAGAAACGTAAAAATATATTACCAGCAAATTTTAGCCGATTGCCCAAATGCACAAGACTGAACAAGATCAGACTCCAACTGGCGTTTTAGAATCTGCATTAAGCTGAGCAGGTCTGGATTTGGGAAGTTGGGTGTGTATCCCAGACCGGACCGCAGTGACTAACCCTGACCCGAACTGCGCTCCAGACATACAAGCTAATCCACCAGCTGCTGCGGCGCAGATTGCGCAAGTTTCTCTCCTTAGTCATGGCTGTAATGCGTGTTTGCTGGTTCTTGTTTGTCAGCGCAGGTGAGACAGCCTGTTATTATCACGTCTCATCTGAGCCTGACGTCTTCTTCACAGCCGCATGGCAGCGGCGTTAAGGAAATCAGCCAGGCCTGTTTACGTCTGATTCGCAGACATGCTCAGACCAGCTGTTGACAAACACTTAGTCTGGTAGGATTTTAACGCAAACAAGTCAAGCTTCTTTCTGTTGGTCTGAGTTGATGGTCCCCTGGCAAATGATAAACCACTGCGGAGGGAAAGCGCTTTGTTCTGTTAGCTTTAAGGAAACATCAACTGATGGTGATTAATGGACGCTCGCAGAAAAAGCAGGAAACCCCCGTGAGTCACGAGCGATGGGAGTTTCCGGTGGTGCGAAAAAGATGAAAGATCTTTTCTCCGGCTTTCAGGATTGTTTCAGTGGCTGGAGCTGTGATGCTCGATCGTAAATCTGTTTTGATCAAAACACGAACAGTGATTTATTACCGAACGAATAAAAAAAACATGTTTTTAGTCTTTATATGTCGAGTTATTGCTTATTTTGCTATTTCAATGTAGTACTTATGTAAACAGTTACATAATGAATTGCACTTATATTTGAATTTCACTCTGACTCTCCTCTTATACTTGGACAATGGACTGAACCTACACTGTTTTTTTGGCCTTTACCCAAGTTTTGTCCATCTGTTTAGTCATGTCCAGGTCCACTTGTGGGCTAGACGTCCCCCTGATGGTCTCCCAGGCTTAAGCAGTGAAGGTCAGCACGTTCCTCCGAGACGTGAAGCTCAAAGCTTTCCCAACTGCAGCTAACAAATCACACTTGGAGGAAAATGCTAACTGCCCATTCTGTTACATCAGCTAAAACACACCTGCATCGGCTAACATCATGCTAAGTGACTGGAAGGAGGGACGGCCATCCAAACCAGCTATACGCTTTAGAGAATATCTTTAGCCCATTCTACAGGAAGACACTGTCTGAATAAAAATGAATCAATGAATCAGTGAATCAATGAACGACTCAGAACATCTGAATGAGACTGTACTGCAGTCAAGGCAGGCTCCGCTTCCTGCTTTGCGTCACTGTCCTGTGTCTGGCTTTGTTCCCTCTGGTTTGAGGATGTGCTAAGCGCCGTGAGAAACTCTGGATTATCCCAGCTCTTTTAGAGCTTTTTCAGGGTTCTGTCCTCCATCTGGCCCAGGCCGAGTGTGTGAAACTGGCCGCCGTTGAGTGATCCTCTACCTGCAAAAACAAAGCGCCCTCTCACTCCCCCCTACAGATTTGTCCAAGAACCCACCTTCTGTTTTCAGGCTCTTTCTCACTAGTTTCGGCGAAAGCATGCTGTAAACTGTATAAGCTGGGCCGTAATGTACGTCTTGTAAGTTTACTGTACAAGAGGCCACATTGAGGGCCGGGAGGTGCGATATTATTTATATTGATTGTGCTGCGTGCTAGATTATCCAGTAAGGATTCTCTGACCATTTCTCTGCAATAGAAGAAAACGATCATATTCTAACTGGGTCATCCATTAGCTTCGCTCACATGCAGATGGCATGAGTCATACATCACCCCATGCTGTCCTCTTACAGGTGGATTTTAGGATCATAGCAGCAGTCGCATTCCAGTCTGGGTCAAAGGCTGTCATCTTTGGCAATGATCAGCCATTCTCGAGCACTGTCGCAGTGTATGAAGCTGTAGTTAGGCTGGCGACAACAAAAGCTTGTTATCATTTGATAATTATTTATATCATTTCTCACTTGTAGCTCAACAATAGGAGAAATTCTGCCAAAAGCTCGGATTTGTGTTTGTAAGAAAGAGACAAGATTCATGACATGCATTTGAATTAGATTACAAGTCGTGCCTTGTTTTGCAGAAAGAAAAGAATATTTACATATCGCATTACACAATAACCTATGTAATATCCTTCTATGTGATTTAGGGATGCATCCATATTTTGCCCACTGAAAATGGTAAAAATAAGTACTTTCGGTTTTCAAGAGAGAACAAAAAGCTTTGACCTCAAAGTGTCAAAATCTAAAACTAGCAATAATTGAGAAATAGTGGTTAGAAATGCTTGTTCCTTTGGTTTACATACACTGGTCAGCGCAGACTTGTTCAAACAACCTGAGCAGCAGCTGATCAACAGTGAAAACGTCAGCCACGTGGAACTATTGCAGGGTTTCTACGAGGGACTCTAGATCAACGATTAATGTTCATGCTGAGTATCGAGGAGGGGTACAACATCCAGGGCTTCTGTATTACAGAAAAGGAAAGTCTCAGTTAAGATTCCAACGTCATCTGCCAGCAAAATAAATAAATAAATCATAAAGCGCAAAACATGACTAAAAAATGAGTTCTCTGTTGTCAAGTATAGACATAATGCAGTCCATATATTATAGCAATTTTAGTAAGTTTACTTTCTATAAGCTGTGGTGGTCAGCTTTGTTTTTGGGCAAGTTTGTTCTGAAGTTTGTTTTCGGCCATGGATTTTCATTATAGTGCAACGCTAATGTTTTATGTATTGGAGAATTTTAAGGGTTACAGGCGTGCAGTATTCCCCTTCTCTGACCTGGCGAAGTCCGACTCTCAATGCCCACAGTGAGGAGAGCACAGCTGTAGGAACACACAAGTGGAGTGTTTCCCCCAAGACATCAGCCCATAATCCCCTTCACTGTTGTTATAAGAAATGAGAATAACAGTAATATCCAGGGTTAAAAACAACACACATGCATTTCCCTGCAGGAGGGGGGGGGGGGGGGCTGCTCCGAACCGGCCTGGACCAGCCAGGTCGGCTCAGGGCTCAGAGCAACGCCTTTGGGACTTAAAATGTGTATATGTGTGTCTTATCTGTGTGGCTTCTGGTTTAACTACTGCTTTTGATTTGGCTTCCCCAGAACTATGGATTAAGAAAAGCCTTATCTCCATGCAAACGACCTGCAGTCTCCTGACTTCATATGAGAGCAGCCGCTCTTCTTTCGACAGGCGCTGCTCATGTGCTCACTGCTCTCCTCACCAACCAGTTCAGCAAACTTGCCTCAGGTATGAAAGTAGTCGCAGCAGGTCAAGCTACGGGTGTTATGACTTGCTTCTATATATATAGGGTTTTTCACCACGGGAGCACTGAGAGACAAAATTAGCTGGAAATCTAACATAGTCAGAAAAAAAGACAGAAAAAAAATACACCCCAAATTGTTTTTGTGTATCATTCCGACTCTAGACAAACTGTTTGGATCTATCACGACCTTGACAAAAGACGAAATCAGAAACGTCTGTAAACGACAGCTGCTCTTGTCGTTGCTTTATCATTACGGATGGACCAATAGAAATGGCTCTGAATATATAATAATACCTATTTTGTTCTGATGATATAGTAAGTTAGTAGTTTATTTATTGTATTGTGCAAGTCATTTCCTACAGACTTCAACAACAGGACAGCAGCTAAAAACAAAAAGAAAAACAAAAGAAAAACAGCAAAACACAGACACATACGGACGTCCACAAAGTCCATGAGGTAGCTTTCATTTTCTGCATTGTTATCTTGAGATAACGGGTTAATTATCTTTTTGTCTCAAATGAACAAAAGTTGTTGTCTTGAGACAATGGGTTCATCATCTTGTTTTCTCGAGATAGCAAAGTTCTTACCTTGACATAACAAGCAAATCATCTTGCTATCTCTAGATAAAGTTGTTACCTTAAAATAATGAGTTAATCATTTTGTTACCTCGAGATAAAGTTGTTTTTTTTTTTTTTTTTAAACCACGAGTTAACCATCTTGTTATCTTGATATAGCAAATTAGTTTTTTGAGACCAGGAGATACCAAAGTTGTTTTGAGCTCACAAGACCCAGGTTATAATGGACCATTTCTGTTGGTCCATTCATTGTGAAATTGCAACCGGAGGTTCATATTTTCAAAAATAAGTAGATAAATAAATAAATAAATTGGGGATAGAAGGTTCCTGCATGACGCTGACAACATGCAGCTTGAGGTGAACAATGTGTAGTAAGCAAACTGAAGTGCGGCTGATATAATAAGACATTTGTATCATGAGGTTATTTAGAACAATTTGTGTCACCTGATGGCTTGAGGATATTATAAATAGTATAAATACAATATACAATTATATGATCCACTTGTTCGACCACTGCATTATAATTCTATCCCCTCGTCACATTAGTACACGAAGCGTGAGTCGAAAGAGACAATAAGTGTACATTTAGCGGTCATCACGTCCTACGGTGCAGAGAACGCCTCTGCATTGAAACATAAAGCAGCTGACATCTTTGGAGCTGAGAGTGCGGCAATTACTCCCTTACAGAATCCTCGCTGTACGCTCACCTTTCAACTCCACACGGCACCTGCGACAACCCGAGATCAGCCGAACTAAAAACGGAAGACTTACTGCGGAGGAGTGCCATTAAAAAAGGCAGCAGAAGGAATGAAAGCAGAAATGATATCTAAAGTACACACTGCTATATGGGTTGGCCCAATTACATCAATTGTTTTTGATTTTCAGGCACTCAGAGGACAGGGTGAATTGCGCGACAGGCCTTAACCCACCTTGTGTCATTAAGCAATTACTGAGGGCACTTTTTAAAAATTGCTCCATTAAAGGGATAATGTTTTCTAATTTAGGATCAAAGGAGGACTTTTTTCGGCGTGCAGCAAAGGGACTTATTGCTCATTTCTTAAAATGAAAAGGATTGGCCGGAGTGGTCAAATAAAACTTGCCTCAGCACGAAGACGGATCGCTCTCATTCTCTCTCCCTTGGTCTACGGTGCTCTGCTCTGGAGGCGTGGGGGGACGGAGTGCGAGTGGAAAGTATTGCAATGCGTGTGTGTGTGTGTGTGTGTGTGTGTGTGTGTGTGTGTGTGTGTGTGCGTGTTGGCGGATCCTTTGAAGTCACAAGGCTGATTAAGGTCTGGAGCCTAGCCAGAGACAGAAACCCCAATTTTGATTAGCTTAAAATTTCAACCCCTCACTTTCATTTGTTCCCTGAGTGAAGTGGAAAAATAGACAGGTACAGGTTTTATAGGAAAGCCTGACAGAATAATTAATATATATTTTTCCCTCAGCCCAGCCAAGACATGTTTGGGGTGTGAATTTCTTCTCCTATAGCATCACATTGGAGGTATGAGGCTAATAGCTATAGTAATGTAATAACGGATGCTTATACCTAATAAATAAGCATCCAAAAAGCATGTACAAGTCATTACATGCTTACCTCAGTTTTTTAGTATAATCTCAAACAGACTTATTTGCCTGATTTACATGTATGCACTAGGCAGTCGCTCTTATCTTATATGTTAGGCGATTGGAATGTTAGGAGTCTTGCTCTTATTAATATAGCATGTTGCTCAATTGAACGCTTGTCCACTACATAGGTTGACGGTGTAATCCACTATGCTATTCCAACCATGGCACTATATGTCACTACAGACAAAATTCTGTAGTGCTTAAGCATTGAATAACATTTAAGAACATTCTTAAGTATTACTTTTTCAATACATTGTGCTTATGCATGTGTTACAAACATACACCAATCAGGCATAACATGATGACCACCTCCCTGTTTCTACACTCATTGTCCATTTTATCAGCTCCACTTACTGTATAGCTGCACTTTGTAGTTCTACAGTTACAGACTGTAGTCCATCTGTTTCTCTGATACTTTGTTACCCCCCTTTTACCCTGTTCTTCAGTGGTCAGGGCCCCCATAGACCCTCACAGAGCAGGTACTATTTGAGTGGTGGATCATTCTCAGCACTGCAGTGACACGTGACACTGATGTGGTGGTGGTGTGTTAGTGTGTGTTGTGCTGCTTGCACTATTCATATATATATATATATATATATATATATATATATATATATATATATATATATATATATATATATATATATATATATATATATGCCACTGAATGGCAATATGGTATTCTACCATTAAGTTCCATTAATAGCAAATAATGCTTCTTAACTATATCAACAAGTCATTTATGTAATAAAACATGCATCATAAAAGCTTTTTCAATATGTAGTCCCTATACATGTGTTGTGAAGTGCCTATGCAGGGAGCCTTCGAGTAAAGTTTAAAGAAAATATGGTTTTAAAAAAGCAAACTACTATTGTTAGCTAAACATTTATACCATTATTAAAATAAATAATGTCTGTCATTAGACATTATGTGTGTGTCAGACTGTCATGAAGCAAACGATGCCTTTAAACGTGTGCTCGTGAACACCTCATTTATATAGTGAGCAAGAAGTGATCAACGACAAAAAGCATGAGACGGAACAGAAAACACAAGCGTGTTACAGAAATTCTGCCCAAGCAAATTCTCTTCAAGCACATGGATCTAATTGGTAGTCAATGCCTCGAACTGCTCTTAATTGCTTTGTCTGCTAAAAGTGGTCGGCCTAACACAAGCAGCATTAAATAAAGCCCACCATTCAAATAGCTGCTCCAGCCTGTTCTTTGTTTATTAGCTTGAATGGCTCTAATACCTCACCATTAACCCAGAGCAAAAGCTATTCATATCCATAACCCTCTCCCTACTGCAATCTGGGACAATGATGACACACTGTGTGTAAGTGGGCTTTGAACAGACTAAAGACCACCATCAATGTCGCTCAGCCACGCTGCCATGCAGCGCTTTTACATGCAGAGAGAACAAACTGAACGCAGCACCAACTGAACTTCCAGCACCAGCAAACAAAAGCTAAAGATCAAGCAAAACAAGAGGACAACAGCCAACCAGGTGCTGCCATTCTGTGTGGGGTATTGAAGGTTTGGGGTTTACAGTAATTGGGGACGAGACGCAGCTCTATGTGGGAGGCCTGGATGCCCGGATGCCCGTTAGTTTTTGGGGTGTGGAGCTTGTTGGCCCAGTCTGCTCCCAATTACTCTGAGCCTGGTGACAGGCAGTGGCTTTAGCCCTGCTTTGTGCTCCTGACTGTTTGCTTAAGAAATCCAAATCCGCTCGGTCAGCACTTAATTGGTGGATGCTGCACTTTTGTCATGTAAATGGCGAAGGATTCACACACTTTGGTGAAACACCTTTCAATTAGCTGAGGGTAATATAGGCACAAAGGGTCAAATTATTTGTAGCATACTTTTTGCACAACTCTGGCTTGCTACAGTTTCCCATGAAGCACTTATAAGAATCTGACTGTCCTCTTTAAGCCTGATTTTACCAGAGAAGATTCTTTTGTAAGGGATTTCACAAGCTAATTCACTTTTGACACCATGTAAAAATGCTTGTTTCACAATTAAAGACCTAAAGAAGTTATGAAAAGTGTAAATGTAACACTGAAGGGAAAACGTTAGCAGGCAAGCAATGCTGCTTTGAAGATATGGACAGTAATGGTGATATATTTGAATTCAGATAGCCCAGACTGTGCAGATACAACTTGACAGACATCACACTCAATAACAATAACAACATGGAGCATAGCAGTACTATAAGATGAATGGGAACATTAAAAACTAATCTTGTCCAAATAGTACTTTAATTACTCTACCCTCCCAAAAAAGATGATTGCAGCTCAAACACGGCTGAAGAGATGTAGTGCGGGTGTGTTTTATTGATCTCTAAAGCATCTGAACTCTGATCATTGCTCAACATCTCTTCCAAAGGTTCTGGTGAAGAGATTGAAGAGAGATACAGAAAATCATTACACGCTGTAAGAGACTCGTAACACTTAAGGGTCGCTGACAAAATCTGACATGTCAGAAATTAAATATCGTGTCTCTTGTCCTCTGAGAAGGTCAGAATTATCATTTTCTAGCTGCCATTCAGCCACTCTTATGATCCTGCAGGTGACAAAGATTAGGAATTAGGAATTCTCATTTGAGACGGTTGAGGCCAGGTAAGGCCCCGCAGATGGGCCTCTTTCTCACCTGAACTAACGTTACTATAAAAGCATCTTCTCTCTATCTCATTTAGCACTGTCGCTCTGAGCGCTCCTCAGCCTGAAACCACTGGGACATCAAGTGTGTGGAACATCTTTACCACATTACGAACATTCAGATTTCCAAGAGAAGCAAGAGCCTTGTCAAAATGTTTTAGTTCTGCTGAAGCACTTACACTGACAATCATTTTAGCAGAAAAATGTTGGGCCCCTGGAAAGTAGTGACAGAGACACTATGCCAAAAGGTATCTGACTTTTATAAGAGATGTACATAAGCCTGCCATAAAGTCTGTTTTAACAGTAGTCTTTTAAGATTACGCCTGTATTCTGAGGCCAAAGAACCCCAGATGCATACAGGAAAGAGTCTCTGACCATCAGTCTATTATTCAGGGAACTGCCATTCTGCTTGACTCTTCCTTCAAGCCACCCCACTTGCAGCTGCATCATCCCATGATCTTCTCCTAGTGGTGGCCATTAACGAGTGTCTATTCTATTCTAAAGGTCATCAACAGAGATTTTGGTTCTAAATGTCCTAAGACGCTTATAGAGTTCTCCTTTTGTGTCTTGATTCCAGTGTTTCTGCTTTATGTTCTTAAGACGTTTCTCCTTTTGAGTGTTGGTTCCTCTCAGTTGTCCATCTTTATGGTCTTTGGAAGTTTTTCATTTTGAGTCTAAGTTTCTCTCTGTGTTCCTTCATCATGCTCTTTAGGACTTTTTCCTTTTGATTCTAGGTTCCTGTTAGTGTTCCTTCTTTATGTTCTTGGGAAGTTTTTCATTTTGAGTCTTGATTCCTCCCAGTGTTCCTTCTTCTTGGTCTTTGTGCGGGAATCTTCCATTTTGAGTCTAGGTTCCCCTCGGTGTTCCATTTTTGTGTGTGTGTGTGTTCTCTGAGAGCTGTTGTTCTTGATTGCTCTCAAGGTTCCTTCTTCTAGCTCTCTGAATTTTTTTATTTTTACTTTGAGTCTTTATTTCTCTCAGTGTTCCTTTATCATGCTCTTTGGGAAATTTTCCTTTTGACTCTAGGTTCCTCTTATTGGTCCTTCTTTATGCTCTTTGGAAGTTTTTCATTTTGAGTCTTGATTCCTCTCAGTGTTCCTTCTTCTTGCTCTTAGGAAGGTTATCATTTTGATTCTAGGTTCCTCTCAGTGTTCCTTCTCCATGTTCTTTGGAGGGTTTTGTTTTTGAGTCTTAACTATTCTCAGTGTTTCTTCTTTATGTTCTTTCAGGGTTTCTCCTTTTGAGTGTAGGTTACTCAGTGTTTCCTCCTTATGCTCTTGAAGAGCTTTTTCTTTGAGTTTTGGTTCTCCTCAATGTTTCTTCCTCATGCTTTTGGGAAGTATTTCTCTTTTGCTTCCTATCAATGTTTCTTCCACACGCTTTTAGAGTTTCTACTTTAGAGCCTTGGTTCCTCTTAGTGTGTCCTTCTCATGTTCTTCCGGAGGTTTTTCTTTTGAGTCTGGTTCCTCTCAGTGTTCCCTTATGCTTTCAGAATGTGAACTGCTACTATGGTCCTCGGCTCACTGATTTCTGGAAAAGATACTCTGGGACAATTTCTGTTGCTACACAAACAAAACTCAATTGAATTAAGTGGAATAGCATATGGCAAATCTGAAGATCCATGATTCATGTATATCATCGAGCGGCAAGACCTGTTTATGAGGATGATGATGAGATGAGATACATCTGTTTAGACCTGTTTACACAATCTCTCTCCCCAACCCCCCACCACCACCTCTCTCTATCTCTTTCACTGGGAGAAAAGAGGAGGTCAGCAAAAGCAGGGACAAAAAAGAAACAAAGACAGCAGTTGGTATTTTGTCTAACGTCAAGTGATAGTCCCCCCCTAACCTAAAATAGAAAAATGACACTAGTTCATTTTGTCCACTCTGGGTGTGTTTGTCTACGCTGAGCTGTCAAGAGAGAAAAATCACTCGGCTGCTCGGCTGAGGCAAGTAAAATAAGGCTTGAGCTCTAAAAATATACAACAAAAAATGGGGGAACGGAGGTGGAGAAAAAAAAGAAACACTGGGTTTAAGACTGCACCGACCTTGTAGTCTGTTTGTACATAATGGTTGGCATGTAGTCGTTTCTTTAAAGTCTTGCCTAAAGAAAAGAAACAAAAATGATTGCAGCGATGCACAAGGCTGAGCGCTCAATTAAATGTCCCTGCGAAAAAATCCAAAGCAGAAGCTCTAGAGTAAACTTCCTTGAAGAAGCAGGACGCCCCGTTTGAAATGTGGCCATGGACGATGACCAAGGTAAATGAAACAATCCAAAACAATCGCATACTGTCCTTGCTGACCACCTGGCCGTGGAGCCCAAAGAAGAAGAAACCGTTTCAAAGCCTTTGCTTACTTGCCACTATTCCAGAATCTGCTCCTCTGGCTGCTGTTACAGCCTCCGGTCCAGATGTGTGTCCCATCTGTCTCGGCTAGAATTCTCACATCCTCTACCGCTCACTCACACATGCTCTGTATCACTGGCATCTTTTTACTGTTGTTTTATACCAAAATCATTAAAAGCCCCCTGCCCCAAAACCAGATGGCCTTTATATAGTCCCTCAGCTTTGATAAAAAATAATAATAAAAAAAACACTACTGGACGGAGGAACTACGTCTGCATACATGTTAAAAGGCGCAGCAGGTGTGCGAGGTGAAAACCCACTTTAGGGTCAGGCTATACATTTGTGCGACAACTATGAGGGGCCAAAAGGTCACTTATAATTGCACCTAACCTCTTTCACAGGTGCTGGCAAGATTCCGTACAAGTGAGATTCCTTTCTTTTCTGGAATATTCCACAGTTTTTTTTTCTTTTCTTCTTTGCCTGGCTGAAAGTAGTCAGAGCAGAACTCATTATAAAGTCTATAGCTGATGGAGAGAATGGGAGGTGTGAGCAGGGACATATGAGGACGTAATTAGTTCCCTTCTCCACAGGAGACAACTTGCCGATGAGACAAAGAATGTCAGAATTTCATGCAGAAGAATTCTCCTTCATCCTCTTTTCTTTTGGCTCATCTGAAAAGAGCTGGGTTCTAGAGCATCTAATGCAGCAATGCAGTAAACATCTCTACATGCAGGCTCTTTATGTCAATAAACAGAAGGAACTTCAGACAAATCATGTAGAATTCTGGTGCAACAATGTAAAACATTACTGACAAATCTGACAAACCTTTTTTACAGATGCTGAACTGATATATTTAAATTATATTAACATTTCTGAAATGACAATATTTTCACTTTCACATTACACTTTTCACATGTGTTTTAAAAATACGCTGTTAGCTTCTATCTAAGTGTATAATATCCTTGTACTCATGCAGCTAACAAGCAATTTAAACCCTTAAAATCCCAGCCTAGTTATATCCTAAGACTTATAATTGAATAACTGCATGGACTACCATGCAAACTGGCCATTAAATAGTGGCAAGCTTAAATGCAGTCAAAACATGGGTATTACTGATTTAAAGTGGTTGTTATGTGGTTTACTTTCCTCTTTAACCCCTGAATGATCATGAGCCACCAGCACACCAAGATTTTCATTTTACTCTTCTATAACAAATGATATGAAGTCTGCAGCTCTGAGCTCGGTCAAGCTCCACTGTCACAAGTATCTGGCTTGCGGCCTAGTAAAACTCCACTGCTGCAGTACAAAGAGACCCAGATCACAGCCTAGTTAAACTGCAAAGTTCCCTAGCTTGCAGTCTAGTTGACATGGTGCAAAGTGCCTGGCTTGCGGCCTAGTCAAACTTTGCTGTTGCGGGGCAAAGTTCCAGGGTCATTGCCTAGCCTAGCTCTGTTACTGTGGTGCAAAGACAGCCTAGTTGAAATCCGCTGTCATGGTGCAAACATCCTGCTCACAGTGCCTGGCTTGTGGCCTAATAATACTCCTATGTCATGGTGCAAACTCTATGCTCATAGCCTTGTCAAACTCTGCTGCCATGATGCAAAGTCCTTGGCTTGCGGCCTTGTCAAACCTCGCTGTCCCTGAGTCACAGCCTAGCCTAACTCTGCTACCATGGTGCAAAGTCCCACGGTTGCCACTAAGTCTAACTCTGTTACTATAGTGCAAAGTCTCCGACTCACGGCCCAGTCAAACTCCACTTTTATGGTGCAAAGGCCCCAGCTTGTGGTCCAGTCATGCTCTACTGTTATGGTGCAAAGGCCCCAGCTTGTGGTCCAGTCAAACTCCACTGTAATGTGCAAAGTCTCTGGCTCTCGGCCTAGTCGAGTCCTCTTTCATAGAGTAAAGTCCTCGGCTTGCAGCCTCATTAAACTCGCCTATAATGGTGCAATGTCCCCAGACATTGGCCTAGTCAAACTATGCTTTCACAAAGCAAAGTCTCTGGCTCACAGCCTAGTCAAACTTCGGTGTCACAAAATACAGGATGTAATAAGGCTGGGATTTTAGGGGTCAACATAGTTGCACACAGTTTATGTCACCTCTATAACAGTGGTATAAACAGAGCACTCTACAATAAAATAGAATCGCCATTAAATCAGACATAATACAGCCAAATATTCCTTGCCCTTTTTGTCTTTGAGAGTGTGCTTATATGTACACGAGAGCTTGTTTATACACATTCATGACTGTACCATGTTATTTGATGCTGTGTAAAGCATGGCTGTATTGATGTCAGGGGTGGGACATTTTTATTGTAAGTGGGTATGACAGGTCAGCCCACAGCAAGGAAGGGAGATGTAGAGATGTGAAATGGTCGTAAGTGGCAGCAGCGTAGCGCGACTCTTTACCAGCATGGCACTCACCATTCGGCCTGTCACACTCTCTTCAAACACACTGAGCTAAAGAAGACCCCCTCACTTGCGTCTTTTACGCACACACGTGGACAGAACACATCTGAAAACCACTGCAAACACACTGTACACACCCTCTCAAATCATTTACGCACTGTTCCTCCCTCGCATGTGCACACTCCCTCATGCCTTCTCACACATTTTAAGTGCAAGCTGTGGCAGGCAGGTTTGATCTGATCTGGAGTCTGCCGGGTGCACTCCGGGGGTCTATGGCAGCTGCTCTCAGGCATCTCTGATATGTGTGTGTGCGTGTGTGTCTGGATCCTCATATTGGCCTCCTTTATCGCCCCCCCCCCCCCCCCCCCCCCCTTCCACTGGAGGAAATGAAACACTTTAGCCTCGACCCAGCAAACATGATACAACCCAACCTGCCACTCGCACAAACAACAGTACCAGGAGGCACAGCTGGAGGCCTGCACATCTGTATGTATTAGCTTGCACTTATGTAACCTTGCCCTTTAGAATGAACTGGGGACTTGCTATACTCAGTGTTTTACTGTGCACCCCGTATAAAAAGTGCTTTATTGAAGATACATTACAAATTGGAATATGATGACAGCGCCTAAGAACATGCTTAGTTGTCACAAAGGACGTCCTATTTCACTGGGCATCACTGTGCTTGCAACAGTCTGGTTCTTCAAAGGTTCTTTAGTAAAGACAGTGGTTCTATACACTTACAAATGATGGTTTTTCAAGGGTTCTTTAGTAGAGAAAATGGTTTGATATAAAACCTTTCTAAACAAAAAGAGTTCTACATAAAGCCATTTACAATGCATTCTATGTTGACCTGACCATGCGAATGGTCCTTTGAGTATTCATGCTTGTGTCTTTGCTAAAGAACACTTTAAGAACCATCTTTTTTTAGGACTGTACTTTCACTTACTTTTATTGTTTTAATCCCTTGTACTATAAAGTTCTATATGTGGGTCCACACATCGGTTCCTGGCTAATTTGCATATTGGTTAGTTGCTACTGAATTATTAATCTTAAAGGGACATTCTGGCCAAATTGGCAACTCACCCATTGCAACATCTGTTGTAAACATGCCAGCTCACCGTCTACGATGGCACCGCAGTAGTCTTGACTGTTCAAGGTTCCAGTTCAAAGACTAGGAAACCCCTTTCTGATGATGTATCGCGAAGGTGGGAGGGTCTTTTGCACACAACTTTGTGGTGGACACATGAAGGGCTGCAGACGGAGACCATATCGCTGACTCTTTGGCTAGGAAGCCAAATGTCATGTAATCGCCATGGTCACCATTGTCAACGTATGATACATTTGTGCAGTGCTTGCAGCGTAGTGTAGTGAAAGACCACCCATGGATAAAAACACAAAACAGGATACAAAATGTTGCAAACTGATAGAAAAAGAAGGCTATTTCACTGAGCAGTAAATAGCATATAGCATATTCATAACACTATCGAATGGTTATTTCACATATATGGTCCACGAATCAAACAGAAGGCATCGGTGTCTACTACTATTCACATATCAAAAATCAAGTGCAGTCAAATTTGATCATAAGGCATGTTTCATAACAAATAAATGTACATGTCCAAGTCATTGCACTGTAGTACTAAGACATATCTAGCATACCTTCCCAGAATTGAATGGTCATATTATTCATTGAATAATAGGATCGGAATGCTATTGCCTGATCAGGACAAATAACTAAGTCGGGACATCCCTGTTCTTAAGATTAATAACCGAATAATAAGCCTAGTATTCAAAGAGTTCATATATTTCAATGTGTCATCAGAGCAGTGCTTCACTAGCTATATTCCACTGTGCCTCACTACATACCTGAAGCGCACTTTGTACGCTGTGATTTCCCTTTTTCTGCACCGAAAATGCGTTCTCATGTCTTTCCCCGCACTCTCCTGCACTCTCAGGTTCAGACAGGAGTCTTTCCCTCCCTTATCACCAGCCATCTCCAGCTGCCTACTAATATACGTCGATTCCTTTTGTGCTGGACAATCAGAGAGGCCTTCGCTTCAGGCTTGCTCTATTGCTTTAGTTCTTATTTTAAAAAAGGATATCTGACATTCGGGCATGCAGAGCTCCAAGTTACAGCGTGGATAATAGCTGAGAAAAGATATGAAAAAAAAAAGAGAAAGATTCCAAGTGAGAAACAAAGGACTTCCCAACAATAAAAGGGACAAGAAAGCATTGAAAGAACAAGAAAAAAGGGCCTTAAAACTTCACAGGAATCTAAATAATTGAACACGTCTGTATGCGCTCATCCGGCAACGAAAGGAGAGAGGAGAAGAGAGGAAGAGGAAGAGAGAGAGAGAGAGGGAGAGAGAGAGAGAGAGAGAGAGAGAGAGAGAGAGAGAGAGAGGGAGAGAGAGAGAGAGAGAGAGAGCGAGAGAGAGCGAGAGAGGTGTGGAGAGGCAGATGAAACCGAATGCAGATCAGTGATGCTTTTCAACCCCCGACACACAACCCGCTGAGCTTAACATCATCATCATCACACATCAGCTTTCCACCATATCAAAGAACGAGGTTTGCCTCGACTTGCTGTTCGTAGATAGATACACAGGTAAACAAAGACAGGAAGGGAGAAAAGGCCCAGACTGCACAAACATAACACAGATAAGGAGTGTGATATGTGCTCTATAGTGCTCAGTTGCTCATGCCAGTGTTGCATGGTAGGTGGTTTGGGGGCAGTCAGTGACCATCGACTTGACTATGCTCTCCCCACAAATGTGTTTGTTCATGGTTACTGTCTTGGGTTTGGATGGTCCCATTCAGAACCTAAATGATCTAAACTGAAAGCATCTTATAAAAGAGTTTCATTCTGTAAAGATCTTTTAAAGGATTCTACCAATTATTCCTGTCATGTTTTGGCCTATGTGTTGGCATTACAGCACAGAAAGCGCAACATTAAATGAAAGTAGGGTTTCCCAACCCAGGGTTTGTGGTTCTCAGTGGCACTGCATAGAACTGATTGGTGTTGTTGGAACAAGACCTCCAAAGCAGTAACTTTACAGGAGAAGGAAAAAACATACATTACTTTTAATGTAAGTCCAAATAAACCCTTTAATGTAAACTTTACTATAATCGACTAAGAAAAAGTGACAAGGGTTAATATTTCCTTTCCACAATGTTGTGATAAATTTAACATAACGAATCTTGTAACTATGTGATAATTTCACATAGGTTATAGTGAATAGCCAGCTCGCTAGCTAAAACATCATTCTAACCTAAAATGTCAATCTTTAACTCCTTAAAATCACACAAAGTGGACAGATATGTAGTAATTAAAAGAAAATCTTAGATGGTGAAGGCTCGCAAGTTTCCTCTAAGACAGCATAGAGAATCACTGGACAGCTCAACACGCTTGGAGGAGAACACTAACCTTAACTAACAGAAGTCCACATTGGCTAGCTATGCGTTCAGTGATGGGAGAGAGGGAGGACCATGCCAATTATGCTGTCTTATACTCGGGGTCCAGGATGGCTATGGTATCGCTGAAGATTGATGGTGGTATCATGGTCTCCCAGTGATAGGGCTAAGACTTACAACACTTACAGTTGGGCCAGCAAATAATTTAGGCTCAAACTAAAGGCAAAAAAAGCCTGGGAACCTGTGACCTAGGGCAAGCTACTAGGTAAAGGTAGCAGAGCAAGAGGATCAGAACTGGATCAGGCTTAATTTAGCCAGTACCAAAAGCAAAACAATATATCATAATCAAGCTACTCAGTAAGAACACAGCATGGTATAAATCCTTAGACCTCAATGCTAGACGTTCTCATTTGAGTTGATCAGAAAGGATCAGAAATATCAGAACTAAGTCGATGATATGTAGACTAGCATTCTGTAAAGCTTATCCAACATTATAACAGTATCTACAAAAGAAAGCACTTGTGGGCGGAGCATGCTCAGGTCAGTTCTTACATGCTCAAATAGTGTCTATGCATGTGACTAAAGTTCCTGTCCAGCCTTGGCTCCCCTCAGTGGCACAGACTCACAATAGACTTCTGTGGGATGCCATTCTCTCGCTCTCTATCTCTGTCACTCTCTCTCTTTCTCTCCTTTGCGTTCTTGTGTCTGTCCACGGTGAGACGCAGGGCGCAGCTTTGGAAGGACAGACAGGAACGGTGACTGCTGGGAGCTTGTGTGCGCTCAAGCAGAGAGGATTCTGGGGGATTTGGGGGGCTTGGTCCAGCGGCAATAAAAGGCCTGCAACAGGATCCCGGCCGAGATTAATGACCGAGATAGGCTGCCGTAATGCCATTTAAATGGGAAAGTAATTAAAGTGCACCTTCCATGAAAATTATTCATTGCTGAAGGATTGGGTGACAGACAAATCTGGAGGTATTCCGCACAAAGCCACAGGTTAAGTGCCCGTGGCTCCGTCCAGCCAGGGCCTCGGCCGAACAGACCACCGGCGATCCAGCCACAGCTGCTGAATTGTCGAGGACGCTCCAGGCCTTATCACGTTACCTCATATGGAGTTACCGAAAGGAGACAGAGGGAGAAAGGGGAGACAGAAAGAGTGAGAGAGAGGGAGGGAAGGAGAAAGATAGAGTGAGGGAGAGAAACAGCAAGTGAGAGTGTTGGGAGATGGGAGAAAGGGCTCCCAGGTAACATAAAACTACATACAAGCGCTACAAAAGAGGCTTGTGGGATCCGCTTAACTAGAAACCCACACCGCCTGGCACTGGCCCGCTGGGAATCCCGTGAATCAATCAGTCCATTCTGTTTATTGGCCTTGCCACAGATTAGGACTTTAAAGAGATCGATCAATGGCCTTATTGTTCCCCGAAGTGTGATCCGTCTCCGAGGTATCCAACGGGATCCGTTCGGCAGCGATAACGCATCGATAGAGTGGCCGTATTAATTACAGACGAAGGGCCTCGTTCTCGGGCTCCCGAACACATGCTCTTTCAACACGTCCAGAGCTGGTGGAAACGCTCAGCCGAGAGAAGAGGCTGACAGACTGATTTAAAACAGTCTCAAGTTAAGCTCTTGAGGAATTCCACACTTCTAAAGGTGTAAATAAACTCGTTTAGAGTGGTTTGATATGAAATGGTGAATTGTAGAGAAATCGGTGATGATAGAAACCAAGAGTCACAATGTCTATAGCAAAAATATTCACTACTAACTTACTCTTTTTTAGCCTCACAACAGGAAAACTCACCTCCTCGTTTAATCCAACCCTGCAGTGAATTTACTGAACGCACATACACTAGGAGGCAGTGAGCACACTTGCCCAGAGTGGTGGGCAGCCCTATTCTCAGCACCTGGGGAGCAGTTGGAGGTTGGGTGCCTTGCTCAAGAGCATTTCAGTCATGTCCGGAGATCATCAGCTCAGGAGATTGAACCAACGACCTTGCGGTCACAAGGCTGGTTCCCTAACCTCCAGGCCACGACTGCTGCAAAAAAGGAGGTGCACCATTCCAGGAGGTACTGCAATACCAAGTCGATGCGTGGACAAAGCAAGCTCCTCTTTCATCTCCCTGTCCTAAAAACAATTTAATACATCCTCGTATGGATTAAAAAGAACAGATGCTACAATTGAAAGAGAAGTGATTAGTGACCACTAATAGCAACAACCAACATGTGTCATCTGAAACTTTATATGCAACATTGATAGCAATACAATAGTAGTAAATCTGAAAGTTTTGAGTACTACTTTGCCTTACAACACCTTCTACATACTTTTCCACCAGGAAAGGCTTTAAAACTATGTTTTAGGCCAAAACGTTCTTGGAAAAACTATGGCAAAACAGTGTCTCCGACATCAGGCAGCACATCTGTCACAATTTTCGTTTACTAACTTTCTGTGAGGAAGCTTTTAGAGCCTTTAGACACTTTGGATGTCTTGCTCCTATCAGCACCACTATAAACAATTCTGACTCTGCAAGGTTCTCTGGAACAGAGTACTTCATATTAAAGGTGTGAGCAGTGCAGCCCCACTGCAGTTGAACTTCTTAGCCCATTCAGCATCTGTCATCATAGGAACTGATGTTTGCTGAGTAGTATTCTTCTCTTTTAGGGATTTTTGGTCTAAAATAAAATGCTAATGCTCGAAAGTGAGAGATGGTGCAGTACCAGGACAAAATGAACATAAACCCAGGAACTAAATGTGAAACAAATAAAAGTGAAACTGAGGAAAATGTCGACTCCTTTCCTCACAAACATTTAACAGAAATAAAAGTATTGTCATTTGAAACTGCTCAACACAAGTGCACACCCATCAAAATATTAGCTTAAGTACACAGAGCCCAGTAAACAGAGTGGGCTATTACCCGTGAGAACAACAGCTTTGCTTTGCGATGTTTTTCTTCACTGTGCTAGCGAGGCCCACTGGTGTAGGCTTTGATAAGAGCTAGGCTCCTCCAGCAAAAGAGACAAGCACTCTGAGCGCTATTTACCTCTTTACGCTCAGCGTGTGCGGAGAGGCTTTGCGGATCAAAGCTGAACGCTCGCTCGTACTGGTGCACTTTTAGTTCTCTTTTTAAAACCGCAGCGAGAAGAGAGGCGAAAGAAGTGGCCGGTTTTCCACTGCGAGTTTGGAACTATGAGCTTTGGGTCCGAGTCCCGGTTCCTAACTCCTTTAAGCACATACAAGATTACGCAACTCTTGAGCCCACTGAGATTAGCTAAAAATAGTCTGGGAAGGAAAACTAATGCTCTGAGTTTCAGGATTCCAGCCTTGATCCACAAAACCACACCAACATGATCATGCTACCACCTTAATGAAGTGACCATACATGTGGACGAACCCTGTAGATTAGCTCTGGTTCTGTTTCTGAAATGATCCCAAATTAGGCTTTTGCTTCAGCTAGAGTCCCAAACGCTGGCGATGCAGGCAGCCATCAGAGCAGACTATACCCAGCATGTGTCTGACAAGTACAGGTAGGATTCAAAATCCATTCGTTTGGTTTCTCACCATTTCTGACTTTATAGAATTTACTGCATAAAGACGAGGGGTGCACTGATATTAGAACCATGGCCTGATGCCGATATCTGACATGTTTCATTTACATACCTGCCAATGACGAAACATAAATATCTATACAATGTGGACTCGTTAGCATAACAATACTAATAGTTAAAATAATAAGAGCATAAGTGCACTTTATATTCGTTAGCTCCCTTTCACCCTGTTCCACAGGACCACCACAGAGCAGGTAATTTGGGTGGTGGATCATTCTCAGCACTGCAGTAACACCATTACGGTGGTGGTGTGTTAGTGTGTGTTGTGCTGGTCTGAGTGGATCAGACACAGCAGTGCTGCTGGAGTTTTTAAACACCTCAGTGTCACTGCTGGACTGAGAATAGTCCACCAACCACAAATATCCAGCTATCAGTGTCCTGTGACCACTGATGAAGAACTAGAGGACGACCAACACAAACCGTGCAGCAGCAGATGAGCTGTCGTCCCTGACTTTACATCTACAAGGTGGACCGACAAGGTAGGAGTGTCTAATAGACACAATAGACAGTGAGTGATTTAACAGAGTGCTGGAGTGTTTAAAAACTCCAGCAGCACTGCTGTGTCTGATCCACTCGTACCAGCTGAACTCACTCTAAAACTCCACCACTACGTCAGTGTCACTGCTTAGAACGAACCACCACCCAAATACATCCTCTGTGGTGGTCCCGTGGGGGTCCTGACCATTGAAGAACAAGGATCACCATCATTCTGTTGCTATTTTATGTTTACTGATGCACGTTGCTTCTTGCCCGAAGAGGTAAACAAACAAATCTGTGTTGAATCTGACATTTTTAAGCACAAAAAGTTGAGTTTTGTTTTCCAACCGGCCTTCTTGCTTCACACAAGTGATGGTTTGGCAGGCCTTGAGGTGGAAAAGCTTGAGAATTCCTGATATAGGCTGCACATCGTGTTCACTTTACAGGCCAAATCAAGACATCGGTGGGATAATTTTTTGCCAATAATAAAATTTCAAGCATTGTGTATCTCTAATATGAATAACTCTCTCTCTCTCTCTCTCTCTCTCTCTCTCTCTCTCTCTCTCTCACACACACAGCAATGCTGGTGATTCATGATCTGATTCAAGCCTGATTCCGCACTGTTCGCTGGAAAGCTTTTTTTTTCCCCAGCACGGGGCGATGCAGGGGCAGTGTACTGAATAAATATTAATGCTTATTGTACGAGCAATTCACACTCGAGAGCACGGAACAAAGGGTGTTGTTTTTTTGGAAGGGGAGACCAATAAACAGACAGAAAGGGAAAGAGGGAGGGAGCGAGACAGAGCTAAAGAGAACAGAGCAGGAGAGAGAGAGAGAGAGAGAGAGAGAGATTTGAGGGCAGCGTACTGTAGAGCTGTCGAGTTACAATAGCAGGCTGATTGAAATGCTCTCCATCTAACTTCCCATGTAAGTTCTCGAGCCAGAAAAAAAGAAAATGGCTAGAAAGAAGAAGAAGAGGAGGGGGGATTCAAATTCACAGTTGTCTACAAGCTGGTGGAGAGGTGGAAAAGAGAAAGAACGAAGGAGACGGAAAGAACGGGGAAAGAAATAATAATAAAAAAAAACTTGATGATAATGAACCTGCTGGTTGAAAAACAGTAGCTATTTAAACCCTTTTAAAACAGAACCGGGAAGTAATTAGGTTTCAGAGGAACAATACTTAGTGCGCTCTCTCTCTCTCTCTCTCTCTCTCTCTCTCTCTCTCTCTCTCTCTCTCTCTCTCTCACACACTCTATTCCGCTCTATCTCTCTTTCTTTCGCTCTGCATGAGAAAGTAACATAAGGGTAATTAAGGGGAGGTGTGAATTCCTCATCAGATGCATCTTTGTCTGCAAGCCCACCCCACACCTTCACCCCTCCTCTTCCTGATTAAAATGCAGCGAGCCCCCCTCTCTATCTCTCCCAAATCACTCTATTTTCCATCGCTTCCTGTAGCGCGTCTCTTTGTCTCTGTTCCTCTTTACCTCTCTCTGCAGTTAGCAGACATACTATATTTACCGAGCTATTTAGCATTAACTCTGATGCCTTATTTCTGCAGAATACCTTCCACAGCCTCTCTCTCTCTCTCTCTCCTCCACAGACTATCTCAGATGTCATCTGCATGCGTAAGCCCCACTGTAGAGCTACACGGGCTTGTTAACCCGTGTTTTAAATAGATAAAATCTCTTTGGCACATTTAGCCCAAATGGATGATGTGTTTCCAAAGTTCACTACTATAATTTTACACCAGGTGTTTTGTACCAGCTTTGCACCAAATTTCCAAAATAGACATCCCGTGGTTGGTGGGATTGGGGGGGTTAAAATGAGGTCTTTTGTCATTTCTTTTCATCTCTCAAAATTTTGATAATTATCTGGTTCATTTAATTTCTTTCTACATTTTTCTTCAAAATACACAAATAATACCTGAACATTACAGGTTAAACTCCAGTCTACTGTTTGTTCTGCCATTGTGTATCACACAGAAAACCAAGAGGAAACAACCTGCTGTCTACTCACAGTGTCTTCCGTCAACTGATCAACTGGGTCAACTAGGTCAACTGATTAATAAAATGACGACGCATACTTTTCAAATTAAGCAAATAAACGTATAATAATACCGGAAAGTGTGTGGTGGGTATCTCCAGCAAGTATCCAACAATTATCTCCAAAATAGTAATTTTACAGGAGAAGGCAAAAACCATCTTAGCTTTTAATGTAAAATGTAAGTTAACATATAGAGATTTTATTCCAAGTGCTTTTGCAGCATTTGTTGGGACAAAACCATGATGAATGGACCATAAATTTCATGACGAATGGACCAAAAGAAATGACCCAAAATGACGTGGAAAATGTCTGGTTCCATTGACTTACATTAAAAGTAAATGATGTTTTTTCTTCCTCCTGTAAAGTTAGTATTTTGAAGATATGAGGTTTTGATCTGACAGCAGCGAGACACACACACACGTATATATATTTATGCGTGCGTCCCCATGTGTCATGTATTTTAATGTCCAATTCAGGACCAACTGGACCCCAAAACTGGGCTGAGACTGGCTCCCAAGCCTGAGACTTGGCCAAGTCAGCTCCAAAGCCAATGTAGCTAGCAAGTAAGGCCAGCATACTATTGTCAATTAGCACTGTGCAAACTGCTTAGGTTTCCAACACTGTATCACATTCTGCTAAGAAAGTATGGACAAATTTCAGGCATCAAGATGCAACTGTTTTTAGCTTTGCAGCTACATACATTTTTAAAGACCACACTTGCAAGTGGTTTTGAGATCTAAAAAGCTCAGTGGTTTGAAGTGACTACGTGATGACTCAGGCATGCAGTTCGCATGCTAATTGTGAAGCTTCCTTTCCATATGAGCTACATTAGCCTCACATGTCCGCTGCAAAAGTCACGAAATAAACTTCAGACACCAAACTTATCTCGGCTGATCCACTACGCTTAGGATAAGGGGGCAACTGTGTAGATCAGATGTTTGTGCTGAACTACCCCTTTAAATTCATGGGTGAGTGGAGGGGGTTGATAAAGTCGTTAGTTCAAGCAAGACCAGGCCAGCCTGTCCGAGCAGCAGCAGGTTTCAGGAAGCTTCATTCTTCCCTTTATGAAGCAGCCAAGCATCGCTGTGGCAACCCAGGGATAAAATTGAGATTGGGAGGCTTCAGTGAGCAGGGAATTGAGGGTGGCCAGACAGGGTTAAATTCCTCTATTTCAACCCAAAACAAGGAGCACATTGTGCTGATTACCATCAGCCTGCATTCACGGCTGAACCGCTGTATCAGAAATGCATGCAGCGCTCAATCGGTGAAGGTGAATTTGTGAATTCGTACGCTGATGTTTTCTTTTTTGTTCCAGGCTTCGGTAGTGGCCTGTTTATTTGGATTGAAAATGGATGGTAGGGAATGTGCAAAGCTGTGCTGCATGAACCATCAGAAGTTCACTCTTTCAATACTACAACAAGGTACACAACTCAATACTCTAACTTTCTGTTAGAGCTGGGCGATATGGCCAAAAATGTTGTCACGATAAAAAAAATTCATATCATTCGATATCAATACCCATCCATCCATCCATCCATCCATCCATCCATCCATCATCTTCCGCTTCTCCGGGGTTCGGGTCACGGGGGCAGCATCCTAAGCAATGAGGCCCAGATCTCCCTTTCCCCAGCCACTTCCACTAGCTCTCCAAGGGGGATTCCGAGGCGCTCCCAGGCCATCTGGGCAATATAGTCACGCCAGCGTGTCCTGGGTCTTCCCCAGGGTCTCCTCCCAGGTGGACTTGCCTGTGACACCTCCCAAAGGAGGCGTCCAGGAGGCATCCTAACCAGATGCCCGAACCACCTCAGCTGGCTCCTCTCGACGTCAAGAAGCAGCGGCTCTACTCCTAGTCCCTCCCGGATGACTGAACTTCTCACCCTCGATATCAATACATATCGAGAAATGTCAAATCACTACTTCTTTCAAGTTTGAAGGCTGATTTTTGCTCCTGGGTAGCTAATTGCTGTTTTAAACTATCCTAACACGCCAAACAATCTCCAAACAATGGAACATTTAACAAGTCTGTCATGGGAGACCCGGAGAAAGGGTCTGGTGAGCTGTTCTCTATCCCGTTACAAATGCTAAACAAGTGGCCAACAAGAGTGCTAAACTTTTTTTTCTCAACAACATCAACTGCCGTACTGCCATCAGTCCTTCCACATATCACAGTATTCAGACACAAGCTAGCAGACAACTGGACTTCTCTATTCTATCTTAGTGTTTGAGGGGTGAACCGCAATATATCTATATCCACTCAAACAGGGAATAACTCCATGTTTAAGACATTGCTAAAGTATATTTGGCGAGTAATTTTACTCATGAACCCCTCCGCCCCCAGTCATGTCGAAAAACTCGGAGGTGCGCCCTCTCCTGGCGACAGCAGAGTAGTGTCGCTTTCCTTGCAGTAGAAAATGCCACCAGGGCTGTCACTGAACATGGAAGTGTGAGAATGGTGTATTATATTGAAAATTTATCGAACCTTTCTTAGCGCTCTATCAAGGAAAAGATATATCACTATAATTATCGTTATTGTTTTATCGCCTAGCCCTACTTTCAGTACTATCAATTCTTAATTTGAAGGACCTACACCACGGAAAATTAGATTTCCATCTCTTTTTTAAGACTACAGTTTGGTGTAGTATGTAAACACTGGAAAAAAGTTTCACAATGTACCGTTCACTCTCCAGTCCATACAGTCCTAGCTCAGCTCTTGTTTTTGTGATGTCACAAAACCAACATATGTACATATATTCAGTCTACAGCAGTCATGCTGAAGTTATAAGAAGTGTTTCAGCCTGGGCTGCTTTTGGAAAGAGGCCCAATACAGGCCAGCCAATCAGAACAAAGCTCTATTTGCATATATCAAGTGACAGTAACCAAAACAGCCTGCGGATAGTTCTGGTCCTAAAATCTGACTGGCTGAGCCGTGTTGAAAGCTGTTGTAACATCCACAATACTCACACCTGTGACCACCTCACAACAACTGAATTATGTATCACTACGCCACAACACGAAAAACCCCTTGTGCTGTTAATGGAATAATCTTTGACTCTTATGCTGCTCACAGGGACCACTGATGAAGCTGTACTGTTGTGTACTGATGAAGCAAGAACCATTTTCAGTTTAAACTAAGGGGCTGGCAACTAGCTAGTGAGCTACTGAAAAGGCTAAACGATCATTAATATCAAAGGCTTGAATTAAAGTACTTACAGTATGATTAACTGTACTATACAAGTCTAAAAATTACTTTATTTATGAATTTATTACACTGTTCAAACGTCTGTGTTTCAGTCAGAAGTAGCATCAAGCCCAGGCTGAATCCCAAATGCCTCTGTACCCCCTAAATAGTGCACTAGCTAGGAAAGTTAAGAAATTCTACAGCCAATTCCTCTACAGCCAAATCATCATTTATCATGTATGGATGCAAGTCCAAAATGGGTGCAGGTTCCAGTACTTAAATTCCTACGTAGTGCACTATGTAGTAAGCAGGGAGCCATTTGAGATTCAGCCCTAGCAAAAGAAGAGTGCACCGTTGAACCGATGCTACATAAGAGTCACGGTGGTAATTTGGTGACCAGTACTTATGAAGCGAACGTTTTTTGCATTAAACAGTGCTGTTTTATCACATGTTCACTCTTATATGACTTAGGCTTTGCATCGTGCCTAACAACACCCTTTCCCGTGATACAATCACAGTACCGTGTGGCCTCTCATGGCTGATTTTATTTTTAAACAAAATCTTGAATAGTTTTCTGCATAAACACTGGCTGTTTATCTGTTTTACTTTTCAACAAATCAATTGTGATACACATTACATCAGTAGCCAAAGGTCTGGTATTGTGACAACCCCGGCGTAAGGAGGTAGCTATCCATCAAGAAATAAGCAAACACGGCTTTATGGATACGGTTTCCTCAATCTGACAATAACTAATGATTCTATATTGCACAGGGTTGCTGGAGTAATTGTCTCTTGTCAGCAAGCCAGGCATAATTACAAGTGGCTCTGGTTGAGATCAAGGTCTCTCTCTCTCTCTCTCTCTCTCTCTCTCTCTCTCTCTCTCTCTCTCTCTCTCTCTCTCTCTCTCTCTCTCTCTCTCTCTCTCTCTCTCTCTCTCTCTCTCTCTCTCTCTCTCTCTCTCTCTCTCTCTCTCACACACACACACTGTCTCTCTGTCCGCATGCCCTTGCAGTCTCTCGCTCCACTGTGTGTCTCTGTCACGATCCCTGTCACTGAACATACATCATCACTCCCTCATCTCCTCCACTTCATCCCTGCATCTGTCCATCCCTCCTTCATCCTTCTGTCTTTTGCCTTTTCAAAGGACAAAGGATGAGCACGGCTGCAACATCGTATCTGAGATCTGAGACATGAGACCCCATTATATTTGTTGGTTTTTACAAAGAACCACCCGACGCAGGGCTGTACAAAGGGCTAGGACAAACAAACCCTGTGTGAATACAGAACAGATTATAGTGTGAGAACGATGTGTGCACCCATGTAGCTTCACCATCCAATTATCAGTGATATAATATATGTACTATTCCCATTACTTGGTGTGTGCAATATCAACCAGCTGGCCAAGCCATCTCCTTGGTTGTAGTCATGTCAACAGTGTAACAGGTTTCCGTGTCTATGGTAGTTGTAGTTCATCAGGTAATGCCAGCACTAGGGAATGAATTGAAATGTTTGTAAATGAAGAGTTTGACAGACTAGTTGTTCAGCTTGAAGCTGAAATATTCTGAAAAAATGAAGCTGAAAGACGTATTTGCATTTAGAAACTTCTTCTACCGCCTTCGCTAACTTTAACCTATACACAGATCAGGCATTACATTATGACCACCTCCTTGTTTCTATAATCAGGGGTCCTGACCACTGAAGAACAGGGTAAAAGGGGCTAACAAAGTATCAGAGAAACAGATGGACTACAGTCTCTAACTGTAGAACTACAAAGTGCAGCTATACAGTAAGTAGAGCTAATAAAATGGACAATGAGCGTAGAAACAAGAATGTTATGCCTGATCAGTGTATAACTGTTCAAAATTAAGCGACTGATTTAAGTCACATACTAAATAATACCTTTAGGTAATGAATAATTTGCTCTCAGCTTTGCTCCTGCTGGTGTGGGTTTCCTCTCTTCTGCACACAAAAGCTAATTGAGTGCTAACCCTCACAACCTTACAATAAAACTATTATGTTACAAAATGACCATCAAAATTCATAACTTTTACATCATGCTTCTCTTTTTAAAACCCTTTTAGAAGCAGTTTTGGGCAGTTTTCTAAGCGATAAACTGTATCACCTGCAAGTTTTCTAACATCAGTAGTACCTGCTCAGAAAACGCATAGCAATGCACAGCATCTCAAGCTGTAAGAAAATAGCTTTGAAGCCATCTCGTGTAGCCAAATGTGTGGGCCTCTATGTGTGAGGGTACCTGCATTGTACTTACAGTAAAACACCAAGACTATCAGACTCAGCTAACCCCTATTAATGACTGCAGTCAGTATGCACTTTATGGCAAATTGTATTTCATGGCTGCTTGAGCATGAAAGAAAAATCTTGTTTGGAAGACCCATAAAAATAGTTCATTAAAAAAGGTCTAGTACGTCTTTTCTCAGGCATGTGCAGACAGCGATACAGCAGTTAAATACGACCAATTCTCCTGGGGGGATGAAGAAAAGAGAGAAAGAAAGAGAAAAGAGAGAGAGAGAGAGAGAGTTAGAAAGAACGACACGCACTGCTTCCTGCCACCAGAGAGTCTTGCTTGCTGGGTTAATAATGTTACTACAGCATGTGCAAAACTCCACTGCTGTATCACCAGTTTCATTTATCAGACTAAATGTGTGAAAAACTGTCAAATCTTCATCAAACACCTGACAGAAATGTCAACGTGTCACATTAAATGCTCTTACAAGGTTTCACATGGTGCCAATGTGAAAAAAGAAAAGTAAAAGAATAGAGGGAATCCTTGCGTGACTTTTATTATTTATCATACTCCATTGCTAACCATGCCATCTGAGAATCTGCAACCACAAATTATGAGCTGTAGGAAAATTGCTGCCAAATAATCTGTCAAATTATTCCCACCGAGCTAAGTACAGCACGGCAAACACACCGGCCCGAAATTACACGGTCTCGCAATGAGAGGGCCGTCCAGCCAAGCACCACAGCAAAAATCAAGGAAACCTAAGGAGTCGCCGCATGAGCGCAAACCACTACGCTCAATTACAAATGCCATGCCATCATATCGAAGCATGTCTTTAAATACTGAAAATTTTCACTTGACTCTGAGAAGGTTGTGAATGGAGAGGTAAGTCATGTATTGGAAGACTCCTCAGGCTGGAAGGAGGCCTGACCCCTTAACTAATTTGATTCTGGTCAAACATTCCATGAGGCTCTGGCTCTAGAGACGTGACTAAGCGCTAGTTAACTCTGCAATGTGATCTCAGACTTAATAGGCCTGTTTTCCAGACTGTTCCTGGACTAGACTCACTCACTCACTTCCGCTAGCCACTTATGCTGACCAGGGTCATGAATGCTCCTGGCACTGGTACATCCAAGACAGCTCATCAGTCATGTGCTGCTGTCCAATACTATACCTCTAAATTCTTCTCAAAAAAGTAATGAAAAAGCTTCAATTGATTCAAATTTTTACACAACTATTTCTAAGTTGCACTTCACAGTTAAGTAAACCATGTTCTACTATTCCACTAGCAACATTAGTAGCTAGTATTTTTCATATCAATACTGTTGAAACAAAACCTTGTAACTCCATTTTTGTTATTTTCCACTTTTTGACAATCTGAAAATACCTGCTGTCCTTTACATTGTGTGTAAATTTCATGATGACTGGAACAAAAGAAACAACCCAAAATTACTTGGGAAAAAAGTCGGGTTCCACTGACTTACATTAAAAGTAAAGCAGGTTTTTTTCTTCTCCTGTAAAGTTGTCATTTTGGAGATACAAGGTTTTGCTCCAACAGAAGCAACATATTGAATCATTCTACGTAGACTGCAAAAACAGCAGGCTAAAAATGAACGCTAACAAATGCAAATGTTCAACAGCTGTCATACTAAAGCCAGCTGTCTGGCCAGCTAGTGGCTAATGGAAGTGATTCTGCTTACCAGTCTTGAGCTAATCAGTAGGACCAACTTTGCAACCATCCAAGAGACCACGATTTATTTCATTGTCTTGTCTGTGAGGTTTCAAAGGGGAAATGTATAATTTGACATCATCATTGGGGCTTTGATTATTTCATGAAACGTGTTTTGTAAAACTGACATGTGTCTTAGAGTTGATCAAGGTTCTAAACTCCAGATGTACCATTGTACCATGTACCTCTAGAAGAGCTGCTTGCAATATACTCACAACAGCATTTTCAGAAGGTTTCACAAAATGAGTACAAGTGAAATTTAGTTTCAAGTAAGCAAATAATCTTGCATAAAGGTTTCAATATGTCTTACCGGCCTGGCTGGTAGCGATGCTAACGGCAGCGAAGAGTCGCTGGGTGCGACTAAGGTCCGAGACGCCGTTGACGGCCTCTACTTCAAAGGTGTAGTTGGCGTGTGCCAGCAGTTCACTGATGGTGATGTAGGTATCAGTCAGGCCGCTCTGCTGCGGCGTGAAAGCCACGTTTCCACCGCACGGGACGCACTCCTCTGGCTCCCAACTGCAGCGTCGGCAGATAATCCGGTAGGTAACATCGTTGCGGCCTCCAGTGTCGGCCGGCGGGCTCCACTCTAGAGTGACGGTGGTCTGGTTGATGTTGTAGACCAGGTTCTGAGGAGCTGAAGGGGGCCCTGCAGAAAGGAAAGAGTCGGAGAAAGAAAGAGAGATGAGAGAAAGAAAGAGAGGGAGAGGATGAAGAAAAAAGAGAGAAGAGAGAAGAGTTATGTAACCACACGACAAGAAGACTGACAGTGACACTGGGTACTCTCACTGGATTATTCCTCTCCTCTCTCTCCTGCTGTATTAACCTGCCATGGGGACCTGCAGAATCCAGCCCCCTGGCAAATACTGACACGCAATTATACTGTAACCCAGATACTCCGAGATGTTCCAGAATGCAGAGGGAGTCGGACTTGAGAGCTGCCAAGGTCAGAACAGACAGGGAAGAGACATGCCGGTTGAACAACTCAATAACGAGCTTCAAGATTCACTTTTAGGGAAAAGGCATGGGAAAAAAAACACTTTTACCATTAACATCTTCCTTTTCCGGCCAAACTCTTGGCTGAGTAGGTATATTAATTAGCAGACGGAACGGATAACGAGCTTCACGTGTAACGATTAGGAGAGAGGAGAGCAGTAAAAGTTTATGTTTTTGACAGATGATGGGACGAGAAGTCTAAATCGAAACCAAAATTTATGAGCGGAAATTAAAAGTGAGTTATGGAGTTAACAGCAGTGGCCATGACGGACTCAAATGGGATACAATAACCAGCTGCCCTCAAAGGGGAAAACAAAGTGTCATCTCTTTATCCTGCACAATACTAGACACCCAAGCACATCTCATAAAAAATTACTTATACTCATCCACCGTTATCCTCCTACAGCCAACAGACCCATGATTCCATCACAATAATGTTTTTCGAGCTGTTTCACGACCTGTTCTGTATCCTCTTTATTAATGCTTGATTTATGGTGAGTTTAGGAATAGGGGTGTCCAGAATGAGTAGGTTGTTAACCATGGCATTTATTAATGGACTTAAATTTAATATCTTACGGCTATTTTCAACCACAGTGCTCTATTTATGCCATTTCTGTAGAAGTGAAATAAACACACCAGTTGTTTTTCAGTGAAGAACCCTGAGGGCTTTCTAGGCCTTTAGAGAATGCTTGTAGTTTTCAGTGCAGAATCACTGTGCTTGTATTAAAACTATGCAAATATTGCAGTAATACTCATAATTCATTAAGTTTGTGGTTGTAAACAAATTATGAAGCATACAATAGAAAATTGCTCAACCCTTTTTTTTTATGGTATCTAGCAAAATACAGCCAGGTGAGCTTGGTTTGCGTAGCTGGACATTACATAAACTACCAATCTAATTATGAAGCAACAATGGAGTCAACAAATCATTTTTGAGTTACAACAGGTGGAACCAATTTTGTGAGAAAATCTGGCCGCTAGGCCTTCGGAAAGTTCTAGATATCTCACTTACTGTGAATACAATTAGCAGTACATTCAGGTTTCAGCTAGCAGTTAGGAACGCAATACAGCAGTGGCAGCTCTACGGCAAGACCACTATGAAAGTCCTACTACATACAAGGTACGTTACAAGCTCCTAATGTAACATATAATAGTCGCTGAAACAAAACCTCACATCTCCAAATTTATAACTTTACAAGAGAAAAAAAACCTTCTTTACTTTTAATGTAAGTCAATGGAACTAGACAATTTTCCAATTCATTTTTAGCCAATTCTTTTAGTCCATTTATCATGGAATTTCCAAACAATGTAAAGGTCAGCAGGTATTTTCAAGTTATGTCAAAAACTTAAAAATGACAAAAATGAAAATAGGAGATGGTTTTGTCCTGACAGCAGAGATATGTAATCAAATGTCTGTGTTTAATCTAAAAGTGGCATGCGTGCCAGGGAAGCACTGACGTAGTATTAGAAATCCCATAAGAGAGCTAGCTGATTTTCAAGGCCATAACTGAAGGCCTAGCTCTAACAGTCGCTGTCCTTCGCTGATGTTGAAGTGGATTAAACATCTATGGTGTGAAACATTTCGTCAAAGTGGAAGCGACCAGCCACTTTTTCAACTACAAGCTTTCACTGAAACATGGATAAATGAGCAAGCTGCAAGTTCAGAGCATGCAGTGTGTGGTGATAAAAGGTGAAATAAAGTGGGAGCACTCTGAGATCTTGGGCTGGAGTTCTGGGTGGCTTCAGCTCGGAGCTAGAATACCCGATGGTATATGGTAGAGCTGAGGAACAGGGAGGACATGAGGTGGTGATGGGGATCGTGAACACTTATAAAACAGATACTTTGTAGGGTGTCAGATTGCAAAATTGGATTAGTGGGGTTTAAGTCACGATCCTTCCCCTTAAATTTCACTTAAGCCATATCACCGTTAGTCAAACTTACATATCTCACCAGTATAGTTACTTCAATTTGATTATGTGGCCATAGTCTCTACCAAAGCACAAATATCGAATAGGTCTTTTTGGGTGTACAGGCCTCAATGCAAACTCGCACTAGCTCTAGCGGTATGTCTTGTCCCCTCAGGCAGGTGCCTGGGCCCTGAAACCTGACACATTTACTACCAAAACACTATCCATATGCATGAGGGCAAAAAGCAGTCTGCAGAATGACGGGGCCGGACAATACGGCACTTAAAGTGTGCCCCTCATTAAGACTAATGGTGCACACTCTCTTTCTCTCTCTCTCTCTCTCTCTCTCTCTCTCTCTGTCTCTCTCTCTGTCTCATACACATACAAATACAGCCTTCCATATTCATAAGGAGAAGAGAGAGGGGAAAAAGCATGATGGTATAAGATGAAAGGGCCACCTGTGGCAAGCATAGAGGGGAGGGCTATGTCTAACTCTTTTTGCATCTTTCTCGCTCTCTCTCACAACCTCACCCTACAGATGCTAATGATGTCCCTCCTACTTCATTGTCTGTTGGAGACACACACAAACACTTCACCTCCTGGGACGTGTTTATCTTGCATCTCCATGGTTACCTGTAATGATAGCAGCGATGGCTCTGGTACAGCAGCCACCTTGCTTTTGGATCTGGAGTGGCAAAGATGAAGGGACTGATTGCCTGTAAATAAACAACTCATACATAGTTGATTCAAGAGCCACTTCAGCATCTCCCTGAGAAATCGCACAGATAGAGTTAATCCAGGCAAGTGATAATACAGTCACCTGCGGTTAGATCCCTTTAATAAGTGATTCATTTTGCAATTCGCGGCTAATGAAAACATGCGGTCAGACTAAAGTACACAAAAGAGCTGTGGCTATATGTGGAAGACCCAAAGCCCCGGACGACTGCTTCCTATCCGGTCTCGGCAGCTTCCTGGTTAGCTCTTTCTTCTCCTGCTCTGCTGTGGGGAAACCTCTCCTGTTCAACAATGCAAAGCACTGCCTATTCGTTTGCATTCTCTCTCTCTCTCTCTCTCTCTCTCTCTCTGTCCCTTGTTTCTCTCTTTAGTTTTCTTCCATTTCCCCTCCTTTCTATCTTTTTCTCCATCCTCTCTTCCTCATCTCTCCTTTTCTCCTTCTCTCCATTTCGTTCTCCCTCTCTTCTACCTATATTTCTTTCTCCCTCTCCCTCTCCCTCTCTCTCTATTCTTTCTCAATTTCTTCTTCTTTCCATCTTTTACACTTTCTCTCCCTTCCCTCCTCTTTCCTCTCCCTTTTCTCACTTAACACTTTCTTGCTCTCTCCCCCTTTCCCTTTCTCTTATATTCCTTCTTCCTTCTCTCTCTCTCTCTCTCTCATTCTCTCTGTCTCTCTCTCTCTCTCTCTCTCACTCCTCACACAAAACTTTCATTTCACGGATTAATCTTCCATTGCCTTCGTTGGTTGTGATGTCTCAATCACACGCTGCTTGAGTGTCTGTGAGAGTGTGTGAGCATGTGTGTGTGTGTGTGTGTGTGTGTGTGTGTGTGTGTGTGTGTGTCACTACAGGGTGCTGTTAGGTTGATTCTGGAGGAGCGAGGCTGAGTGAACCTGTGATTTCTGATGGTGCTGAAGAGCCATGAATTACGCATTCTGTACCAAACACCACGCCGCGCCAAGGATTCAGGATGTGCTTAAACACACACACACACACACGCACACACACACACACACACACACACACACTGGCAGTAATCTCTCTGCTACCATGGAAATGGTCAGAAAGGGGTGTTAGAGCATTTTGTTTTTCTTTCTTTCCTATTCATAAACATCATGTACTTATGTGTCTCCACACCACACATTCTTTCTACATGACAATAAAGGGGCTCTTTGGAGGAAAGCCATTAAAGAACCTCTCACTAAGCCGCTACCATGATTACTCTTTAAAAGGATGCTTCTTCAAGGATTCTTCAGTAATGAAAATGGTTCTATATAGAACCACGGACACTCAAAGAACCCTCTGCATGTTTAAAGTGTTCTTTGCTTGGTAAAGGGATTCATCAGATTGATGAAAAACATGTGGATATGGTTCTTTACAGAACCTTTTTTTGAAAAGGGCTCTGCTACTGTTACCATGTCAAGCTTGACGGGATTGTTGTCTGCACTGCTATAGTGAGCAACCGTCTGCGCCCCAATTTTCAGGGTTAAAGTGGGGTGAATTAGCAGAATTGGGTTACATTTCAGACCATGTATTGTTAAAACTGTGTTGGAAACATCAGCAGAGCTGTATTTTACTGCAATAGAGAATTTTTAAAAATATTTTTACCTAAGCATCTACTTCTGCTGTTGAGCCGCAACAATGCAGTAAAAGGGCTGCATGTTGCTAACCCCTGGTCTAGTGCATTCTGGGTATTGTAGTGAGAGCACACTCATGGACAAAAGCAAAACAGGGTGCGGTGCTGCGCTACAGAATATTACATAACATGACAAACATCATCAACTGCTAGTTTTAGGCCCTTTTAATGTTAAACCTTTCAATTAATGTTTCTTCAAACAACTGTTTCTGTAAAAGAAATATATACGCATGAAGCACCTTTTTAAACTTCAAAGAACCTAAAGAAGTGGTTCTACACCATTTAAAGCTTTTTTTCTAGAACCATACGCACAAGCCAAGAGCCATTTAAAGAGCTTTATTTTTAAGATGAAGACTATTCTTGAAGGAAGACGATCTCGCTGGAGGCTCATACTTTTTCACCCTGTGCTTTCCAGTGGCAGAATGTTAATTAGGTCATCTGCTGATCCTGAGTGTGTGTGTGTGTGTGTGTGTGTGTGGGAGGGGGGGTGTTGGGGGGGTTCTGCGTGTGTGCTGCGCCTAGACTTAAGGCTTAACTCTGGAATGCTGTTCAGAGCTGGGCTTGGCTGTCCCGGCCCTGCTCCGCCTATTAGAAGTCAAGTCACTAATTAAGCATGGCTAAGCAGGGAAAGCTGGCCAGTTCCCTTCAAATGGCACTGAAATCAAGCAGGCAGTAATCCCTAATCTACTAAAGGTGGCGTCTGAACTCTGGCCTCTCTGCTACAGTGCCAGAGGGAAAATAGGACAGAGAGGCTGAAGCTGGGCTGCTGTCCCATAGTAACTGCTGGCAAGGTGGAAGTATCGAGGACAAGTCAACTAGTTTCAGTGGCCAGTTCAATAGAGGAGGGAAAGTGGGGGCTGGAGGTACCCCCACCCGTCTGATTCACACTGAAATTCCGATTCAGATTCATTCGGCTTTGCTGGCATGAAGTGTAATTAACAACCGCTGCCAAAGCAATGAAAGGAATGGTTAATATTAATAGTGATAATACTGTCAATGCCAACAATAGATACTCTCTCTCTCTCTCTCTCTCTCTCTCATTCTCTCTCTCTCTCTCTCTATCTCTTTCTCTCTATCTCTTTCCCTCTCTCTATTTCTCTCTCTCTTTCTCTCTCCTCTCTCCCTTGCTTTAACTTTCTCTTTAACTCTTTGTTCCCCACCTCTCCTATTCTCTCTTTCCTTTCTCTCTTTAACTCTCTCCTCCTCAGCCCCCTCCTCATTCTATTATGTCTCCATCTTTCTTATTACCTCTTTCGTGCATTTTCTCTCTCTATCTTTCTTACTTTATTTCTCTTCATTTTATCTCTATTTAACTCTCTTCCCCTTCTTTCACTCTCACCTTCACTCTGTGCTCTCTTCTTTTCTATTTCTTTTACACTTTCACTTTATTTCTCTCTCTTAACTCTCCCTGCTTCCTCTCTCTCTCTCTCTCTCACTCTCTCTCTTTCTCTCTCTCTTACTGTATAACTGTTTCACTCTTCCTCCGTCTATCACTCTCACTCTCTTTCACCAGTCATGCTCTTCTTTTCTCTCTATGTCTTTCCCTCTCTCTCCTTAATGCCTACTCTTGTTCCTCCCTCTGTGTCTGTCTGTCTCTCACTTCCTCTCTCTTTCTCATTCTCTCTTCCCCTCTCTCCTTTCTTTCTCTCTCTCACTTTATTATTGCCCACTTCCCTCTTTGTACTCTTTGTCTTCTTCTCTCTCACTTTATCTTTCTCGCTCTCTTCCCTCTCTCATCTCTTTCCCTCTCTCACTTTATCTCCCTCTTCCCCCTTTTTTTCTTTCATTCTCTCTTCCCCTCTCTCACTTTATTTCTCTCTACACTTTTCTGTCTCATAATTCTCTTCTTCCTCTCTCTCTCTCTCTCTCTCTCTCTCTCTCTCTGTCTTTCTTTCTTCTTCTGTCTACCACTCTCACTCTTTCACTGATTTCATGCTCTCTTCTCTAACTTTCCTTCCCACTTTCTCCCTACTCTCTGATTCTCTCATTCACCATTCACTCACCCACTTTTCCCTCCCTCTATCCACTCTTCCCACCTCTCTCTCTTTCTCTCTCTCTCTGCCCTTTTGAGACCCTGCATAGTGCCAGCTTCTGTGCACAGCTGTTGCATGATTGATGTTGTCTGTAAAACCTGTCATCAGCTCCCTTCTTCCCATCCAGGTTGAAAAATAAATTAACCCCCCCCCCCCCCCCCCCCCCCAACCTCCCCCAAACCATCAAATGGAACAGAGGCCTCTCGATATATCCCATTAGCTCACAGTGCTGCCTGAGACTAAGGGGGAAAATGTGTGCCGTGCCGGCGGGATTATTTGGCGCCGAGCCAAAATACACACCCACAAAAGATATTTCTGAACAGCTTTAGTGTTGTTTATGTTTTGTTTTTGTTTTTTTTCTTTTCCATTTGAACAATGGCGTGCCTTTCCCTTTGTCCGCTGCCGGAGAATCTCAGCCGTCTGCCTTTTTGGTCCCGCAATCTGAATTTTATTGCGCTGCTTCTTAATCCGTGTTCTGAAGAATGGAGTTTTTGTGTGTGTGTGTGTGTGTGTGTGTGTGTGTTTGCGCGTGTCTGTTTGTCTAAGGCCTAAGGTTCTTTAGGCTTACACACGTTCATTTAAAAAGCTGTCTATCTGGATGTTTATTCAGCAGATGTAAATTCGCCTCCAATTACCGGCGAGGCTCCCACGGCTCTAAATCCCCCAAAGAAAATCTTCATCCCAGACAATTCACACGGCCACAATAACTTAATCCAGAGATAATTAAGATAAAACTTTTCGAGAGCGCACTGTAACGTGGCACGTAACTTTGTGAACCGACACAATTTAGGGTGTCGGGCTCCGCGGCAAATGGTTCGAGCTAATGGTCGGGATTTTAAATCTCTTACTCTTGTGACAGACGAACAGTACATTAAGCCTTCATGCCATGAAGTGTATTGTCACCATCTTTCACTGGTAGGATTTAGTAGGATGTGGACAGAAGTAAAAGTAAATGTACACTACACTGCTAAAAATATTCACTCACCCATCCAAATCACTGAATTCAGGTGTTAAAATCACTTCCATGGCCACATGTCTGCTTCTACAGACATTAGTGAAAGAATGGGTCGCTCTCAGGAGCTCAGTGAATTCCAGCGTGGTACCGTGATCAGACGCCACCTGTACAGTCCAGTCGTGAAATTTTCTCACTACTAAAAGTTCCACAGTCAACCCTCAGTGGTATTATAACAAAGTGGAAGCGACTTGGAACGACAGCAACTCAGCCACGAAGTGGTCGGCCACATAAAATGACAGAGTGGGGTCAGCGGATGCTGAGGAACATCGTGTGCAGAGGTCACCAACTTTCTGCAGAGTCAATCACTACAGACCTCCAAACTTCATGTGGCCTTCAGATTAGCTCAAGAACAGCGTAGAGAGCTTCATGGAATGGGTTTCCAAGGCAGAGCAGCTGCATCCAAGCCTTACATCACCAAGCTCAATGCAAAGTGTTGAATGCAGTGGTGTAAAGAGCCGAAACTGGACAGCAGTGGAGACGTGTTCTCTGGAGTGACAAATCGCGCTTCTCCTTCTGGTAATCCGAAGGATGATTCTGGGTTTAATGGTTGTCAGGTGAACGGTACTTGTCTGATTGTAAAGTGTAAAGTTTGGTGGAGGGGGGATTATGGTGTGGGGTTGTTTTTGTGGAGTTGGGCTCGGTCCCTTCCTGTTCCAACATGACTGTGCACTAGTGCACAAAGCAAGGTCAATAAAGACATGGATGAGTGAGTTTGGTGTGGAAGAACTTGACCGGCCTGCACAGAGTCCTGGCCTCAACCCGATAGAACACCTATGGGATGAATTAGAGTGGAGCCTGCGAGCCAGGCCTTCTCGTCCAACATCAGTGTCTGACCTCACAAATGCGCTTCTGGAAGAATGATCAACAATTCCCATAAACACACTCCTAAACCTTGTGAAAAGTCTTCCCAGAAGAGTTGAAGCTGTTATAGCTACAAAGGGTGGACCAACATCATATTAAACCCTATGGATTAAGAGAGAGCACAATCGCCCTTGATCTCTGGGTGGGTCAAGGTGTAGCAAGGTGTCATAAGGTAAGCCTCTCTAATTTGCTATTAGCTCTTTTTCCCCCAACATTGACAATGGCTTACTAGCCAATCATCACCGATTCCCAGGTCTAGCTATACATCTATAAACAGTAGCATGGCAGATGAACTTTGTCTGTTCTTGTGTCCATGTTTATAGATAATAATATGCCACACAGTATCAGAAACCACATAAGCATCAACTGGACGTTGAGGAACAGTGACCATACATGCAGTTTGCACAATGCTTACTGGTGGGTAGAACCTACATTATTAGCTACATAGATATTGGCCACATTTGCTACCTTTTAGCACAAAACTGAGGAAGCAGACTTCTGAGAGATCTGGAGAAATACAAGGGACAGAAAATATGGAAGTAATGCACAAACTTTCACTGAACTATTGCTTTAACACAGCAGAAGCCACTGAAAGAAAGGAGAAGACATGGTTTCCCGCCCTGTCTGGCACGTGTGTTTTGCCCTTGATCCACAAAAGAAGCAAAGTGGCTGTTTTCATAGCCAGGCACGGAAACCATAGTCCAGCCAAGATTGGGCGAGCGAGGGATCTTTTGCACACAAAAAGCGAGAGAGAAGGAGAAAGAGGCTTTCCCACGTTCCTATGTATTTGGTATAGTGGGTAACAATTAGATAAAACTGCTTACAATGTGTTCCTGTCTTTTGATTCAGTCATAAATGAAGCTGGCATGTGGGTGGGAAATGTTCCGGGTGTGGGCTTGAAGAAAATAAAGAGAAAAACAAAGGGTAAGTGAGAAAGAGAGGGAGAACAGTTTGAGCGGCCTCTGTTAAATCAGGCTGCTGATCAGTTGAATCTTTGGCCCATCCCATACACTAAAACCTTGTTTGTTCTAGGGAATGCACACCATCACAGTGCGATCAGGAGCGAGCTTGTTCAGAGTGTTATTTTGTTCGTTGCTTTTTTTTGGTTTTTCTTTGTGGGTTTTTTTTTTTTTTTTTTTTTACTGCCCACCTAGCGTGACTCAAAAAGACAAGTGTCTCGGGGGAGTGCTTGTTACATTTGTCACTGAATTTCAATGTAGAATCAAGGTTGAGAGTATTTCAGTCTAAGAAGGCTGAACGTCTCCTCTAAACCATCTCTCTTTTCTCTTCTTCAGCTGTCTTCTTCTCTCCACCTCTCTTTTTCACTATTTCATGTTTATCCTCTTTTTATATAAGCGCACGGAGGGAAAAACACCCCATGGTTCTTCATGAATAAACCTGTTTCGTGGAGGATTAAGAGGCATGTGAACCCCTCCTATCAACAAACCAGCATTTCCCTCCCTCTCTCTCTCTCTCTCTCTCTCTCTCTCTCTCTCTCTCTCTCTCATTCTGCTTGTGTAAACAAGTCATCAATGGCTGGTGTGCAATTGCTGCACTTGCCATAACAAATGAAAGTTGGGGGGGGCAGGGGTTGGCATGGGATAAAAAAAAAAGAAAAAGAGCAGAAGAGAGCAAAGGAGATGAGATAAAATAGGAAATAAGAAGAGAACAGAAGAAAAAAATTAAAAGGACAGAAGGGAAAAGAAAGACACAAGAAGAGAAGAGAAGAGAAGAGAAGAGAAGAGGAGTAAAAACAAGAAGAGAAGTAAAAAACAAGAAGAGAAGAGAGGAGAAGAGTAAAAAGATGTTAGACGAGATGTAAGAAGAGAAAAGAAAAGACAAGATGTTAGAAGAGAAGAGATGTGAGAAAAGAAAAGTAGTAGAATGAGGAGAGATTTTAGAAGAGAAGAGAACAGATGTTAGCAGAGAAGAGATGTTTGAAGAGAAGATGTAAGAAGAGAAGATAAAAGAAGAGAAAAGACAAGATGTTAGAAGAGAAGAAAAAAGAAAAGAAGAGAAAAGACGAGATGTTAGAAGAGATGTTAGAAGAGATGAGAAGTAGAAAGAGAAGAGAATTGAAGAGAAAAGAAGAGAAGCAAAGAGATGAGAAGTAGAAAGAGAAGCGAAGAGAAGTAGAAAGAGAAGAGAAGCAAAGAGAAGTAGAAAGAGAAGAGAAGCAAAGAGAAGTAGAAAGAGAAGAGAAGAGAAGTAGAAAGAGAAGAGATGAGAAGTAGAAAGAGAAGAGAAGCGAAGAGAAGTAGGAAGAGAAAAGAAGCAAAGAGAAGTAGGAAGAGAATAGATGAGTAGTAGAAAGAGAAGAGTAGTAGAAAGAGAAGAGAAGCGAAGAGAAGTAGAAAGAGAATAGATGAGATGTAGAAAGAGAAGAGAAGAGAAGAGAAGAGAAGAGAAGAGGAGTTAGGAAGGGGCGACTGGGACCTGTGGCTTCCATTTCTGACAGTAATTGCAATCTAATTTGACGGGAAACAGCAAATTGCCCCTCTGATCATTAGCTACCAGACAGACAGAGAGAGGGAGAGGGAGGGAGAGAGAGTGGATGTGATTATGAAGACATATTGGGAGAGGAGGGAGGAGCACATGTCTGATTCCGGGCTGGATGGAGAACAGATCTGAGGTTTTGGGAAGAGGGTATTTACCGCTAAGCCTGTGTGTTAGGGGATCGATCTTGAAGGTGGTGATCTGGCTGCACTGCACTGCACTGAAATGCTAAAATCAGTTAAAATCTTCAGTAACATGTTCACGTTTCAACAGTTCAATTAATTGGCTGGTTTTGTTCGGTTCAATTTATTACTGGTTTGGCTTGGTGTGTTGTTATCAGAGTTAATACTAAATCATTGTGTAAAAGGAGAATGTCACAAAGATCTGAATGAAAAATTCAGAGCGGATTAAAGTAAAACGCTGTGGAGAAACTGTTCAGAATCGCTCACAGTGGGGATGATAGGAACCAGACGTCTAATGCATCTAAAAGCTCCCTTACAGAAATTTTGGAAAAGTGGTGAAAAGCCACTTTAATACGTTTGCCTCAGGTTTACATGTATTCGGTGTATAATTCTAAATCATACCAATAGATTCAAACTGATTTGAATCGTACACTTTGAACTGAATCATTTTGTAAAAAACACAATTCAACTGGTCAGAGATAAAGAGATTTGGGTGCGTGTGTGTGTGTGTGTGTGTGTGTGGGTGTGTGCGCGCATATGCGTGACTCACGGGTGCAGGCGATGGACGGTGGGTCAGAGAGTGCCCTGTAGTATCCGTCTTCGCAGTCACATCTCCAGGAGCCCTCTCTGTCATTATAGCTGTGGGCCGGACAGCGCGAACACTGCAGATCCTGAGACGAAGATTTGTAGAAGCCACGGCCACAGGCTGAGAGAGAGAGAGTGAGTGAGAGAGAAAGAGAGACAGAGAGAGAGAGAGAGAGAGAGTGAGTTAGAGCCTCTTTCACAGTTGAGTTCACATAAAAAGAGGGCAAGGAAGAACAGATCAGCGAGCTTGTGTTCACATCTTACAACAGCTGGTGTTTGGATCAAACTGTCCCTCTGGCATCATGAGCATACTTAACAAACTCTCTCTCTTTCTCTCTTTTTCCACACACACACACACACACACACACACACACACACACACACACACACACACACACACACACACATACACACACACACACACACACACACACACACACACACACACATACACACACACACACACACAGCGCAGTAGTGTATGTTTATTTAGGACTGATCATGTTGAGTCCTCTATAAGTACCATCAAGTTTATTTTTACATGGTCTGGCTACATTTGAGAGAGAGAGAGAGAGAGAGAGAGAGAGAGAGAGAGAGAGTGAGAAAGAGAGAGAGAGAGAGACAGAAAGAGAGGGGCAAAAAGAAAGAAAGAAAGAAAGAAAGAAAGAAAGAAAGAAAGAAAGAAAGAAAGAAAAATAGAGAATGAAGGCAGATATTGAAAGAAAAAGAGGAGAGAGAACGAGAGAGAGCAAGGGCACGACCAAGAGAGAGAAAGAGAGCAAATGACACAGAGAGAGAGAGCAAAAGTGAGACAGAGAGAGAGTGAGACAGAGAGAGAGTGAGACAGAGAGAGAAAGCAAGAGAGAGAGGGAGAGAGAGGGAGAGAGTGAGAGTGAGAGAGAGAGAGAATGAGATAGAGAGGGTGAGAGAAAGTGTGAGAGAGAGAGAGAAAGTGAGAGAGAGAGAGGGAGAGAGACAGACAGAGAGGGTGAGAGAAAGCAAGAACAAGGGAGAGAGAGAGAGGGTGAGAGAAAGTAAGAGCGAGAGAGACAGAGAGAGGGTGAGAGAAAGTGTGAGAGAGAGAGAGAGAGAGAAAGTGAGAGAGAGAGAAAGTGAGAGAGAGAGAGAGAGAGAGGGTGAGAGAAAGTGTGAGAGAGAGAGAGAGAAAGTGAGAGAGAGAGTGAGAGAGAGAGAGAGAGAGAGAGAGAAAGTGAGAGAGAGAGAGGGAGAGAGAGTGAGACAGAGAGGGTGAGAGAAAGTAAGAACGAGGGAGAGAGTGAGACAGAGAGAGAAAGCGAGAGAGAGAGAGAGAGACAGAGAGAGAAAGAGAGAGGGAGACTGAGAGAGAGAGGGAGAGAGAGAGTGAGACAAAGAGAGAGAGAGGCAGAGAGAGAGAGAGGGAGACAGAGAGAGAGGGAGAGAGAGAGTGAGACAAAGAGAGAGGCAGAGAGAGAGAGGGTGAGAGAGAGTGAGACAAAGAGAGAGAGAGGCAGAGAGAGAAAGAGAGAGGGAGACAGAGAGAGAGGGAGAGAGAGAGTGAGACAAAGAGAGAGGCAGAGAGAGAGAGGGTGAGAGAAAGTGTGACAGAGAAAGTGAGAGAGAGAGAGAGAGAGAGAGAGAGAGAGAGATCCGTCCTCCAGGTGGAGTGAAAACAAAGGCAAGGTTAGTGTCGAAAATGGGCAACTTAAAGGGATTATTTCTGCGTTTCACCTTTAGGGGGGTGGGGGGTGGGGGGCGTCCCGCAGGCGGCCCTGGATCAGAGGCAAAGCTCAAATTAAGGCCGGATCGCCCGAGGCGCGGTGCAAGAACCTCCCTCACACGTCTCAATGACAACGAGTCATTTACACCCTCAATTTATTTCATCAGAGCATATGGACAACGCTTTTAATGAAGCCCCTCATAATGTGAGACCCTGTGAGTTATAGCCAGTGTAGGGGGAAAGACGCAGGGCTTACAGCTAAACTTTTAGCCCCCGTTTTTAATGCTTTATAGCATGCTGTAATTCCATTAGTGAACAGTAGCAAAGCCTTGTAGGGACTATAATGTTTCATAGACATCAATGGAATTTTCAGGGCACCTTCAGTTTTATGCCTCAAACATTTTCTACCTCGATAAGTGATTTATATCATGTACCGACGCTAAATCTAGAGCAATTTGACCCTATTTAAGGTGGGTCAAGCTTGCTGCCCTGGGTGTTACAATGCTGATTTCCTGTGTCATGGTTCAGGCAGAAGGGGGAAAAAAGGGCTATTCTGGGACTGGCAGAGCTAACTCAGCTCACACCAGCTGTTTTGGTCTTAAGAGAGAATTCGGCCCACATGATTTCACTTAAAGCCCAGAACCATGCCGGGATGTTTGGGATGCATGTTTGTGCATGCACTAAGATGCATTTGAATGATTATTACGAGGGACACATCGCTATCGGTTTTCTGTCCGGGGAGTATCCTTGTTTTAAGATCTCAATTTCATTCTTTTTCTTCTTTTTTGGAGGTGGCTGAGAAAACTGCTAAAATGCAGGGAGCGGTAGAGGCCTCACGGTTTCCTCATTTTAACACCTCGGCGCTGAGAACGGGGGCTCTGAGGAGAGAGGTATCCCCATTTCAGCTACATGAAAGCCCTGTCACTGCCTATTTAGCTCAGAGCCCCGGCCTGGTGTGAATGAGGCCGCTCTCCGGCAGCCAGAGGAGAAAGAGAGATGTGATTTTATCTCTGATATTTCTCTACCTGTGAGGACTGGAAATTGAAAGCAGGATCTCTAGTACAGGCTAAAGGATCTGGAGGCAGGAAGCATCCAGCGGTCAGAAGAGCTTCAAGCTTTTATGCCCTACATAAGACTCATTGGTATGACTTTATTTGAAGGCTGCCTACATAAGGACTTCATAACACTAACATAAGCGCTGAATATTTATGAACAGCTCATGCTATTTACATATTTTAATAAAGTAAATGATATTGTATTGATATAAGAGGCCTTAAACAAAAGTGACAGAGCATATGCTTCATTTATAACACTGTTATGAAGCGTTATAATAGACACCTTATGCCACATAGATCTTCTTTATAGACATTGCACCATTCGACCAAACTAGTTCAAGGTGTGGTTGTGGTTGACCTAAGGTCTTAACAGAGGTAAAAAATGCTGGCCCTTGTTTTCATGTCACTACCGAAACACAGAGTTTTAGTCTATAGGTAGAGCCTTATTGCAGCCACACTCCTGCATTTAGCCCTGTTCCTCAGGGCCACAAGGTGAGCAGCTAATGTGTTTCAAAGTCTGAAAATCAGTGTGTAACATTGAGAATTGTCACTACTGAAACATATTTTCTGTTATTAAGTACAATTTTGTGCTTTAATGAAAAATATTGTGATTTTTGTGTGGACAACTGTGTGGACAACTGTTCAAAGCTGCATTGCTAGTCATGTCCTGGCACTGAAAATCAGTGTGTAACATTAATTGTCATTACCAAAACAGATTTTCATCAACTAAGTCAATTTTGTGTTTTAATAAAAGATATTATGACTATTCAAAGCTGTGTTTACTCATATACTGGTTCTGAAAATCAGTGTGTAACATTGAGAATTGTCATTATTGAAACTAAATTTTAATTAAAACTAAGTAAATTTTGTGTTTTAATAAAAGATGTTATAATTTTGTGTTTTCAACTGTCCAAACCTGTGTTTGCTAATCATGTACTAGCTAACATTTTTAAGTTCTGCTTGCTAAAATTGTCACTAGTAAACCAGTCACTACTGAACATTTGTGTAATGTTTATTTTGCTAGTGACAAAACTGAATGTTCAGTTATTTTTCCTTTTATGTCAACACAAAGTCATTTACTCCATGTCATCTTGCAGTTATTGACATAAAATGTTCATAAATATTAGTTATATATTATGTCAGTACTATTACTTTACAAGTACGCGGGTCAGTGTGTCTGTTCTGAAGTCTCTATGTAGTTAAGTTAAGTGATCCCACAACCAGGGAAATTCCACCTCCGCATTTAACCCATCCGTGAAGTGAAACACCACATACACACTAGTGAACACACACACTAGGGGGCAGTGAGCACACTTGCCCGGAGCAGTGGGCAGCCCTATCCACGGCACCAGGGGAGCAGTTGGGGGTTAGGTGTCTTGCTCAAGGACACCTCAGTCATGGACTGTCGGCCCTGGGGATCGAACCGGCAACCTTCCGGTCACAGGGCCAGATCCCTAACCTCCAGCCCACGACTGACCCAAACAGACGGGAATTGAACCGCGGATGTCTTGGTCCGACAGTCAGACGCCTTAACCAGTAAGCCACGGAACTGATAGCCTTCAAATAAAGTGTTATTCTACTTTAAAATCTCTTAAACGGCAAGTTTATAAGATATATCATGTAATGGGAGGTACAGCAGTGTAACAGTATTGTTGTGACATGGTTCCTTCCTCATTTACAATATTGTGGATAGTGTGTTAATTCAAGAAGCGCTAATGTATAAAAGCCCACTCAACAAATTAAACACAAACTTGAACTACATATTATTGATATACTGTGATAATCACATCATGTTCAGACAGTGGAACTACTATGGAGTGTCCCTTAACTACAATGAAGCTAATATGAGGAACCAAAGTGTAGGCCCAGCTTTGAGTCTCTGGGAGTGAAATAAATGCAATCAGAAAAAGAGATAACCAAGAAAAACTCAACACTAAACATCTCATGACTAAACATCTGTTGAACTGTCTTGATAACAGGACTCAAGAAGCAATTCTTAACTTGCACAAATGCTTCACTCGTGCAGCCAGATGGTTTTGGAGGATGGCTAGGAATGAAAATGAAGGAAGAAACCATTACGCGCGCTGGCAGGCCGGTGTATGGGTTCGCCTTTGGGCGTCTGAGCCCCAGCATGAAGGACAGATCCCACATGAGCCGAGGGCTTAAGACCCCGACCGCAGTCTCCCAGCAGCTCCCTCGCTAACATGCTAAGATTAGCGTGTGCGCAAATCACCAAAACAGGAGGGCCCTCGACCCGCTGACACGCCGGCTCCTTACGCCAGGGGCGGTTTATTTTTATGTCGGGGCTGTGTGTGTGTGTGTCGGGGGGTGGTGGTGGTGTGGTGTTTATTGCAGAGTCTGAGGAGCCTGAGCATCCCTGTGATGTTTACACAAGCAACCAGGCGGCAAATTAGGCTTCATTTCAAAGCTCCCTCCTTGACGTGAGGTCCGGCCTGAAAGCCAGCTGCCTGTCTTTCCTGCACATCTTTCCCGGAGACTGACATGCACAAACAGAGCCATCTCTGAAGCATGCATTCCAGACCTGCCAACATGGCCGTCTTTGGCTAGAGCAAATCTTGGCGCAGCTAGCTGAAAAAACACATCGTTGTTATGCTCGCATTCTGACCTGCTCCGAAACAGGATGACTGATGGTTTGGTGCGTCTTCTCCTGACAGCTTTATTATGGCAAAGGACGGTGAAGATAGAGCCCACCAAATTACGCCTTTGTGTGCAGTTGACAGTAGCATGGACTAACATGTAGTTATTAGTGCTATGGGACCCAGAGTGCCAGGATGCATGCGAGAACATGACAGCGAGACATGCACCCACTTAACTGCCCGCTTGCTAAGCTGATATCATGACGTTCCTCGCGGGCACAAGAAAAAACTTAGCGCTAAACAACAGCAGGGTTTTTTGTCTGTGCCACAAGCGTGAAGGCGAGCTAATGGGACGGGCTAATAGGCTGTGCTGGTTGACATGGGCAGCGAGAGAAGCGCCGCTGGAAGCGGACAACACCAGCCCTCATTTACCACACAAAGAAATTAGTCAGCCCTTAGAAAGCAGGGCCGAGGTTAAACGGAACGAGACGGGAGCAGATTATAGGCTCGCAGGCTTGGAGGAAGGCGACATCTGCAATTTACCTTGCAGCGGTCAAGCCTTCTGTTTGAGCCGTGGGGATAAAAAGACGGGATTTTCCTATTCACAGCCTTGATAGAGGAGGAAGGCCTCGCAATCCTTCCACTCCAGGGAGGAACGGGACTTGGCTCCTTCCAGCGCAAAGCATCTCAATGACATTCCGCATTCCGAGACGGTGTCGAAGACAAAGAAGCGCTATCTCCTGTGGACACTCAGGCAAGAAGAATGGAGCGCTCAGAAGGTTTAAGATACTGGTTTAGGGCTTCAGTTTTGTGCCAGCATTCTTGAGTTGCATCCAAACTCTCACTGCGTATATGGGCTGCCAATCTGAGAAGTGAAAAAAAAAGGCTGATGGGTAAATAAAAAAAAGAAAAGGAGTGAAGAGGATGGATGAGCCTTCCAGCCCACAGTGGCATTTTGTGACAGATTGACATATCGCTTCCTGTGGCCATAACAGATGATAATTATTTCTAATGTCCTGATGTGACAGTCTGGCACCTTCGCTGTTATTTCCTTCCCTCAGATAATCTTGCACTGATTGACAGATTATTTTGTTCAGGTGACCTCCAGCGAGCATCGTCTTCGCACAACGTTGCCTTTCGTGGGGCTCGCCGAACCTGAACGTAGAACTATTTTATTTTCCACGTCAGTCCTAAACTATTATCTGAGAGATATCTGTGGGCCGATGCTTGGTAATCTGCCGTCAAACTAAGAGGAAGTGTCTAAGTCTTTAGCGGGAAGCTAGTATCGAGCTTCTCCTGTTGTGCAAAGGTTCAGCGCAGAGTTACTTCAAAGTTGGCACATCAGAAACATTTGGTATCATTGATCCAGTAAAAGCATATCAAATAGAGCCGCTAACACACATACAGGCAGAAGATGGGCCTTTGATGGCCATTTCCATGCATGGTACCAGGAATCCTATGGTGCCAAAGTAAAGCCCCTGACCTTTAGGGCCCAGCTTGCATATCTGTTGGCCAATACCTCCTGAGAATTTAGTTGTGTCAGTGAAATTTCTACTCATAAGTCAACGATAATTTGTGGCTTGTCTACATAACAAAAAGAATTTTTAGGTCTCATTCTTCCATTTCCTGCATTTGCGGCTGCTGTTTCAACTGTCTTTTTGGTGACATTTCAAGCAACAGTCATCGTCAAGAGTTTCTGCTGTTAGAAATGCGATGCTGAAGTGATAATCATATCTGATGATTATGTTGGCTGATGTTTTAGACCTTTGAACACTTGAATTGTACTATTTTGCAAAGTGCTCACATAATTCAACAATTAAGACGTAAACACAGCCATTCAGAGTAGAATTTTTCGCTACTAGCCCAAATCCGAAAAAGGTTTAATGTATCTGAAAGCTTAAATAAATGTCTGAGATATGAGGGTTTATGATATTTTTCAAATAAAACATATCTTTGAAACACTTCTGCAGTGGAGAGGTTTTCTACCACTACTTTACTTTTTATCAACATTACACATAACACTTGTTTAGGTTCATTGGCTCTTTTAGATTGACAAAGTGGCAACATCTGCTTTGTAGACATGGTGACTCCTAGTTCCTATCATCGCCACTGTATCCAAAGTCTCTCTACAATGCACTATTTCACACTAAACCGCTCTGAATGACTCTGTTTACATCTCCACCATCGCATTAAGCAAATAAATCCTCAAAAATCTGCATAATTCTTCTTCGATACTGGTCCTGTATGGAAAATTGTCACACTGGTCAAGTACTACTAACCTTGCTCCACTGATCTCTATGTCTACATTTAAAAGTTTACCCCAGTACGACAGCCAGCTGGACTGGAAAGACTACCAGGCAGCTAAATGGCATAAAGATAACACTCTACCACTGCGATAAAGACAGAAAGAAAGAGAGACAGACAGAACAAAGAGCCGGAGCTGATATGTGTTTCTAAATACAGGTCAAATGTGAGTTGTTATTTTGGAACATTGAGATCTCCTTTGAGCGTTCTCCAGAGAAATGATGCCACCTCCACTATGACTCTCATCTCTGAATGATAAACGTCTTCTCAAATCTCAGATCTAACCTCTGCCACACAATGTGCCCTACATCTTACTCCTCTTCCTCATCTCCTTCTTCTGCTTTTTGTCTTCTTCTTCCACTCTGAGTCTACAGCTTGCTCTGTTCTTGATTGTTTTTTAATGGAAGCTCAAACTGATTCATGGCATGATGTCACTTCTGGGATACTGTAACTCTATTACACCCTTAAAAAGGGCCTATTCAGGGGTTCTTAAGTAAAGAAGAACAGCTACATATGGCTGCTACATTTTTGTTGTTTTTCTGCTTTTGGCATAATTTCAAAATGCCTGTTGCCCTTTGCATTGTGCTTTTTTTTTTTGTTAATCCTGTGCAAGTCATAGAACCTGTTTTTTTTGGTACTACATAGAATCTTGCTGCTAAGCATGTACAATTCTTTTAACCTTCTTTGGTACTATATAGAACTCTTTTAGCTAGTAGTGTACAAATCATAGAACCTCTTTTTGGTGGTACTGTGAAAAATGTACAAGTCTTAGAATATTTCCTGGTACTATCAAAAAGAATTTTGCTAAGTGTGGAGAAGTCACAGAACGTTTTAGTTAGTACATAGAACCCTTTTTGCTAACAGTGTACAAATCTTAGAATTCTTTTGTTACTATATAGAACAATTTTTGGCTGAAACTGCAATTCCTAGAACAATTTTTGGTACATTATACAACCCTATTCATTAAGTGTGTACAAATCATAGAACTTTTTCTGGTACTATACAGAACCCTTCTTCCTAAGAATGTACAATTCATAGAACAATCTTGGCACTGCACAGAACCCTTTCTGCTAAGTGAGTACAAGTCAGAATTTTTTTGTTACTGCACAGAACCCTTTTTGCTACGAGTGTACAACTCATAGAACAATTTTTGGTACTATAAAAAACCCTTTATTAACCATGTACAAGTCATAGAAACTTTTTTGGTACTACACAGAATCCTTTTTTGCCAAGAAAGAACGTACAAATTATAGAACAGTTTCTGGTTCCATAAAGAACTTTTTTGCTAAGAGTGAACAAATCATAGAACCCCTTTTTGGTATAACAGAGTATAAAAGCCATAGAACCTGTTTAAGTCCAAAATAGAACCCTTTCTTGCTAAAAATGCCCTCATGATAGAGCAGCTAAAACCATCTTTGCCTTGATTTTAACAGTGAAATAAGACGTAACCTGCAAATAAAATTGTTTGTGAAAGGCTCAGCATCTTTTGGACTTGACCTATGCGAAACTCTTGACTACTTAATCTTTAAAAAAGAGGAAAATCTTCACTCTAAAAAAAACGTCTGGTTCCTGCCACCTCCAGCAACTTCCAAACATTTTCATCTGGCCTCTGCACGAGGTGAGGTATCCGCCTTGCTCCAGGAAACAGAGCCGCCAAAGCGCAAAGAAAAGAGAGGGGAAGGAACTGAAAGCAGGCGAAAGAGCCGCACACCAGGGTGGGGATCCTGTTTCCAACATGGTGGCAACTTCCAAAACCCTACACCCAGCCTCGGACACAAGGGCTTGAGGCGTAAAAAGTACAACCCGTTACAGCAGAAGTAAAAAAACAGAAAGAGGATTGTGAAAATGGGCAGATTAAATGGTTAAAAGATGGATCGTGTTCGGCTAATTCGCGCAGAACCCGGCGCATTACTGTAACGGAGCTGGATTACGGATGCGTTCGCTACATGCAGACAAGCTGCCCATTCATGGTCGCTACCTATGCGGAGGGGGAGATAAGTAGCTCTCGCCTGAGAAACAAAGAGAAGATTAGCATTCTCTTACAATGTGAGTAAGGACAGTGAGGAGATGCCCTCTCTAGAACCCAGAGGCACAGAAAGGGTGAGCGAGGTAGGGACACTATGGGGACAAAGAGAGCGAGAGAGAGAGAAGCTCTCAAAGCTCACGTTCCAAAGACACCAGAAAAGCATTACTTTGGTAATACTTCAGTAAAAGGGGTGTTATAATGCCTTCCCACTGCTCTTATTAAGCCTTAACAAACTCATTAACTCATTTAATTAACTGGCTGATCATTATTACTTTATTAAATACGTTTGGAACACTCCTGATCAAACTGTATGTTTAGATCTACTCATTAAAAACCAGTTAACACATCCCCTCCTCTGCTAATTCTACACCATAATATATGGCTGTTGTTGGAAGAAAACCTTGTATCTCCAAAATATTAACTTTACAGGAGAGGGGAAAAGCATACGTCACTTTTAATGTAAGTCAATGGAACCAGACGTCTTTCCAAGTAATTTTGGGATATTTCTTTTGGATCATTCTTCATGAAATTTACACACAATGCACAGAATAAGAGACATTTTCAAAAAACTGAAAAACATCAAAAATGGAGATACGAGGTTTTCTTCCGACAGCAGCGATATCTTGATCTTGAAGTTTCAAACATAAAATATAAAACAATTACTTTTGTACTTGTCATATTGTAATGATCTTATTGCATTATTACTGTAATAATAATAATGTCTTATTATTCTCTATTATGTTAAAGTCTAAGGCTAAGCACTTATTTTCACTTTTGAAGTCGACAAAACGTCCTTTGATTAGGGTGCCTAAACTTTTGCACTCTGCTGTATGTAACAATTTAACTACAGACTTCATTCATAAGCACTTTCCATATAGATCTAATGCTTAGGAAAGGGTTGTGCACAAGATTATGATCTGTAACACACAGAAAATCTACCTGGGAAAATGTTGGCTCTAAGTAAAGCTTAATAACCTAGTAATAGGCTTGATTTGATAACTTCCCGGCCTGTCGGACATGAAAAAGGACACCGAAATTGTTGTGTAAAAGTTGAATTAAAACACAAATCAGTGAAAATGCTTAATTCATACTAATTACTGTTTTATAACATAGTAATAAGAACATAGTTCAACTGCAGTTATTGACTTGGAAAGTTAATAGCATGGACATAATCATGGACACCTGAAATTTGTAATAGATTACGATGTATAAAACACAAAAAGGGCTTTGGAAGCTACTTAATTTATTCTGATTATTGTTTAATAAAATAGTAATAGGCAGATAATACTTTCACCAGCTTTGGCTAAGTAAAGACATAACGATTTGTATAAAAGATTATGATGTATAAAACATTAATAAAAGCTCTCAGGAAAAATGCTTAATTCATGTTAGTTACTGTTTAATAAAATAGTAATAGGCCGACTGTTAAATAGCAGCTACTAATTTACGTTTCACCAGCTTTGTTTGCTTTAGCTAATTAAGGACATAATGATGTACACCAGCAGTGTTGTGCAAAAGATGATGGTGTATAAAAGACATAAAAGTGCTTGTGCAAATGCTTAACTCATTCCAGATAAAGCTTAATAAATTAGTAATTAGCAGCCAATTACTGGCTTGTTATGGCTTAATAAGGGCATTATAATGCCCCCCTATGCCAAACATGCTCCTTTCATGCCAATAAAATCTGAAATCAGCCCTGAAAGGAACCTGAAACAGGTTGCACCGAAGCTTGGCGTAATTAGCCAAATAAAATAAATAACACGTAGCAGCTTGCGAAGGGCTCACTGGGGGAGCATTGTTGAAAAGCCAGCTGCTGATAGTCAGAACTGAAGATCAAAAAGCAACCTCGTTTTTGAAAGGCATCAATCACAGCCAACGACATTTGAGCAATGGGATCCATTAGCAGTCGGGCAATTATAAAACAAAGCTTCCGCTCGTCACAAGTAAATAAATAAATAAACAAATAAAAGCCCGACTGCTTTATCTCGTGTAAAACAAGAGAGGAGCGCGGCGGCGGAATATCTCCACCAGTCCAGCTGAGCGCATTACTTCCCCGACAGTGGCGTTCGTGCTGGCTGGGCGTGGTCAGCCGCGCTGCCAGAAAACACATCTTCGAACCTGCTCCTCATTATTCAAGTGTCAGCTGCGGAGAAAAGAGATTTGATTAAGAACTAAATGCAGCGCAATGGAAATCTACGTGCTGGAACTCAGTAAGCACACGGGTGGCCCTCTGCACCTGCCAGATGTTCAATGAGTCAATTTACGTGGGGGAGGGGGGGGGGGGGGGGGGGGGGGGGGGGGGGGGGTGACGGGACATGCAAAAAAAAATAAATAAAAAAAGATGTAAATACTCCACAAACAGTGAGGACAAGACGGTTCTTTGTGCCTCTGTGGGAGGAACTCATTGGAACAGGTCCTGCAGGAGTTCAGGAGAAAGAAGCGCACTGAACTGGCTTTTTCTTAAAGCTATATATACCAGTCAGTAAAAAATGAGCACTACCTGAAGCACCTGTAATCCCCCTCCTTTGGGACGGGGGCTGATTTGTTGCACTCGTATTTAAAACAAAGGATTTTTTTAACATTAAATCAGTTGCCCTGCATGTAATTTATAGGCCTTGTTCTGCCAGAATGTGCACTTACGCAAAGAGGAGATTCATATTCTCTGTGACTGCGTTCACTGCATTCATCCTCATGCGCTCAAGTTTCTGAATTAAATTCTCCTGTGTGAGGCTTCCAAGCCATCGCTCATTAACAGCAGAAGACTGTACAATCTGTAAAAATTACATCAATTCTTGTATACGCTGTTTTACTGTTCTGCATATTCTGCATATGTTCTTTCATATACAGTATTTTACCACAATAATATGAGTAACAACCATGAGAATTAAGCAAATGTCTCTGAAATACACTGTTAGAAATAAAGGTACCATGCAGGTACATGATTCGTTTACATGATTAAGGTACAAACAATGTAAATGTACCCTCAAAGGTTCAACAGTGGTTTTAAGGTCCAATTGTGCACCTTAAGTAAGTTTTTCCTAGTGAAAAAGTAGAAACTAATCTTTTATAACAGAACAATAAAATAAAAGCCTGGAGGCGAGAGGGGGTGTGTGGAGCTAGTACAACTTAAAACATATCATTTCAGTGAATTATGGTTCAGTTTTGCTCCCTGACTAAAGGTACTGAGATGTACCCCTGAGGGTCCCACCACAGTGCTGCAGTGACAGTGTCCTACCTTTTTTCTGAGAGTGTACCTTTTATTAAAAGAGGCACTGTTCAATAATTGTACAGTACTTTACAGTGAAAACGCTTTAATCCCACAGTGTATGCAACATAATTGTATGTCATGTGATGTCAGAAAATGTTTATTTGAGATGGATAACTTGTTCTGAGGTAAGTATATGATGACATAAGCATGCATTTTGCACGAATGCATATTTGAGGGTATGCATGGAAATCGCTGCCCAAAACGTGGGACGTTTGGATTTCAGGCAAAAGAAAGAAAGACTAATATTTTTGAAAGAAAAAAACAAAGATTAAATAGGCCTATAAAAGTGTTTCAACAAAGAATTTGTAGGGCAGTGAAGATGAGAACACGGTATTTAAAAACACTGTTTCATTGCTTTCCCACAATGTGTTCAAATAGCTGGAGCGGCAGCAGATGAACAGTGAAAATGACAGCCATGTGCAACGATTTCACAGTTTCTACAAGGAACATTAGGCAAGCAATTTGTAATCATCTTCCATGGCAAAAACTGACAATCTCCATCAAGCTGAAGAAGACTTCCATGATGCAAAGAACTCTTTAATCACGCAAACCGTCCTTAGAATGTTGATGGTTCTATTTAAAGCCATTTTCTTCAGTACAGAACCCTTGAATAACCATCTTTTGTAAGACTGTGCTGTAATAATTTTCGCTTAATTTATGTAAACCGATTTCTTTTATCGTTAGCTTTTTGGTGCATCCTGAATTTCTGAAAAATGAAAGTGCAACCGACTTCTCGGACTGAACTTTGGAGGTGTGGATAAAATATCCCTGCAGATTTCTTCGCCAAAACTGCTTGGGCAGCCTGGTGTGTCCTGAATTTCAGTTTCGGATTCAGCCAAGAATTTTCATTTCAGTGCAGCACAACTGCTCGGCGGAGTATAACCTTCCGCTACTTCATGAGAAGCAGAAAATGCAACCAACTTCTAAGACTGAACTTTGGAAGTGCTGAAAAATGCCTGCAGAATTCTTTGAAAAAGTGGTTTTCGGCCTCTGGTTGCAACCCACAATGTTCGTTTTGATGTATTGCAACCAGTTGGTGGAGTACAAGCTTCCATCGCTTGTTCGCAACATTAGCCTCGCAGCTCCGGCGCAAAATTAAAGGTGCAAACTTCAGGCATAGAACGTCCGATCGACCACATTTAGCGTAAGAGGAAACTTCCTGGTGGACAGAACGTTCCTGCTCAATCATGTTGCATCCAGTTCACTGAACATACTGTGTGTGGGCGGATGGAAGTGTGTGTGTTTGGAGTTTATGAAAAGACCTAAAAGGCCTTAAACTGAAGCAAAGCTGTTGCTGATACCCCTGGAGAGGAAGAGAGAGAAAGAAAGAGGCAGAGAGATGAAAGGCATTAGATGAGAAAGGCTGATCAGTTATTTAGCACATAAAAAGAGAGACGGACCCAGAGGTCTGGAGTGCTAAAGGCCCTCCGCGACCGCAACTAATCGGCTCTAAAACCGTGCGGCATCAGCAACTTGGAGCTATAACACATCCGCACACATACGCCGCGCATGACTTTACAGCTGTGACGGAGGTGAGCAAGCAAAAGAGCAGTGTCAGGCCAGCTGAAGGCCGTCACTATGGTGGCACACAAACCCCCCGTGGGTTGCTCTGACACACACACACTGCTCTCTCCCTGCATGGGGTCTGGAGGCCAATCGATCAGTGAGTGAATCAACCCCCCATCTCATGTCGCCGCTGGAGTGTAAATAAATGCTAATTTACATATCTATAGATAACAATAACTTCACTAATAAACAAGTTTCGCAGTCTGTTCGGCGTCCGTGTGTATCGACTCGAGCTTCATTTCGACGATACGGATAAGATCAAATATGATGCTGTATGACGTGATATAATACGATGCGATGCACTGTACTTCTCATCCCTAGAGTCCGATACCATCTATCAGTATCAGGCTGGTATGAGCAGAACATGCTGGACTAGATATCAGAGGGAAAACAACACTAAACTTCGTTCGATTCTGTAACAAATCTGTCCTGAGATGTCACTCATATTGAGTGATGTGAGGTCATCCGCTGTGTATTTCTTCCTGGTGGGGGTGGCTTGTAGTTTGATGGCCTACTTTTAGATGCACGGATTTAGGGAAGCGCTTCGGTTGAAAACATCTTGTTGGAACAAACCGCTGTATCTCCAAAATGGTAACTTTACAGCAGAAAGAAAAAGCCTATATTATGTTTAATGTAAGTCAATAGAACCAGGCTTTTTCGTTTACACAGTTTTAGGCCATTTCTTTTGTCCCACTCATCATGGAATTTGCATACAATGGAAAAGGCACCATCAAATTATGTCAAATGACAAATAAAGAGGTGCAAGGTTTTGTTCCCACAGTAGCGAGTTTAAAGAATACTGTTTTAAAAGAAGGAAAACTGGATCGGTTTTGGCCGAAACTCAAGGTTTCATTATTAGTATCGTACATAAAGTGAACATGTAGTGTCCTGCCATTTCTAATGGAAATATGAGCCACTACTGGCTTATTTGTGGACAAAAAATTGCCTAGGAATGATAACAAATACAGCACTGCGGGGAAGGAGAACATGGCTGTGGCATTTATTTGAACGTTGCTGTCTGTATTTATTTATTTGTCAACTTTATGCTTAGATATGGAGCCAGTAACCTGACTGAGGAACAATGTTAATCAGTGCTTGCGCACAGAGCTGATAGCACATAGTTTGTGTGTGTGTGTGTGTGTGTGTGTGTGTGTGTGTGTGTGTGTGTGTGCGTGTGTGTGTGTGTGTGGTGTTTATTCTGCTTATTCTCTTGTTACAGCAGAGTTTCATCTGCTTCTTGTTTATAGGCAGTCCGTTCAGACTCAATGCCTCAGAGTGAGATTTCTAAAAAGTATAACAAACAGGCTCTTACTTCTATGATGGCTCTAATGAACCGTTCTCATAAATATACTTGGTGGCTTCTTATAATGAAAAACGCAACATTTCTATGTAAACAACAACGTCCTATGAAGGGCACCGACAAGTAAATAAAGGCACCGAGGAAGCGTAATTACATACGAATGCTGCTTCTCCTCCTGCGCTGGCTCGCTGAGGCTGCTTCTATAAATATTCCTTCAAATTTCAGCTCCAGAGACGAAAGTTCAGGACAAGCAGCTCCACGCTGGACCTTCCTGGATCTTATAAAACTAAATGTTTGTGCGTTCACAAGGATACGGCAGATAATTCGAGACAATAATAAACAACGTTTCTTCTACAAACTTTTTTGGGATGAAGTGCACACCTATTAATCTTGACCACTTCACTAAAAAGCTTCTGAAACAAATGCTCTAATGCACTGGCCAACAAAAAAAAACAAAACACTGGACGACTCAGTTACATTAATCACTGCGGAGACAAGAATGTATGCTTTGGAACGTTTTGCTGACATTAAGAAGTGCTGGGAACATCATTGCTCTTGTGCTTTATTCCAGCTAAGCATTACATACGGATGTCAACAAGAGGAGGTGGTTTAAAGCACATTAATCACTTTGTGAGGGTGGTGGGGGATCAGGGCTGTCACGATTAATCGATTAAATTACTCATTGGTAAATTTTACTTCTCGATGTTGGAGTAACTGTCAATTTGCATCAAGATAACAGAGCCTGACTGATGTATCAGTTAGCTGATAATATATTGACTAACACTACAAATAACAAGCAGTTTTTTCAGTATCAGCACAAACATTGATGGTTATTAGGCATCCGATTTTAATCTGCAGCCTTTCAACAAAATTTGAAGAGGGTTCTGATGTTTGAGAGCCCAATATGAGGCAATATGACAGCAATACAATCTGAACATCAAATACAAAACATCTTCATGGTTAAAATAATATCCAAGCCTCACCTTTAGCATGTGAATAGCATGTTATAGCACACAGAAGCCTACTGTCTATGAAAAGAGCTAATGTAAACAAAGAAAAATAAAGAGTAGAAGCCTGATGCTACAGCATTTCGCTGCTGTCGGACCAAAACCTCGTATCTCCAAAATGGTAACTTTACAGGAGAAGGAATAAACATACGTTATTTTTAATGTAAGTCAATGGAATTTTTTTCTAAGTCACTTTGGGTCATTTCTGTTGGTCCATCCATCTTGACATTCACAAACACTATAAAGGACACTTGGTCCTTTCAAATGATGTCAAAAACTGAATAAATGAAAAAATGAAAACTGAAAAAATGAAGAGTGTGGGGTTTCTGTCCGACAGCAGCGATTTGCTTTACTTCAGAATGAGAGCTTCTGTTGTTTGTCTGAGGTAAAGGAATGTGGCTATTAGGAACAGTCATATTTCAAGTGACAGTTGGCAACAGACAGTCAAATCAGCCTGAATAACCATATCAGTAATATTTACCAAAACTACAGGAGTATAAAGCCAAATTTGAAAATCATCACAAAATCACATTGGCCGTTTTTTATCGGTTATCAGTATTTTTAGCTGTTTAAAATCACTTTCGATATCATAAAAACATTTTTTACATCGCACAAGCCCAAGAGGACGATGAACGTGCGAGTGCATATATGCATTAAACACCCCTGGCCAAACGATATGTTTTGTTGACAGAAAGTGAAAATAAGTCCGCACTTTTTTTCTTTGTATTTGAGTTTAACATAATGGAAACAAACAAAAAAGAAAACAAAGCCATATTTTTTGCACAGGCCACAGTTCATGTATTTTTTTCCAGTATGTCTGAAAATGACGTCAGAAAATCAACAAAACCGCAAATTGGCTAAGGGTGCACAAACTTTTGCACACGGCTCAGTGTACATTTTAATGGCCACCTCGTTCTCCAGTATGGCGTTCTTGTATCTTTGAAATGCACCACAGTTCAGTATTGGGCTTATACTTTCAGAAAAGTATAACAAGCAAGCTCTTGTTTCTGTGATAGGTCTAATGAACCAGCCTCATAAACACACTGTGTTTCTTCTTATTTGGCCCTTTTTATGAACTCTGACTAGCTGGTAATAAATAACATAGATCAGAATAATCACTATGTTATTCAAATACTAATAAAACCCATGAGCTCCAGTGTAGAACAGGGAAAGCTGCTGTTCTGCTGTGTGGGTATAGTGAAAAGCATGCAGGCCATTATCTTCATTATGTGACAGGTCCTATTCTAAAAACCAGCAAAGAGAACGAGGACAACAGATCGACAGCTATCGCTGAGCAGATGAGAAAATAAAAGGCTTCACGTGAAAAGAGGGGGAGGTGTGGGGATTTCTCTGAAGATGGCTTGATTTCTGCTGTGTCACCGGGGTCTCTGGTGGGCTATGCGCGAGGTCAAGGGATATTAACTTCATTTACACACGGCTGCAAACATAGAGGTGAGCACAATGCAGGCCTGCCTGTTCTGCTTGGTAACGAGAGCAGGCCGGCTGACAGGTCACCTCCAGGTTGGAAGATGGATGAGTCGGCCGGTTGACCCTTGGCTTGCCTAAGAAGTCACCCCCCCCCCAGCCCCTTTTCCCTCCGAAACAAAGACCCCCTACCCGGCACAGGCCAGCATGGAGCCCCAGCAACGCTAATCCAAGCCGACATCTCCATCGATTCTCCATGCACCACTTTTAGCTTCAATTTTAACCTTGTAAAGTTCAGGCTTATTATTCAGTTATTACTCTTAAAGCTTATTATCCAGTAAAAACTATGTAACTACTATGAATAACTACAATGAGCGTCCTTAAGGCTTTAGAGTTCAAGGCTTGGAATAAATATAAATATATAAATATGTAAATATATAAATATAAATGTAAATATATATATATATATATATATATATATATATATATATATATATATATATATATATATATATATCTGTGTGTGTATCCTGGAGCGTCGGAAAGGATCTCTTTGGTAACAAGGCTGGATATACAAGTATAAATTCACTGATGAAGTCAATGGCTGCTGTGCATGGGTGGCTTTCTCATTCTTTCTTAATATTCCTAAATGGACTTGGAAATAAAGGCAGTTCTTAATTTTCAGGCGTAATATGTAAGAGTACCTTGGTGTAAAGTGAATTTGTAGAGCTAGAACATTTTCAATGCCTGCTGAGCCAATGTTCTAACAAAACAATCCCAAAACTCACAACCCCAGAGCTTCTGAGCAACTTCAGAAAAAAAGCCCAGACTTTTAAGCCCAGTCACTGCTGGTAGGATGCAATCAGATCCCTACGGTTGAGCAATGACAACAGAGGGCAAAAGAGACACTCTCAGGCAAGAGCAAAGGCCTATCGGCAATAGAAATGTCTACATTTTGATACATATTGGCTTCTTAACACTGGTTATTTTCAAGAAAATGTCCAAACGGGGAGCCAGGCTGAAAAAATAACAGCTGCAAAAACTTCTATTGCACATATAAAAAGAGATGCCTGGTTGAATAATTAAAAACAAAGGCTTCTGTTTGATTATAAATTGTTTTTCATTAACATTTTCAAACTTTTTTCACCAAAGTCTCATCACCACAATGCAGTAAGATTTGAATATCTCTGCTGTCGGAACAAAATCTCCAAAATGTATCTCCAAAATGTTAACTTTACAGGAGAAGCAAAAAACCTACTTCACTTTTAATGTAAGTCAATGGAACCAGACATCTTACCAAGTCATTTTGGACTGTTTCTTTTGCTCCGTTCATCATGAAATTTACACCCAGCGTAAAGGGTAACAGCCCTTTTCAAATTATGACAAAAACTGAAAAATATAATATAATATAAAATATATATATTATATTAAAAATAAAATATAAATAATGTATTTCTCTGCTTCTTTCATATGTATACTGTTGTCAGACCAGGTGAAACATGTTTATCTCATAAGTGCAACACGTTAATGACCATTGAGATTTGTCATCTAACACGTGCAAGTGAAAGATTAGAGTTGATTTATTCAACAGTTAAAAACCACAAAGACCTATTTTCCAATTTAAGAAAGCACACATAAGGCTAAACATGGGGAATGAGAGACAGATACCTGGACATAATGTGGCAGAGAATTAGGCTATAAACTGCCAAAAAAATATCCATGTGGCTTTTTTGCTGTACCTATAGAGATCCAACTGATATGAATATATGAATATTTATGGGCATGGTTTTCATGCTGTTTCATGCAAATGACTGCAAACTTTATACGCCTCATTCACAGACCTGATTTAAGTAAATTAATACTACAATAAGCTCCATATTTCCATATCCACATGTACACAAAAGCACAAAAAAAAAAACATTGAAAACTTTCCTAGTTGTCTAAAACTTGAAAGACACCCACTGCCTTCCATACAGCCGTCTCCAACCTGTCTACACTTCACACATGCTGGCACAAGCTCTTCGCTAGGCTTCCTCTCCTTTACTTTCCCAGTCTTAATGTTGACACACAGCCACAAACTCTCACTCATGCATGCGTTCTCGTCTCCTTCGTAACTGCTCGCCGTCTGTCCATCGGAGAGGCAATCAGCCAGGCCAGCGCAGATGCGTTCTGAACTGTCCATGTGTCCATTTAAGTGTGTACCACTGCATGTGTGTGTGAAATTGTGAATTTCTCTGTGTATTCTTGTGTGTTTCTCATGTACAGTATGGTGCGGAAGCCAAAGACCAGACATGTGTGATGTATTTAATTTCCCGTCAAAGTGCTCATAAAACAGTGAAAATAAGTTCTCAAACTTGGAGCACCTCTTGCAAGACTTGGGAGACCACCAAGAGTGCCCCCATCGGATAAACAGTACTTAACGCTTTCATATTGAGAGAGTGGACCTCCAATCTTGTCTTAGATCTAAAAACAAATCTATAGATGTTTCTGTTCATCCTTCCGCTGTGACAAGACAACTCAATGGGTCTGAAAGGACAATGGACTGGCCACCACAGACCTCAGTGTGCAGGAATTAGATTGCTAGGATTTGGAGAAGTAGTAAATGCATCCAACTTCTAAGACTGAACTTTGCAGGTGTGTGGAATTATCCCTGCAAAATCACTTGAAAGACTGAATGGAAGTCTTTTAAAAAGAACAGAATTTATAATAATGCTAAATGGTGGCCACACAAAATACTGCAGTTGTAGTTTTCTATTAAACATACATAAAATGTGGATGTTTTAACTTAAAATTAAAGAGCTAAAGGGTGGTGTTTGCCTATTTCACAGTACATAAACATGCCATTTAACACTAACTCTAGGCCTTTTATTCAGGTTTGAGTAGTAAACTATTAAGAAACGTCTAATAAACATACATGTAGGAGGGCCCACGTATGGATCCTTGAGGAGATTAAGCAAGTGCGCTGTGTGCATTTGAGCGCGTGCGTATGTTTAGAGCGGCTTTAACCCGAGGCGGCCGGGTGAAAGTGATACGTGAGCGGGCTGAAGGCTTTAGCTGCGGCTGAGTGGTGGGGAGGGTCCTGTTCTCAGAGTGACTCTCCTCAGGGAAAGCGCCGGCCTCAGCACCTCAATCTCCCGCTAAGAGCAAAATCAATAACTTATTACATAACCTCACACTTTTCTCCCCTTACACCCACAGCGGCGCAGGCCGGGGTGGGCTTTCACCCACCAGTTCCACCATGAGAAGACAAAAGAAACACTAATTTGCACTCTCTCTCTTGCCTTGTAGGGTCCATGTAATGTGTACTTTTGTGTAGATTTCTTAACCCTTCAAACTCTAAGAATCTGTCTGTCTGCTTAGCAACACTTTAGTGACTTTTTTTAAGTGTAGATACATAGTTACATAGTAGTTACATTGTAGTTACATAGTAGTTACTCAATAATAAATTTTAAAGGGCACATATTGTGAAAGGTCTTCAACTGTTGTTTGTAGTATGATTCAGAAAGTTCTCTTCACTCTGCAGTTCACACAGTCTACATATGCAAATTAAGCTGTGAATATATATATATATATATAGATAGATAGATAGATAGATAGATATACATTTTAAAGGCATAGTAACATAAACAGCCTGTTTAATTCTAAGGGATGAAGGGATGTTGAAAATGCCATAAAATGGTCAAAATTATGAGTGTTTTTAGGGAAAAATGGGAAGAAAAAGACTAAATAATATGTGAAAGATGCACCAATTAAAACATATTATTATAATAAGTATTACAGACTTATTATTACAGCATTTAATTATATATAATAAATTATCTGGTGACTACTATGAAACTGATGTGTAAGTCAGGAACTCAGGTGTGGACCCTCATACAGTCTTTTAGAATTGAAGAGGATAATATAAGCTTCATGTTTGAATTGCAAAAAAGCTGACCATGAGAGGAACGAGAGCACTTTGGTTCAGAAACAAGCAGCAGTGGACAGCCGAGGCCGATCCCACCACGGCCAAAACAGATCGATAAGCTGTGCTGAGTCTGAGTTTCGAGTCACATCGGCTCACGTCACTCGGCTCACCTGCCCGGTCCAACCGGCCGAGGTGGAAAAAAAAACACCCCATGCTTTTCCCTGACCGGCAGGTGGGGACCGGGCGTCATCCGTCAGAGGATGAGTCCGTCCATGACAGGCCCAGATACTGCGGCGTCCCCCCTCCGAGGAACTCCCCTCCGTTTGAATAATTAAGGCCACTTAGTCTTCTCTAACGGACGGCTGTTTCCAGCCATCGCGTTAACACCTGATCAATCAGCTGAGTGTCAGGGCTTAGAAACTGCCCCCCCTCCCAGCACCTCCACCCCCACGGTGGCATTTGAAATGCAGAGAGTGGCCTTGCCTGAGTGTTGGCTTTTGCTCTGCAGCCCGCCTGCTGGCTTGCTTTTTCTCCACCTCTGCTGCCTTTGTGGCTGGACTCCATGGTAAGCAGCCCTCCCCGGGGTTAAAACCATCCATCAGGCTCAGACTAACTCCTGTCCGGCTTCCCGACGCAGTCGAGATGGATGATAGCGGAGTCTGTCAGGCGCTAGAAGCGCGTTAGCATGTTAGAAAATGCTGCAGGGGAAATAAAGGCTACTCTCCTCTAGAAATGTAAACAGCAAGCTACCGGCAGGGGTGGGCAATATGAAGGAGTTTTAGTATTACTGCGATAAACTAAGTCACGATATGCTTTTCTGAGTAAAATAAAACAGACTACCTAAAAAAGATTTAGACTACCAAAGGCCAGTCTGTAAACACAGACAACCACAACCAGTGTATCTTAACTTCATAAGCAGCTTAAACAGCTTTTGCCCTCTTGTTTCTTCTCAAATTATTTATTAAAATGCATAACCGATTTCTAATAATTAAATATGTTGTTGGTAGTGGGCTTTACGCTCACACATTCAGGGTTAATGCAAAGTATATTTAAGCAAAAACATTTCTTAACCCTTCAACTTCTAAGACGCCATCAGCTCGTCAACGCTTCAGTGCCTCTTTCTTAATGGTACATAACTTATGTTGTAATTACCTAGTAGTTACATAGTAGTTACTTAATAATAATACATACCGGGCCAATTTCAGGACAAATGCAAATTTTCTTGAATAAAAGAGGTTGATGTGTGTTTCAAAATGTACTCATCACTCTCCATTTTACAGTCCATATATGGAAACTATGTTTTAAATTCATTGTTTTTGTGAGGTGATAAACACAAGCGCATTTACATATCGCCATCTATGTAGCCTACAACAGTTCAGCTCTGCTCACACTGAAGATATGAGGAGTGTCTCAGAGTGCTTTGTGGATGAAACACAATACAGAACAGCCAATAAGGACAGGCCTCATTTACATATATCAGTTATAAAGGCACAGCAACAAATACAGCCAGTTTAATTGTAATAGAGACCTGAGATCTTTGTAAACGGATATGCAGCATTTTGGAATGTAACTCTCCATTTTTATTGCGCATATGTCTCAAGCATTCGCTCAGGTCAAGACACAATTACGTGACGTGTTAAAATTGAGCAACATAAGCCTACATTCCAAGAATTGCTCAAAAAAAAAGAAGAAAAAACAGCTCTGAGAAAACAAAGACCGCAATGTGTGTCTATAAGGGCCTTTTCACTCGGGCTAAGGAACGTAGTGTCTCCATTTTCTCAGCATGGACACTGTTGAGCAGGGCGTTACAAATGAATGACCGCTATTTTTACCCGGCGACATGCGGCTCTATGCAAATAAACCCCGGCCAGGCTACAGAACGCTTCGCATTACTCTTTTTCATCACCACCAAAACGGAGGATCCTACCAGGGGGGCGGGACAGGGTGAAGGGTGGCACTGAGGCTGGGCTGAGTGCTATGTGAAGAGTTAAAGAAAGCCGGAGACAGAGACAGAGAGAGAAAGAGGGAGAGAACTGAAAGATGGACAGTTCCCCTCCAGCTATGGTGATGAATGAGAAGATCATAACACACGTTTTGCAAGAGATCAAATGGACACATGGAGGAGGCGTCTCAAATAACAGGGCTCACCTGCACCACCTCCGAAACACCTTTAGATTGTATGCACACAGTACTGTCAGATACAAGCTTTTGTTCCAACAGCGACTGTGTATTTATATATCTCACTGTCGTCGGAATAAAACCTCGTATCTCCAAAATGGCAATTTTACAGGACAAAGAAAAAACCTACTTTACTTTTAATGCAAGTCAATGGAACCAGAGTTTTTTCAAAGTCATTTTGGCTCATTTCGTTTGGTCCATTCGTCATGAAAGTTAAACACAATGTAAAGGGCAACAGGCTTTTTTAAATTACATCAAAAACTGAAAAACAGAAATTCTCTGTTTCCTTCTCTCTCTCTCTCTCTCTCTATATATATATATATATATATATATATATCGAATTAGGTCTTTTAAAACTGAATAAGACTTATAACAGGTTAAGTATTACGTTTTATTGGTCCATTGACAGGTCAGCTCTCCTACATTGAGTGTATGTGTGGTGTAAGTAAGAAAAAGAAAGAAAAAAGGCAAAGCCAAGTCCAAAAAATATTCAGTGCAGGTATTAAAATGTAACAGTTTGAGAAGAGTGTGGAAAAAGTGCGCTCTAGAAAGCATCAGGGCCACAGAGTCCTCCCGGGACAGCTAAAGAGAGAAAAAGAGAGAGAGAGAGAGAGAGAGAGAGAGAGAGAGGGAGAAGGAGAGAGAAGAGTGCTGGGGGGCGTGCTACAACACAGGCTGTATTCTCGCCAGCAGAGCCACAGAGCAGACCTCCATATTAAAAAGACCCCTGTCCCTCACAGCACACAATACACTGCAGCAGCACTCAGACAGGGGAGGGGAAAACGCTGGCATTTTTCAGCCTGTTTGGAGCTCTGGGGAAACACTGCACCGGCAATTTAATACCAGGAGAACGGCGGGGACAAAAGCGCTGACGCAGCAACCCCCGCCTTCCACACCCCCCATTTTATTTAGATTAACTGAGCCGGTGATATCGTGGCAGCACGGCAGAACTCATAATGTGACAATGTGGAAGGGCAGGAGTCCAAATGGGGCGACGCACCTCGCTTTTTTGGCCGGTGTAGCGTTTGTAGCAGCTCTTGCAAACGTTTGCGCTTCTACGTGATGCCAAGCAACACGTCGTAGCTGGAAACATGGGCTGTATTTTGTGAAGGGAGTTTTTCAGCTTATTTAACTAACCCAAGCTGAAAGTGTGGTGCCTAGGTAAGGGGAGCAGCTTACAGACAGTTCAGGGTTAAGCACTTGTTTTTTAGCTATAACGGCAGAATTCCACCAATGTTTGTACATTTCTGAGTAACAGTCAGTGAGTTGTATGATGTGAAATGGTGTAGAGACTCTTGCTGAGGTGTCCTAACAGTGATGGTGATAGGAACCAGGGGTCAGGATGTCTAGCAAATATAGCCATTTTATTTACTATCCAAAATACCAGCAAGTCTACATATCACTGCTGTCGGAACAAACTTACTTTACAGGAGAAGGAAAAAAACTGCTTTACTTTTAATGTAAGTCAAGAAGTTTTTTCCAAGTAATTCTGGGCAGTTTCCTTTGGCCCATTCATCATGAAATTTACACACAATGTAATTGTTGATTATAGTAGTGATAAATCTGGAAAAAAAATTCTTTGGGGACTATTTTGCCTTAAAATGCCTTGCATGAACCTCCACGAATGACTTCAGGAATACACTTCATCTCAGAACTACAGTAAAACAACATAGTCATTTAATGCAATAGTTTTCTGTGAGAGGCATTAAATGTTTCAGACCTCTGGTTCCTACCACCACCACTCTAAACACCTCAGACTCTAAAACAAACCATTCTGATTGACTTTATTTACATCTTAAGCAATTAAATAGGTAGAATATTTGAACAACCAGTAACGTCCCACTTCGCCATTCAGCAATTATTATGAAACTAACTTGTAAGTTAAGTAGTTAAAAGAAGTTTGGGTCCACTTCAGGTTTAAAGGATTAACTCATTCTGCTCCCAACAGCGACTTCAGCATAACATTGTTTGCTCTGGCCAAGTAAATGACAAAATGTCCCAAACAGCTTTAAAAAAAAGAGAGAGAGAGAAAAATCTCCCATTATTACACTGAGCGTGTGCCAAATAACCCGAATTATTAAGTAGCACCCTCGACTCTGGACTTAGCTCTCATTCTCTGGCTTTTCAAATGGCTTTCAGCTCTAAAATAACCTCTCGACACAGTATAGCACGGCGGAGCAGACGGCCCGCTTCTGCTTTTGATCATATAATTGCATTCTGAAGCACTCTTCACATGCTAACTTAATGATGTAGACCTGCCCGCGTGTGTACGGCATAAAAGCTATCGGAGCCATCCGCAGATATTCTGATGAAACATTACTGCTCGGCGTACTTGATAAGCTAGTGAGCAGGCAGAGGTAACGGTGGCCCAATTTGCACATAAAAGGGTTCGTCAGGCAAAGCAAGGCCACTTAAACAGAGCGAAACTAAGTGGTCCCCTTTGAGTCCTCGCTGATTCTCATCTTCCGTGTCGGGCGGCAGGCGGGCGAACGCGACGCTCGGCGGCGTTAGGTGTTTTAATTCTAATTGCAGGCGCGGCCCCCCAAATGGAGACGACTGCTATGCTTCTGACTCTAATTGCGCTTCCTGAAAAGGGCCCGTTCGTAAACAAGCGCAGGCCTTAACGCTGCGGTGTGTTCCCTCCCCAGTCTGTCAGGGTCACTTCAGATGGCCAGAGAGAGACGGAGGGATGGGCTGGACTGGGTCCAGACCAGGGTATTTTGTGAGTGATTGACTTGGCCCCGTGCCAGATTGAAGGAGACCAGAACGAGGGAAAGAGAAAGAGAAGAAGAGTTGTTGAAGAGCGGGCTGAAGTGCAAGTCATCACCTAATCCCAATATCCACACAACCAGAGCTATAAATTAAGAGCTTGTTAATCAAACAATTAACTGGATTCCCTATTATTATGCCAAGGAGATCTGCCTCCGGATTTAATCCGCTATTATTATTCCTGTCAAACGGCCTTCCTGTCTTATGGTATTTTACATTTGGTGTCCTTTCATGTTGTACTGTAAGCTCTAAAATGAGCCAGAATGAATTCACAATACGATCATGAGCTTATGACTAGACAGAGACTAGTCAAACCATTACAGCAGTCATTTTCTGGTGTGAACCACTCACATAATAGCATAGTAATAACCTAATAATTGCGCTATCGTCCAATCATCCGCCTACATTCGTGAATGAGGTTAATCAATGCAACATTTCCCAAGACCAGATGTTTAGGAAGCGGCGGTACTCACGTTCGCATGCGTCGCCTTTCTGGTGAAAGCCGGCCTTGCAGATACATTTCCCAATGGGAACCAGCCACTCGCCCTCGGCGCTGCAGTGCATTTTGGGCGAGTTGTCGGCCTCCTCCTCGGCATCGCTGACGCACGTCCCCTCCACCTCCACCAGCGAGGAAAACTCAGAGCCCGTCACTGTATCCGGGAACGTGGCCAGGTTTTCGATGATGGACCAACACTTCTTGTAGTAAACCTTGACGGAAACGAGGGCAATGCAGGCCCCCACGTCCTGGAAGGCCAGGTAAAAGCCCCTGCGGGACAGGGGCCCGATTATACGCACCTCCGTGTTCAGCTTCATTTTCCTCTCGCCCAGGTCACCTTGGGTGAAGCTCTCGTCCGCCGCTATGGTGTCTATTTTCACGTACTGGCTCTCGCGTATATTCCTGCCCACCTCCACGTCCGTCTCCTGGTAATACAGGTTGAACGTCTCCTTGCACGTTCCCACCACCCCGGGCAGGCTGTTGCAATCCCTCAGGGTGAATTTCAGCTCCACAAAAATCCTCTGCGCGTCGCCCTTTTCTATCCAGTTAGTCCGAAGCCAGTTGTTCTGATTGGGTTCCATGACCTGGCACACCTGGTACGTGCGGATGGGGGTGAAGTTCTCGTCCAGCCCACTGATCTCTTCCCACTGGATAACGAAGAGCCAAAACAAAGCCATGAATATGTAAATTTAATATCTGTTATTGTCATAGTCTTGGCACACTCTGTTACAAAGGTGACCTCATCACTATAAGTCATATGCAGTGGTTTGGCCAACGATTTAACAGCTTAAAAAAAGCTAAGAAACTTTCTTCAAATTTTACAGCACAAATTCTACTGACTTGACTAAATTTAACAGAACAGGAAAAAAGATAAAACAGCATGTTAAATGTGCCATAACTTTTGCACAGCCCACATTTTATGTTTTATTTTCTGCACTATATTAAATTCAGAAAATAAAAAGGAACCGTTTAGTAACATGTTCTCTGTAGATGATTTACTTAAGTTTACTTCAATCAACAAAATGTGCGACCAGGGTGCACAAACTTTTGCATGACTATACATCTGATGAACCAAAGGAATCAAATAAGTGCAAAAGCAAATAAAAGCTAAAAATGTCTATGAATGAAGCGCACCCTGTTACACTTTGCCCTACTTTGATATTAAAATATGTGTAAATTTTTATGTTTGGAAAAATAATACTACATATCTATGCATATCGATCATCATATTAATAAATGTACACTTATTCAAAGGCTAAAAAAATGTCTATGAATAAAACACCACATCAGCTCATGAATCTAAAACCAAACAGGCAGGTTTTAATTTTATTTAGCACAAAAAAAAAATATTTTAGAGAAATAATCTGCAAAAAAAAACAGGAAAAGTACTGTAAAAAGTGGTGCACTAACCTTTTAACAAGAGCTAAGACTCAATAAAGTACAGAGTGAACATTCACTCTAGAAAGTAAGGAAAGGACTAGATGTTGAATGCCTTTGGAAATGCGTTCTTCTAGCATTTCACATTTCGAAAAAAATCATTTAAGATGGGACAAATATAGCATAACACACTAATTAGGGGAGCAGAAAGTGGCCCATTATGAAGCAAAGCGGCTGAAACTTTCTCGGCACTGGACAAAACTGGACGGCGTGTGCGCATAATGTTTTCCATAAGCAAGCGCTCGCCTCAAGAGATCCTACAAACTTCGGCTGAACTAAAACAAAGGTCAATAAATGCGTGTGTATATGGATTTTATCGTCCTGCGTGAGTCTTAGTCTGACAGAGCAGCCTATGGCTATGAAAAATGAACAAGAGGGTCACAGTCAACAACATTACAGTCACCAGCAGCGGTCCAATTCATCTGCATCTGCTACGTGGCCGCTGCGGTGGACACACATACATCTATCACATATTGACTTCTTCGTTTTTTCACAAATGTCCCGCTAAAAAAAGAAGCGGAATCTTTGTGGAAGCTTAGGAAGAGCTAAACTTTTCCCAAAAGCCTCGACTGATCCCAACATCTCCACGGCTATGAAACTGGACGGCACGCTTTCTTACATAAGCGAGTCCAGAAAAGACTTCAAGCTGAAGGAAATATGGGTTTCACAAAGGCCTGAGACCTCTGCCAGGCCTCTGATCGGCTTCTAGTCCCAAACAACAAGGTGTAAACAATGGCAAGATAGAGATAGCTGGGAAAGAGCTTTGTTGAAGGACATCCCGGCGTGTTGTGGGTTAGACATAACGCTGAGAGTGATGAAGTGTGCTCTCTTACCCCGCTTGGAGGAGACGCTATCCATTCCAACTCTGTCTGCTGCGCCTTTGAGTCCAGCAGGATCACTGCCGACGAGAAAGAAGTGTGTGCGGTTAAATTATCGCTGCGTCTTCAAACATGTCTGACGCGAAGCCAGAGAGATTCAGAGAGAGTGAGAGAGTCTGACCCGCTTTTTTTTTTTTTTACCCCTCTTTTTTTAAAAGCTACAGGGACTCAAATGCTGCCTGACAGAGAATATCGACTGTAAATAACAGCCTCGCGCCTCCTGGCACCTGCTTCTGATGGGAAAACAACCAAAGGTTAGACAGTAAATAATCTGAGTAGCTTTGCTAGATTTGTTTAAGGGGAATTTTTCAACGTTTCTGCGTCGAGATCTAAGCCGTTCAGAGTGGTTTGGAGAAACTTAACTGGGCAGAATTGGGGCGACCGGATCGAGACGTTCCAAGAGTTCAGCTGCCCTTACAAAAAGTTCTGCTTGCTTGATGCCTGGGATTATTTTCACACTAGTTTAGCCCGATGAGTTTGGCCTGGAAGGTCCTTTTTAGATTGTGGGGAGGTGGAGGAAGACGGTTAATAGGCCAAATAGTGCTCTCTGTTTTTATCTGATTTAACACTATTCCACCATTCTAGACAATAAATAAGCAATATTTGCCTTGACTGTATCACTTCAGGTTCCTGTAATCATTGCAAAACAATCTATAAATATTGGTAGGGTTCTTTAAAGAGTTAAGATTAACCCACTCTGAATGACTTTGTCCACATCTTTACAAATGGATTAGGCATAAAATCATAAAAATCAGTGGAATCCCCTTAAACATGCGCTCCTGCATCTCCTGAACTGACAACGAAAGCAATAGTTTCTCACAAAAGCCTGGAGCTTCTTTTGATTCCTAAGGAAATTGAACAAAGTTAATAAAATAGTGGAAGGAGAAAAATGAGTGGCAGGCCTAATTTTAGCACTACTGCATACATTCTGCGAGGCCGCTGAGCCGCACGCACTGCGATTTGTGTTGCAACGGGTTAATATTCTTTAAATAAGAGGCAAAATATGGAAGTGAGCGTCTGGTTTGACTTTACACGACTTCGACCCGAATCCCTGTATACAGAAATGATGCTACAGCCTGTGTAAGTCAGCCCTGTGACTGATTTGTACAGCGGGTCTAGTCTAGCAACGCTCAGTGAAAGAGTAATTAACACGTAACGCCAAATCCGCAGACCCGCCGCTGCTGGCTATCTGAAGCCGGTGAGGGGTTGTTTATATCATATATGGCTTAAATAAGTGGATAAAATGACTGAAATGTGTCTGGGGGTCAGCGTTGGGAGAAAACGAGACAAGTTGAGGGGCAAAAATAGAGAAAAAGTCGATTACAGCGTGACTGCGGGGGGTTTTTGAGCACATTTTGGCCACATGTATTCCCTGATAGCACTGTTTTCGGTGAAGGTCATCCTGAGGTAAACGCCACCGTTGTAGCATTATGTTATATATGTAAATATACATGCGGAGCTCGACTGCAGCATTTTGCACAGCTTGGACCGAGGCTGAAGTTTCTCACGTTTGTTTGTTGGTTTATTTATAGGCTTACCGTGATGTACAGATAAGCTGATAAACTCAGCGTTATCTGAACACTTTGCTGTGGGTTTTGTGCCTGAGCGACACGTTAAGCCCACCTCAGAAATACGTGCAATTCTGCCAGTTCTGGCGTGTTAACTTCAATACAAACGTGTACCCGCTAATTCCGCTCTACTTCAAGCTGCTGTTGGCTGCTGCCGTTCTTCGGTATGAAATAAGGACTAAAAAGTCCGTGTCAGCACTGAAATGAGCAATAATACCCAGCTCTCTTCACCTGCTGTCGCCTGAAAAACGTCTACGGCACGTTTGAAGCCTGTTCTTTCCCTTGTGGTGGCCGCGCTACCTGCTTGTTAAGGCACGCTGGATAGCAGGTCAGGGAATAAACCACAGACACTAGAAATGTTATTCCTAGTTGAGGGGAGAGATACTGGGAGAGAGGGAAAAAAACTTTTATCACTTACCCTCTCTCGTGTTCTGTGCTACTCCACTGTTCGCGTAAAAACACGAATGAAGGCAAAATATAGTCCACAAACGGGAAAGCGAGGTGCAAACCATGGTGCAGTCGGGGTTAGAAGTGAGCTGAAATTAGCCGAGGGAAAAAAAAAAAAAGAATGCGAGTCCGGACCCTATCTGCCCATGGACGGCGACGCGCTTTCAGCTCCGGCAGCTCCAGCTCCACCAGCAGCGGCTCTGAGTGAATGAAGCGGCCGTCTCTCACTCAACTAGCGTCGGGTACAGAGGAGGCGGTGCGTGCGCTGATCAGCTCCGCCCCGGCGCTCAAGGATTGGCCAGAGTGCTCAGACTTATGAGCAGCAGACCAATCCTAGCGTAGGGGGCGGGGGCTCATTGTTGCAGGGAACGGCGTTGTGGAGCTGCGGGCATGCCGCGCTGTTGGCCAATCACGGCCGGCGAGGGGGAGAAGAATAGCCAATCGTAGCCGCAGGGGGAGGGGCTTGTGGTTGAAGTGCTCGATATTGCGCGCTGCCGCGGACGAAACAGTAGAAAAGTTTCCCCCCTTTTTAAATAATGTAGATAAAAAATGATGAATATTTATATCAATTTAGTTTTTAAAAAATACTTATTACCTTTTTACTGCATATACATATATATATATATATATATATATATATATATATATATATATATATATATATATATATATATATACATACATACATACACATACATATATATATATATATACATACACACACACACACACACACACACATATATATATATGCACATATATAAAATGAAACTGAATTTTTATATATGGTTCTACCAGAAAGGCTCCACTATTGCATGAACTGTATAAACTTTCGACTTAGAACAATAGTGGAACCCTATTTGCTGCCATACAGAACTGTTGAGAAACATCCATATACAAGAGGTTCTACAACATTTAGCAAAGAGCCATTTAACCAGTGAAAGAACCTTTTAAGCATTCCATTCATTCTTTGAGCTGTTGAGGTTCTAAAAATAACCACCGCCTTCACTAAAGAACCCTTGATTAAGCCCCTTCTTAAGGATGTATGCAACAACGAAAGGCAGCCCTTTCAGGTATTTAGCTTCTCCTAACTTCATCAGTCTTTAAAAGGGAATGAGTTCAACAGAAAATGAAGCAGCTTTTTCTGGGCCTCAGATTGTTTTGAAGCACGTAAGTGTGTGTAGAGAGCACCGAGATCACTCCAAAGGCTCATGTAGGGACATGGCTGGGCAGGGTGGTGTGAGCATGTCTCAACACCGGAGAAGAGTTCCTTTTCAGAGCTCTATAGACTCTGAAAAGGATTACATCAGAAGGGCGTACATTTGATTGAAATTCTGGGGCGATAGCTTGATATTCAGCACAGCTGACATCACAAGACACAGTAATGGGTATTATTCTATAATTGGCTTAATATGGAACAGGTTTCAACATGGATTGTTTTCAGTGTTCATAAAGTATGGGAGCGTAGAAGTGTGCTGAGTGTGTATCCAGACACTGAATAAGTTTAATTAAGTGCACATGCATGCGTTTGGTATTGATGTCTTCCTTCAAAGTCAGTCAGTATTGTAATGCATTGTTGATGCATATCGCTGCTGTCAGAACAAAACCTCGTATCTGCCTTTTTGTCGTTTTTTGTTTTTTGGCATCAGTTGAAAATACCTGATGTCCTGTACATTGTGTGCAAACTTCATGATGAATGAACCAAAACAAATGGCCCAAAATGACTTGGAAAGACGTCTGGTTCCATTGACTTACATTAAAAGTGAAGTAGGTTTTTTCCTTCTCCTGTAAAGTTGACATTTTGGATATACGAGATTTTGATCCGACAACAACGATATATAATTATATCCAGTCAGAATGGCCAATGCAGTCAAGTTATTCATTTTTCAGGAGATGTTTATGAGGAAAGAGAAACAAGTCAAAGATAAACAAATGGGAAAAAAATAGTAGTTTCCAAAACTGAAGTTCAAATAATGGTAAAAAGCTCTTGAGAAAATGGGCCTCCTGACAATCACCTGCAAGACCTGTTAAACCACCACAACTGTCAGATAGACAGCACTTAAAGCTTTCAACTTTGAGAGAGAGGAGAAAATCGGGCCGCTTCAGATCTGAAGACATCTACAGATGTTTCTGTCCATCCTTCCGCTGTGAGAAGACGACTCAGTGCTATGGGTCTGAAAGGATGTGTAGCTGTCAAAAAGGCCTCACTGAGAAAAGGAAATAGATCAAAAAGAACATTTGCAAATCAAACTGCTTGGTGTTCTCCAAACAACAGACCGCCCGCCCCAGAGTTCAGTCCTCAATGTCACTGAATGCATTAGGGCTTACGTGGATTGTGAGAAGCAGAAAATACAACCAAATTCCAAGACTGAACTTTGGAGGCGTGGAAAAATATCCCTCAAGGTTTCTTTTTTTTTTTTTTTTGACAAATTGAAAGCGAGTCTCCTGAAAAGAATAGAAGCAATAAAGGCAAAGAGTGGATGAAGCAAATGCTGACAAATGTGAAATTATATGAGGCCTAATATCGTTTTTATTGCTATAATTTATCTCCTGATCTTGAGCCTAATGGTCATTTTGACAGGAAATGAAATAAATAAAGGGTGGTCTCTAACTTTTGCACAGTACTGTGTGTTATAAGTTTAGAAAATGCAGGGCTTCTTAACTTCATAGTGTCATTTTTAATCTTTTTTTTTTGCTGTCATCTGCTTTCATTAGGGGTCCAAGCACCTAATCCGAACCCTATTTTTAAAATTAATTTTACTGCACGGCATTAGTACAAGTAATAACGTATTTGGATCCACGTTGCTTTTTCTACTTTGTGAAAAAAACACTGGCGTAAAAAGAGAAGAAAAAGCTGTACACCTTGGCCACGTACTGTAAATGGTCCTCAGAAGGGGTCCTTGCTTTTCCCCCATTCAATAACTCTGAAAAGGCCTCAGAATTAGCCAAGGAGTTGTTCGAGAAAGGAAAACGACAAAACTGCAGGGAGCCCTGAGCCTCCAGGGCTACAGTTGTGCACCCCTGCTATACAGAAAATTGCTACTGTGGATGTAGAGCACAGACAGACAGAGAGACAGAAAGACGGACAGACCCAGGCTAACCATGTGCTCCAGAAGGTCACCTTTAGATCGGGGCTGACCCGCTGAGCCTAGCCGACGGGCGTGGATTCATTACGTAGCTGCTTGAGAGGCTCGGGCCATAACGATTGAGCTGCTGGGATTTTAAGTAGTGCTAAAGATTCAAGATAAACACAAAACACAATTAAAAAGTGTAAAGTTAATTTCCCGCCGCTCAGATGACTCGGCAAATCACTGATAAATTAAAGCATGAAAGGGAACTCATTAGCCCCCGGAACGTATAATGCATTTGTTACAGGTCACTTATGAATCTCCATTACCTAGAACAAGTAAAACAAGCGCAATTACGGCCCACAAATATTGATTAATAAACTGTGTACATCGCAAATGGACGCAAGCAGACAAGGACTCACTTCAAGGTTTATTTACCTCTGTTTTTTTTTTCTTCTTTTTTTCGCTTATTTATTTATTTGTCGTTGGGTCTGTTTATTATGCAAATGATTGCTAATCCTCTTTACCCTTGATGCACGCTCCTGTGCAGCGTTCTTCCATGTTGCTCATTATCAACATTTTAAACTAGCATTGAGGTTCCCTCAAATTAACAACACCTTTATTTATATATATATATTAACTGTAATTACTACCCTATAAGATAAATGAGGCCCCGCTTACTTTGGGAGTAAGTGACACTGCAATTCTATTTCCGGGGTTTGTTGTTTTTGTTTTTTTTTTTGCTTTTTTTTTTTGTTGTTTAAACTCACTGAGGCAATTGAATACCTCTGTCAGTGCTGGATTAAACAGGCGCTATCTGAATGCCTACGAATGCACCTTTGAATATTTATACCCAACAAAATGCTCATTAGCATTCACACTCAGTCCAGCCTAAAGTGACAGGGCTGCCAATGGCTGGTTTACTCTTACTGTAGATTGCTTTGTACATTGTGGGTAAAGGTAAATTACTCATGGCGGAGAAACTCGCAAGCCATAACGTAAAATTAATAAATGTGTATTGAGTTTTTTTTTTTTCACCTCGTCCTTCTACAGCTGCGGCCTCAGCTCAGCGTCGGCCGGGCATCCGGTAATGAGGGTCCTTTGTTTGAGATGGGATTAGCCTGTAGTGGTCATGTGGGGATGACAGTTTGTATAAGTGAAGTTCTACCTGCCTCTTCAGCAGCTCCTTACCCACGTCCTCACACAGAGAGCATTCTTTCAGAGGGGATTTCAACAAGGGTGGGCCTACAGGGTCTGATTACCGTCCAGTACAAATCTGACGGAAGAAAGAAGCTTTTACTTGTTTATGTAGTCAAATTTATTTGAAGCTGATTATCATGCGGCTGATATCCTTCCACTGTAGCTCACACGTTGAGGCCCGCGACAGTGTTAGGGTGTATATGCACTTCCTTTCAGGTACATTACACATTTCAGAAATACAGTTAACTCTCCAAACTTGCTGGCCTTTGACAACCTCACCGCTCTCTTTTAACACCATTAAACATGCAGTGAATGTTTGTAAGTAAAATGATGCTTGAAAAAAAATGATTACATTATATATTTTACACTAAAGTGAAAGTTTCATGTTGTTTTTCTTTATAATAACATTTCACCTGCCATTTTTTAGATGCAAGGTTTTGATGCAAAAGCCATAATATATTTACACATATTTACACAAAAAAGTGTTTTAAGTAACTATTTTTTTACTATTTTTCACATTTAACAATGACAATAAAGAAATAAAAAATTATTTAAAAAGCGGTTCTTTTGCATTTATTACTGTCTTAAATATTTGAATTGCATATTTTTATATGTCATACATACATACATATATATATATATATATATATATATATATATATACATATATATATATACAAACTCGTATCTCATAGTTTTTTAAGTTTTTCTTCCGACAACAGCAATAGATAGAAATGCCCTGTAGAGGATTCCCTGTACTTTTTTATACTTTTTTATAAATTTGAAATTTGAAAATGCCTTTTGCTCTTTCTATTCTGTATAATGACGAATGGGCCAAAACAAATGGCCAAAATTCACCTTTGAAAATATTGGTTCCATTGACTTTCATTAAAAAAACAGTACAGTATGTTTTTTCTTCTCCTTAACACTCTTATTTTGGCGATACATGACTTTGTTCCAACCACAGCAAAGTCTGCTTATTTATATATATATATATATATATATATATATATATATATATATATATATATATATATATATATATATAAATATGTATAGCCTTGCATTTTTCCCATCCTTGAAAATGTAACTGTACCATAGAAAGAAAAAACATTCTAAACTTATAATGGAAATCAATGTAACATGATGGTCTTCTGACCTTCTGACCTACCCAACCATCACATGGACTTATTCGAATACACCAAGCTTTGGATGAAAACTATTATACTTGGCTGCCATGAGGAGAGGTTTGAACGTCAATGCTCACTGTATTAATATTAATTGTATCTATTCAAATCTGTGTTTTTCTGAGCAAATAAACTGGACTCCAAAACTTTTTAAACATAGGTTTACACACTTCGCGTCCACGTCTCACTCCAAAAAGAACCAATGCAGGTGGTGTTGCAATACATTTACATACTGTCATGTTCCCCCACTGTTATTTTCCCAGGCTCATACTATAAATGATACCTAGCAGGGGTTCACAGCTCCAGCCCTGTAAGCCAGACTGTATCAGGCAGGCTCCCCTTGTAGCCAACAGATCCTGAAATCAACATTTGGAGTTATATAAACTGTTCTGGTGTAATTAGAAGGCGAATGTGACTGATGGAGTGCTAATGCTGAAATGTCGAATGATTTGGTGTCGGCTGCTGTGATGTAGCACAATCCTGAGCAAACGTCGATGCAGTACATGTCAATCGCAGCAGGGAGCTTCGAGTAAAGCGATCATTCGACGACGCAGTCTCTTTCTGCGGAGTGTCTGATACTTCAATCCAAAAAAAAAACTGTGCTCTCTGCTTCAGCCCAGCATATTTTATGGCGTGTTTATTTTCTGGAGGTTCTCCAGTGGAATGAAGCCCAGGCCTTGGACGGCATCTCCTCATCAGCAGGCAATGACATGTATTTCTTTTCTTTTTTTTCTAGGTTACTTCCCTCCAGGACTCGATCGTGTTTTTCTTTCTTGCTTTTTTTTTTTCATCCTCAGTTCGCTCACTCACGAGAAGCTTGACAACACGCCCGTAAAAATGAGAGGCCCACGAAGAGCCTATGAATGCTACAGTGTGACGTTCTTAAAGCGCCCCTGGCTGGGAGGGTAATAAGAGGGGAACACCTCCAGAACAGCAGGGCCTTCGTCCTGATCCCTCTACCCAGCCAGGGTGGAGCCCCGGCATGGCCTTCTGAAGTCTTTGAGGGCCCTTAAGGGAAAAAAAACACACACACACACAGATTTAATAGCCACCAGGAGCACAGAGAGAGAGAGAGAGAGAGAGAGAGAGAGAGAGAGAGAGAGAGAGAGGGGTTTGGTAAGCTCTCCCAGGCAATTTTAGGCCTTTTTATAGTTCAGCTATGCAGAGCAGAAGCAGGCCTCAGAAGACATGCGGAGTGTTCGGTCTTTGCCGGGGGATCGTCGTGGGTCGGCTCACACCCATTTGCACCTGACATGGGTTTTGTTGGTGTAGTCGCAAACCTGGTCCCGATCCAAGCCCGTGTCAGAACAAGCACTTTAACTGCAGAGTAGAGCAGCTAACAGTTAACAGGTTTTCCAAGTTGCTACAAAAGTGGAGTCTAAATACAACACTTCATATTTCCACCATGAGCCACAATGAAGTCAAAAAAGTCAAATTAGAAATGAAGACTTGTAGTGTAGTAATTCATTCAGAAGAGTAGAAGCAACAGTTCTGCTCATTTCAAATGTAGTTGCTCAGCCAAGATGCCAAGGTGTTCAAAGTTAGCTTCTTTATACTACATTTGTTTAGGTGATTTATTTGGATTTTTTTTTCTTTTTTGTGGTGGAAACAACAGAAAAAAAATCCTAAAACATCTAAATGAATGAATAAATAAATAAATCCACTCAGGTAAATTTGAGGGGAAAAAATGTAAATAGTTTGCCTTTTCATGCCGTTTTTTTTCACTTTGTTATGGTCAGGTTGTTGTGTAACAAAAGTCCCTGGTTAAATTTGAAAACAAAGTGAAAGTGGGCAACCTTCCTCTTCTAAGAACACATTTTAATGCACAATTGATGTTTGCTAAATTATCATATTGGTATATATATATATATATATATATACATTATATGTTGTGTTTTATTTTTTCCAGTATGCAGTGCAAATAAGTGGATAAATAGAAATGAATCAGCACATTAATAGAAGTTGCGCACTAAAATTTACTGAAAAAGTGTAATTTTTAAATGGAATTCGCCTTTTTTTTATAAAACAGTCATTCAGAGTGAGCATATAGGCTCATTCACAGTGAAGCATTCACAGTGGTGGTAATAGTAATCAGACTAAACCAACATGATTGACTCTGTTTACATCTCAAAGACAGAATTTTGAAATTTTTGAAAAGTGTTGAAAAATCAGGTTTGCTGCCTGTATAAGACATACTAACATACTTTCCCTCAGAAAATGAAAAAAACATTTTTTTTTGCTGTATATCATCATGGTCCAAAGAAAAATGTCCCCATTTTTACTTTTCAGCATCGTTTGAATTTTGCAGTTGTCCTTTACATTGTATGAACATTTCATGAAGAAGAAGCAGAAATTTACTAAATAAATATCATTTTTACACAGTAAATATAATATTCTACATAATCAAACTGTGGGTTGAATTCATCTTAAATAGACTTGCTCGTGTCCTATCTGACATTGAGATGCACTGTTGGTGGTTCTTCAAGGGTTCTTTAGTCAAGAAAATGGTTCTATATAGAATCATGAACACTGTAAGAAGCCTTTCCATGATTAAAAGGATCATAGCATCTTGAAAGTGTTCTTCAGATTGATGGAGAACGTGTTGTAGGTGGTTCTATATAGAACCTTTGTTTTTGTCATTTGTAAATTTCCCATCTAGAAACCTCATAAGTTATTTATGGCCCAATTTTTTTATAAAACCTCATATTTTTCTCTTAGAGAACATGTTAACTTGTTTTCACTTGTCCAAACGTTTGCTGACAAACATTGTCAAAAAATGTGCAGGATATATAACTTGAAGTCCAGATAACCAAAGTAAAGCTCTCTGAATTTGGGCATATTTACATTTATGGCATTTTGCTGACGCTCTTATCCAGAGCGACTTACAGTTTGATTATTTTACACAGGTAGGCTAAGGTGGTGTTAGGAGTCTTGCCCAAGGACCCTTATTGGTATAGTGTATTGGTATAGTGTATTAGTGCTTGAACCCCAGTCTAGGCAAAGGCAAAGGTGTTAACCACTACACTAACCAACCACCACATATTCTGAGAAGAACCAGTGCATTGGAAAATAAGATGCTTGAAGGCAAAAGAGGACGAGGATCCATCAACAATTTGGATGGATTCAATCAGAGGACGAACCAGCCTTAAAGAAGCAAAAAAACTCAGAAGACTGGACGTTCTGGAGAAACACTATCCAGATGGTCACCATGGGTTGGATTTGACTTGATGGCACTTCATTTTGATAACAGGTTTACTTGCTTTGCTTTTTTAGTTTAAATGATCGTTTTTCTTTATTTCTTTCTAATATAAATGATCTTTTATTCTCACCATCAGTTCTATCTTAAATATCAACAATGAAATGGTAGCTCTGAGTAGATTAATGTGGTATGAGGACAGGCTGTTGACTGCCATGTCAGCATTTCCCATTTGCATGACCGTTCGTGTTTCCCTTTGTGTCATTTTCCAGGCGAGTTTGGACCACAGGGACCTGCAGATTTCCTTCTTGACAGATGAAGACATCCAGACGTCTATGGGCAGTAAAAAACGCAAGGGTCTGCCTTCCACACCACGGCTCATGTGACAGAGCCGGTCTGTGGAAAGTTCAGCTATATCTGGTTATATCTGGTATGCTTTGGGGCTGATGAGGAAGGGAATTCTCCCATCACCTCCACAATTGCACATCATTTTGCGAGCTCAGCATGATCACAGTCTCAGAATAAACAGACAAATCATGCTCGGAAATGTGGGTGGAGTGGACGCAGCGATCTGGAGCATGCATATATGAATGTATACGCCATATACTGCCTTCTAAAGATACCTTATTTGGACATGAACACTTACATTTTTACTCCAAAACAAGAAGAAAAATGCTACATGTGAGTTTCACAGAGCAAAATACTTACTGGTTAACTTTATTCCCATTTCTACCACAATATTTGTTTCCTACAGTGAGTCGTAATCATGCCAATATAATTTGTATGATTTGACAATATGACATGCCAAAATGAACCTCTGAAATGGCCAGGGCCCACCCGCTGGCCCAAAGTTTTATCATGCGCTTCTATAACATATGAATAGCTCAGCCAGTTTGCATTGAAGTGTTTGTAATTACTGTGTAATAAGCATTAATATGTCATAAGCTTGGGATTTTAAAGGGTTAAGGTAAAAAAATATGCACATTGGGATTAAAAACTCCTTTAAATCTTGATTCTGATAAATATTAGCATGAAGTAGCATGACAGTGCTAACGTCATCTCTGTGAAAGTAGCAGTGTTTCAGAAGCTTTGTAAGCTACTAGCAATTTTGTAAAATTTAGGGCAAAATAAGGCCAAAATGTTCAGAAAGATTCTTCAGATTGATGAAGAATGTGCTGTGTATGGTTTTGTGAGGAACCTTTTTGAAAAACAGTTCTAGATAGCAGCAAAAAGGGTTCTTCTAGTGGTACAAGTTTGACATCGTAACAATAGCGCAACAATTCTACAGTTCTTGGTGTCATATAGAGGAATTTTCAAAAAGGTTCTATACAGAGCCATATACTCATATTCTCCATCAGTCTGAAGAACAATTTCATCATGAAAAGAATCATTGAATCACTTGAAAGGCCTGGATCTCCTGGCTGGCCCAAAATTGCATTACACACGTCTATAACCTAAGAATAGTTTACTACCAGTTTGTATTGAAACCCCTGTAGTTACTGAATAATAAGTCTTTGTATGTAGTAAGCCTGGGATTTAAAGGGGTTAAGCATGAAATGGTCCCAAATAGAATTCATGGCTCTAAATAAAAGCATTCTCTTGAGTAAAGAATACTTGAAGAACCATCCTTTCAAGAGTCAATAAGCACTTACTTTTTGATTTTGTATGTTGTGTTTATCCAAAAATGGATGGAAAAGAGATGGAACAGCTGTTAATGTGGGCTGATGGATCTCTGACTGTACCAGTGTTGTACAGTATGCTTAACAACAACAACAACAACAAGAAACAACAACTATTTTCAGCGTTTCAGTTTCAATATCTACAAACAAAATATCATCTCCCTGCAGCTCTGCACAATTACCTTCATCTTCCTCTCTAAAATATATTAAATAGTGAATATGAGCTCATATTGCAGAGTTCCAGCTTTTCATTTCAAAGTTTTTATACCCAAATTGGCTGAATAATGTATTCTTATATAGCCCTTTCATTTTAGGGGCTCAAAAGCAATTGTACAAACTAACAATGAAAATTACATTGCCATTTTTAATACTTGGTGACAAGTCCTTTGCAGTGAATGAATGCCTGACATCTGGAAGCCATAGACCTGGGTTTCTTCTCTGGTGGTGCTCTGCCAGGCCTTTATTGCGTGTTTATTTGTTGACTGTGTGTGATGGGTTGGTGCTGAGCTGCAGCTGATTCACTGTGTATATGGGAAGAAAACCTTGCATGTTCAAAATAGTAACTCTATAGGAGAAGGAAAAACATACTTTACTTTTAATGGAAGTCAATGGAACCAGACGTCTTTCCAAGTAATTTTGGTCTGTTTCTTTTGATCCTTGAGTCATGGAATGTACACACAATGTAAAGGGTAATAGGCATTTTCAAATGATGCCAAAAACTGAACATACATATAAAAATATACATACACATGATTTTTTTTCCACAGATTTTCATTAGTGGTAATGGAGATGGGGACTGTCTCTGGAAGGACAGTTCAAAGTTGATCAGATAGGGAGGTTCTGCAGCAGCATTAGTCATGAAATGGCTGTCAGTGACCTCAGAAATAGTCAAATGATATCTACATCTGACGGTTGGGGAATTCTGCTGAAAAATCATTTCCATATGTCTAGTTTGGCTTGATGGTGCCACTGATGTAAACATGAGCTAAATTGTAAGATATGAAGTTTTACGTTAAATAGTTTAGTACATTTAGTTCACTTCAGAAAGTGAAATCTTAAAATGTGTTTTGTGGAAATGATTGTAAGAATATTGAAAGATTATTTTACTTATTTATAGGCATTTTTAACTTGTTTATAAAAAAGCACATCATAGAAAAAGTAATCTTCCTCACTTTCTTAATAAAAGTATAGTTTTTGAAGTTTGTAAACATTGTTAAAGTTTGGACGCCCTTGTCCATTTTGTTCATTCTTTCAGGCAGTTACATGATGAGCTACTTGAGATGCTTTTCCAGTGACTTATGCTGAAAATGTCTTGTCTACACTCTTGAAAAATATGGTTCTTAAAGGGTTCTTCAGCAAAGACACGGTTTCTGTGTAGAACCATGAACACTCCAAGAACCGTTTGCATGATTAAACAACACATTTTCTAACTCTGAAGAACCATTTCACCAGGCAGTAAATCATGCAAATGATTCTTTGAGCATTTATGGTTCTAGAAAAACCCTTGAAGAACCATCTTTTATGAGTGACAACCAATTTTGGAGTAAAGCATAAAATTGAGCAATTGTGGGTTAGGTGTCTTGCTCAAGGACACCTCAGTCATGGGCTGTCAGCACTGGGGATCAAACTGGCAACCTTCCGGTCACAGGGCCAGGTCCCTGACCTCCAGCCCACAACTGCCCTTTGTACCTAGTACTTACCTGCTCTATACATAGTCCTTAAGGAGCTACAAAAGAAGGTGACATTTAGCTTTATGTGGAAACCAAAGAAGCCGTTTTTCTGTGACATTGAGTTAATAACCCTTTTGTGAACATAAGAGCCAAATCAATCGAATTGATGCCCAGCAAATTTGGTTACAAAGCATCCTGATGACAAGAACGTATGAGGAATCCAAAAATATGAAATAATGCAAGAAATGAGGAACACAATGAGTGGTGAACTGGGCCCCTCCTCAGAGAAGGACTTCTAATTTAACAGCTCAGCAGGCTAACAAAAGCAAGAAAGCCACACAAGGCTGGAGAAGAACTTGTGCTCCCGTCAAAAACATGATGGTATACATTTGCCCAAAGTGTACATCCATTTTGAGGCACCTAAGCATTGTTTCAAACCATATATCTTGGCCGTTAGTGTGTTTTTGCTTGTAGAAAGACAATAAATTCTCTGAGCAAATGCAAAAAAATATAAATACAGTAAAATTCAAAAAGAATTCTTTGCTTTTGAAAAGCTTGTGGATATCCTGTGAGCTAGCTTGAAAAACAATGAGTAGTTAGATTTGTTAAATTCTATCAACAGCAATTATTAGCCAAACCAGGTATTTGACAATGAGAAGTTTATATATATATATATATATATATACAAATTTCATGGTGAATGGATCAAAGGAAACGGCCCAAAATGACTTGGAAACATTCTGGTTCCTTTGACATTAAAAGTAAAGCACGTTTTCATTTCATGTTATCATTTTATTGTTACTAACACCGTGTATATAAATAATAAGTGCTTGCTGACCAGATGAGTCACTTTTAAAGCATCATTTTCTCAAAACTTGGCACAGCACTGCATGTGTGCACGTAGAAGGCAAAGATACCTTGACAAATTGCACAAACCTTGCGGCTGATTTAACTGCTCTCGGTCTCTTATGAACCCGGAGCAGGAGTCGTTTATTTATTTATTTATTTATTCCGTCATTCATTATCATTCATACTTTCAACACTTCAGCTGGAGAGCCGTGAGTCATTATTCCGAAATCCTGTTCTTTGGTTTCTTGAAGAAACACCATAATTCAGCCCCGCCGATGAGAACATGCACGTGTGCCACGAAAACAAAAGCCTCGTTTCAAGGTTGGGCTTTAATTTACACAACTCCTCTTTCGTTATTTCGCTCTTTCAACATGGTGCAGCTGCGAAACTGCAGTTCGCCTGGACTGCCAAGCAGAAGAACAGCTTTAGCTTTACCTCTAACGCTGCCTCCCTCCCAGGTACCGCAGACAAGCTGACCGTTTCGCGTTCCAAATCGGCCGCTCGGCTGACTCCTATAAATCAACCACCCGGGAGAGAGAGCGTGTAAATGACAGAGAGAAAACAGCCTGTGTGGGTTTTTCATGGCATGAAAGAGTAGAAGAGGGCCTCCATTTGAACGTGAAGGATGCCCGGCAGGAAGGCGTTTGGTTTCACTGTTGCTCCAGGCGTCTCAGGCAGGCCCGAAATGCTGACGCTATTCTGGTTTGTGATGCATGGCCGGCTGAGACATCACTCCACTGCATCTTGCTCAGAGTGTAGGCTTTAACCCCTTAGACTGTCCACAGGTCCAGACTTTTATTCCTCAGTCTCCTAAATACATGCCTTACATAATACTTTCAGAGCAGTTAGCGAGTAATTCAAATTGGATAATGCTTCTTTGAGGGTCTATATCTTACATATTCTTGCATTTCCTTTCTTCCCTGAGGTCTGCTTCTAACAATCGTGTGGTTTTATGTGTGAAAAACATCATAATTCACAATTCACATGAGAATTTTTTGCAACATCCATTTACTCCTTAGAATTACACATGCTACCATTGTTACTGTGCCTTCTAGACTAATATATTTAATGTGCCGTCAATGTCTAAAGAAAAACAAGTATCTCCAAATTAGAAACTGTACAGGAGAAGGCACAAACGTATCTATTTTTGATGCAAGTTAATGTTGAGACTTTATTCCAAGCAGTTCTGGAGCATTTCCAGTGGTGCCTTCATCAAGAAATATTCACCCAATGTAATAGACTCAAATGATAGAGCTCAAAAGATGCCGAAAAATATGCCGACACTTTATTTTGAGTGGTCCCTTTAGATGAAACAAACACTCAACAGCCTCTGAGTAACATGTCAAAAACATATGGTTAGGATTAGGTTCTGGGTTAAGGTTTGGGCTACGTGTTTACATTTATGGCATTTGGCTGACGCTCTTATCCAGAGCGACTTACAAGTTGATCATTTTACACAAGTAGGCGAAGGTGGTGTTAGGAGTCTTGCCCAAGGACTCTTATTGGTATAGTGTGGGGTGCTTGGCCAGATGGGGGATTGAACCCCAGTCTACAGTGTAGAAGGCAGAGGTGTTAACCACTACATTAACCAACCAACCACCAGGTGTTGGTTAAGGTGTAAGCTTAGGTATGAACAGAACATCTACAAGATATTGACTTCAGTGTATTCAGTTGCTCCAGTACTGCTACTGCACTGATATGTTGTTGATATGTTACTGATAATCTGTTAAGAATTTATTAATCATCTACTAAGGACCACTCCAAGTAATGTTACCAGATTGGGGTTCTTTTGGACAGCGGCGAGATGTAAATAAGCTCTGTTCTGATTGGCTATGGCTCATTCAAGAAGCAGTCCAAGCTGAATCATTCATCACTTCAACATGAATGGGCAGATAAATAGTTGCTGTGGAGCAAAAAATTTACAGGAGATGAGAAACGACAACACTTGTAAAATTCATTGTAGGTTAACATAACTGGATTATATTCTAGGTCATGGACTGTTTCTATTGGTCCATTCATTGCACAACTTTGACAGAGTATAAATTCCAGCTGGGATTTTCAAGTAACGAAAAAGACCAAAATGGAGATGCAAGGTTTTTTTGAAGGTACGACAAGATGTGTCCTTTATTTTGTGGCACCAGTAAAAAAAACATGAATTCAGTCCCATTTTTGGAGTTGATTTTGCAGTGTAGCTCTAATATAGGGACTGTATGATATGTTTTGTAGCACATTTATGTTGAGCACTGGGAAGTCACACTAAGTATCTAGCTGTGAAATTGCATTCTAATAGCTAAAACTGAAATATTGCTGTTTGCTTGTAGTCAAATGATTTTATTTTATTTGCAGAATCTATTTGGCAAATGGGCTATGATTGCAACTCATCACAAGCACCTCAAGTGAGCATTCAAACATCTACACGGTTTGACATAAAGGTTCTGTGCAGGTACATTTCTTGATTATCAGGGTACCAGCAATGCAAATGTGCCCTCAGATGTACAACAGTGGTTTTCAGGTCCAATTGTGTACCCTACATAGGTTTGACCGGGTGAAAAGTACATTTTTGTAACTTTTAATAGTCTAATGTTTTAAACAGAGCAGTAAAGTAAAGTGTGTGGAGTCAGTACAACTTAGAAAACATAATTTCAGTGGATTATGGTACAGTTATGTTCCCTGACTAAATGTACTGAGATGTACCCTTGAAGGTATAACCCCAGTGACAAGAGGGATACTGCCCCAGTGATAGTATAGTACCTTTATTTCTGAGAGTGTATGGACATTTTGCCTTGTTTATTTGACATATGCCATTATGCCACTGCCAAGTCAGGTAAAGGCAAAAGTGATGAAAAATTACAATAAAGCTTCAATGACTAAATATACATTTTCATTATTTTAAATGTCCACTATTTTCCTTTATTACACCTTGAATTCTTATCAAAAGACCTGCAAGAAATCTGCAGGGATATCTTTTCACACTGTCAAAGTTCAGTCTTTGAAGTTGGTTGTATTTCCTGCTTTAAAAGATCCAAGTCATCGCAACTGAACCAATTCCAATTTACTAATTTCTAAAAACGTTATATGTCACATATGCAGTTTTGCTCTTCTACACTCTTTGAAATAAAGGCACATTATTTTGTTCATTAAGGTACAAACAATATAAATGTTCCATCAAAGGTACAACAGTGGTTTGGTTTTTAAGGTCCAATTGTGAACCTTAAATAAGTTTTTCCAGGTGAAAAGTCTTTTTATAACCTAATATTTTAAATCTGAACAATAAAATAAGAAGTCTGGAGATGAGATGGGGTGTGTGGAGTCAGTACAACTTAGAAAATATAATTTCAACGGTTTCTGATACAGTTATGTTCTCTGACTAAAGGAACTGAGACGTACCCCTGAGGGTACCACCCCAGTGACGAGAGGGGTACTGTCCCAGTGACAGTTTACTACCTTTCTTTGTGAGAGTGTAGTACACATTTACTTTGTTTCAGTTTATTCCTCTTTTCCAGTAATGCATTTCTACTTATTATATACTTTTTGCCTAGAAATGAAATAAACTAAAGGGTGGTCTCTGACTAGCTCTGCTGTGCGTGGGTGAAAAACTAACTATTCTCAAAAGAAAAGAGACATGAAAGGGTTTAGGGGTTAACCCAGGTGGTAGTTTTTCCACTTCTCCTTTGAGCCGTCTAGCTTGGAGGGGAAAAAATATCTCAGTTTTTCTCCCTTCTCAGCTCACACAATGATAAATTGACCCACTGTGACATGCACATCTCACCTTTCAAACATGGGAGCTGTGTTTCTACTTTAAGCACTGCTTGGTTTGTTTCTGAACGAGCTGGAGAACACGGGCTTACAGCTCAATCTGGATCCTCGACGCTACAGGTCTACGGTTTATGACCGCAGTTCTGGGGCCAAATTTATTACGCTCCCGCTTAATGAGCGTAAATCACTCACTAACAGCAGCTGTCGTTATTGGGCAGGGTTTAAAATGTAGATGTGAATTTGTCATCCTTGAGGCGAGGGGCGGCAAATATGAGCCTTATTGATTTTTAATTTGACCGGAGCCCAACCAATAAAGTGATCCAGTAACCTTTAGCGATTATTGTTCAATCAGAGAACTTAATGGCATAAAGCATGGGCCCCAAATGAGCTTGCATCAGAACACACACACACACATATACACATATACACACACACACACACACACATATACACATACACACACACACACACACACACAGTAATGACATTCACTGAAGCATCTGTGGTGATAAAAGCAAACAACATGCAATTAGCTCCCTGCAGCCCGGGACTCGGAGGCTCCCCGCCATTCACAGGCTTGCTGATGAAAAGACAGGCAGGGCATTCAGATGGGCTTATTACTGAACAGATTGCCTTGCTTTCATCTTTATGTATTTTGGGCATATGTATATTGGCACAGTGGATGATTGGTGTTATGTAGCCTTATTATTCCACTCTCCGGCTTCCTCCCTTGTGCATTTGGAGGAGCAATTCCTCGACGCCTTCCGACTTCGCCAATAATAGCATGTCAATGAACGTGTCATCAGCCCAGCCCTGCCTTTCCTCGTTGTGGTTCAGTATGTCACGACCTGTGTTCTATCACTTTTCCAGGCCCGAAAAATGATATGTCACTCCGTCCACGTCAAACGGAATCATTCTCGGGGAGCCTTGATGCCTCATCTCTTTTGTAATATGCAAAAAGAGTTCTTGTGTAATGTCTAAAGCTGCTGAGGCGGTTAATATCTCCACTAAACCTGCGCGTCCTAGAAAGCCGAGTGGAGTTATTCAATATTGAGCTTGTTTAATAATTCATCATGTCTGTTCCTCTGAAAATAAAAAAGAAAAGAGCAAAGAGATAGAAAACACGGTCCTTCGTCTGGTAGCTCTAATGCAGGGAAGTGACTCCTCCATCCAGCCTTTCCTGACTTGTAGCTCAGAGCTGGCATGCCAGGCTCAGCTTCAAGGCTTTGGCGACAAGAATTGAAGGCCAAGATATAAAAAGACACGTTGTGTATCAAATGTTTGGGGGCATCTTGACTCTTTTTTTTGATGTTTTATTCCCACTATTGCTTCTCATGTAAGCAAGAAAAATAAATGATTAATATGTATATATATTTAACTTAAACAAAATTAGCTGTTTGCTGATATTTTGGGTACATCAAAAACTCATCAAACTTCACTTTCTTTTCTAAACTGAACTATTTTTGAAAGCAATTTTTGTGATTTAAACAACTCATTTTCAAACTAATAGTTTTAAACAACTAGTTTTGAATTGTTTTCACTGAATGGTGTGCTCATATTTGCTCACTAGCAGCTCAACACAGAGTGAAAAACATACTTTTACTGTAAAAGTACTGTGAAATTTAATGATCAATGCATGTTTTTTTTTATAGAAAGCTTAGATGCCTTTTCATAGCATTATTAGGGTAAAATACTGTAATTCACAATGTCGAATTACAGTGAAAGGCTGTATTTCTTGGGAATTAAGGATCAGGGTGAGGGTTGGGTTTAGGTTTGGGATTGAGGTTAAGGATAGGGTTAGGATTTGGACCAGGGTTAGGGCTAGAACCAGGATGAGGGATGGGTTTAGGTTTGGGGTTGAGGTTAAGGTTAGGGTTAGGATGACAGCAGGTTTAGAGTGCTCACCTTTGTAGATATTTTAGTTGAATGTAACTTGAAAATAAATAAGTACCTACAAAGCATCTAAAGTGGACGATCCCAATAAAGTTTCAAGTCGCTTTCCATTCTATCGGTGGAATGGCCATTGCTGAAAGAGGCTTGGTCATTTAGATGTAAACAAAATCATTCAGAGTGTTTTAATGGGAAATGGTACATTGCAGAAATGGTGCACAGTCTAAGCTTTCAGAGTCATTAAACATTTTGGACGTCTGGTTCCTATCAGCACCACTGAAGTCCCCTTTCAAAGTCTGCTTTGAAAAAAGCCAGATCCCAAACTTCTGGTGGACAGTGTAGGTCAGGATAAAGAGAGTCTAGTGAGACAAGATGGTGATTATATAAGTAAAAAAGAGAGAAAAAGAAACACAACAATTGCGAGACCTTCTTCGATTTCGCCAATAAGCTGAACTTCAGCGTTAGCGTGAGATTGCCGGCTGACTCTGAAGTGTCAGCACGTCCCCCGGTCGTTAATGCAGCCTCCTGGACTTCTGAATGTGGCCTGAGGTGATTTTTCCTGGAGGGAAAGAAAGGGGGATTATGTAAGCTTTGAGGGGATTGGAGCACGTGTAGGGCGCTTCCCCTGCTCTGTTTCATCTCTTCATTCACCCAAGTCTTTGTCGGGGTAAAGGAGAAGGCAAAAGCGCTGACTGGCGCTCGTGCTTTGAAGTGCCGGCCTAATGCTTGACCTCTTTCACTCCCTCCCTCCTTCTCTCACTACTATCTCGCTCTCCCTGTCAATTTTTCTCTGTCCTCTCTTTCTTTCTGACCCCCTAATCACTCTCCAGCTCCTTTTTTCCTCTCTTTTGCCTTGACTTCTTACTGTCGTTCCCATCAGATCGGCAAACAGGGCTCAATCAGGCCACAGCTGACAGCAATGTGAAGCTCCCAAATTACATGTGAGCCAGCCACTAGCTTATTTTCCCATGCCAGTCTAGCAAGCAGCGTGGATTGGCCAGCCGGATGACCAGTCTATAGGTCAGACTATGCCACCAGCACAGACGCACCAAAATAAACACTCTTTCTCCAGCCACGATACCAATCAAACAACAATAAGAATACTTCAGTGAGTGTTCAGTGAATGAGTGAGTGGCGAGTCCACCCTTATACAGCATAACAAAGGTTCCTACATGGTTCTTGGCTTGGATGTATGGATTTTTACAGTAGGTGGAGGTTCTTTAAACATTACAAAGGTTCTGCGCCCTCACACTTTTACATTTTACAAAAATGGTTCTCCCCAAATGATTCATTATTTCCACCTTATACACTGTTAGGAACAAACATACTATGCAGGTACATGATTCATTCATCAAGATACAAACAATGTAAGTGTACCCTCCAATGGTCCAATGGTGTACCTTACATGAGTTTTTCCTAGTTGGAGAAGTAGAACGTGTTCTGATTTAAAACGTTTTAAATCAGAACAATGAAAAGCCTGGAGACGAGACGGGGTGTGGAGTCAATACAGTTTAGAAAATATCTTTTCAATGGATTCTGGTACAGTTATGTTCCCTGACTAAATGTACTGAGATGTACCTCTGAGGGTCCCACCCCAGTAACAAGAGGGTCGTACCTCTTTTTTTTTTCTGAGAGTGTGTATTTATATTTATAAGGGTGTTGTGAAGGTAGAGGGTACAAATGGGGTCTTTTTGGGCTGCATGTTCTGTACAAACAAGTGGACGATACGCCAGCAGGTAAAATTAGGAGAGGAGCTGGTGTTGGTCGAAGACGGAAAGACAGAAAATAATAAAATTCACAGCAAAATCTGAGCGAACAAATCCCCAAATCCCTTGTTTTACTCACACTTCTAATCATAGGAGAGTTTGCTATGAAGAAGCATGAAAGATGCAGCGTACACAGCATCCTGCACAGCTAAATTATTAACAGGATATTTTGCCCTTGCAGCAACGCTGGCGAACCTGCAGTATTTACATAGCTGACTGAGCTTTCACGCGCTAAACGCTATCACACGTAGTTTCGCATCTAGTTCCAGTGCCAACAAAACTATATTCCGATCTAATGGATGTTCAAAGCTTGTGCCTTTAAGGAGAGTTTGATCTATAAATAACTTTGTACTCTATAAGATGGAGACTACTCTTGGAATGCATCAAAAAAAAAAAAAAGGAGATGCTAATCGGCTAATCTCAGAGCCGCTGAAGCGTTTGAGGAAAGAAAAGGGAGCTAGCTGACGGTTCCTAGCCGAGGCTGACAAGTCTCAACCTGAAACACAAAATTTAATTGGAAAAGCGCAACCCGCACAATGCTATCAGATAATTAAATCAAGAAACAATTGCGCTTTACATCTTCTTAAAAACGTCAGGCTGAAATCTGAAAAACCGGCCACATCTGAAATCCGAAACCGCCACTCCGGAGGACGCAACGTGGCCATAAAGGAAAGGAGCGCTTTCATTTTGCGGTGATAGCTCATCATCAGAGGATTAGAGAACTCAACTCCGAGACGTGCGAGAGTGCCAATTATTCCTCGTTCCAAGAGCTCTCCGCCATTTCAAACATTCAGTCACAAAGCCACTGAGTCTGCACTTTGCCTCTGAATAGGTATAAAGTTTCACTTTTTTCTCCACCAAATTGAAATCTTGTTCCCTTGATATAATAGATACGGCATCTGGAAACTTAATAAGTCGTTTCTCGAACTCATCAACCGTTCATCGGCCGGAAACAGATTCCTCGATCCGGGAGGGTGCCGGACGTCTCCGAGGCTCTGCGGATAATGCATTTTCTGTCAAATCGGAGACATTTGAGTGACACCTGGAGACAGCTATTAGACCTCATTTCACTGTCGTGCTTCGCCGCTTTAATATTGTGCATAGCTGGAAGACATGCGGGGCTAAAATAGATTTGTTTATGTGAGTGTTTGCTCCCCACAGCTGCCTGGGATATGAAGCCCCCTCGCTGCACTCTATCAGAACTGGAGATGCAAGGGCAAGGTGGCATTTGATAATGGACATAACGTGGAATATCCAATTTCAGTATCATCATACCACTTTTGCATGCTGTTGACCTTTAGAGTGTTGGATGAGGAAATTTCCATCCATACTCAGCATTCCATATTCCTAAACTGTGACTTGATGAGATTTCTATTTTATCACGGGAAGGGGTTTTAAATTCTCATTCTCAATAAGTGCCATTTAATGTCTTGTGATCTGCTTTTCCATTACTTTCTATCTTTGTTTCGCTTACCGAGAACACAAGTCTTGACACATGATGCATTTTCAGGTATGTCTGGCATTGGGCCTCTGAGGTGAACCCAGTGTGTGGAGAAAGAAAAGACAGAAAGAAAACACATGAGCTCGAGCTTCTGGTGTTACGGTTTCCTCTTCACGGATTTTGATTTGCTATCTTTTCTCATCTTTCAGATCCTGATAGCTATCTCCTTCGGCATTCATTCTTTTCTTCCCCTGTCAGCGCTCCTGAGGGAGCGAGGTGAAGGCTGTCAAAGGGCTCGTCCGGCTTTTGTCTCTGCTACCCATGATGCATTGCAATCATCAGAGAGATTCAGATGGTTTTTCCAGTGCATGGTTTATTATTTTACTTTTTTTGGGTTTGGGTAAAAAAACAAATGTAAGACCCCGTGTCACCACATATCTCACGTCAAGATCAGATGGGACTGTTGCACAACAACGCCAAGTCAAACATCCACTGCTTAACACCTTAGTGAATGTCATCACTGTAGGAGTGTCAGCGTCAGCTGCCATTTCTGGAATTTGAGACGTTGGAATTACAGTGATGAATGGAGATACGGTTCAGTCCAGAACAAACCCGGCAAGTGAAAACTGCAGAGGTTATACAAAACAAAAAGATTAAGAGCATATACAATCCACCCTCAGACAGAAAAAGCCATCAGTGTTTAAAGTATGCTGGACCCAACAGTTACAAAACAGACTTTGGCATGTTGTCAGCACCAGCGGTGGAACACTCTGGATGTAAAAGGCCAGTTCGTTTTTTCTTCTTTCGCAAGGAAGAACCTACAGAGTTGCTTTTCCCAAAGGTGCTGCTGCTACTTATAATAACGAAGGCAAAACGTTTCCAAATCTCAAGTAGGAAAAAGTCCACTTGAACTTCCCTCAAACTCACTCACTCACTTACTCACTCGTGTATAGCAGGCTGAAGATTCCCCACAAGGGGGTGCTATTAGCACTTAAACAAATTTGGTACTTTGCATGAATGACACCGCATGTCCTTGTTAAGCAGACTTTTGACTTTCTTATTGCTATTTGTGTATTATATACACCGAACGGACACCTGAAAAGGTTACGTTGTTCATTTTTGGTGGGATTACAGGTGAATTATTATAGCTTACTTCAACTTCAGATAACTTTCTCATTCTAAACGTTCAGTATACTGCACATCTTTTCCCACGTATTCAAGCTCTACAGAAACAGGTATGTCTCCGCATGCATTTTCAAGCTTTTCTACAGAACTCAGTTGTTATATTGGTTGATCATCTAGTGGAATGTTTTCTTTTTTATCTTGTTATAATCACAAACACATATGGCAGCTGGCGAGATAGACGCTCACCGCCGGGATTGAATTTCTTGCATGATCCTGTATTTGTTTCAGAACTGTTTTCATATGTAAGTCCTTCTAGAAAGTCCCTCTTTTGAGTGCTAAAAAGGAAATATTAGATATTATTTCTACACACACAAATGTGGAGGTAAAGGTTAACATCCAGTAGGCTAGACTTTTAGACTTAGTGTAGCAAAACAGGCTTTGAAAAGACTTACAAAACACAGTCCTTCAAGATGTTTGTTTATTTTGCTAAAAGTAGAATCAAATGTTTATTAAAGAGCAAGAATTGATGATTTATGAATTTGGGGTTAACATATATTTTAGTGGTCCCAATGGATTTCACTGTCTACTGCACTGGACATTGGAATGTCCAGGGTGTGGTCTGGAATTACTGTGCTTAAACTCAAGTAAATGCACAATTCATATTAATTTTTTCTATAAATGTAAGCTATTTTAAAAACACTTAAATCTGATGTACGCCTGATACAAAACAACCTTATTTCACAGTAATGTATTGTAAGTACACCCACAGTTACATAACCATCACAAATATAATTCCTTAAATGGCCAGGGCCCACCAGAAGGCCCAAAGTTTTATTATTAAGAATAGCTCAGCCAATTTGCATTGGAGTCACGGTAGTCACTGAACCATAAGCCTTTGTATGTGGCAAGCCTGGGATTTTAAGGGGTTAACATGAAAACGCTGCAAATTAATTACACAGTACATTTTATTTTACTGCGCTCTTTTACACGGAAAAGTAATTAGGCCGTTCACATGTATCATTTGAATGCAGCATATAATAGAGCACTCATCAAACAACTACTTAATTCCAGCTTTTCAAGCCTTTTGTATGCACATATGCCTTTCCTTCATTCTTATCCATGTTAGATTGCCTGGATGCCAGATCAATCTCTTTTCCCACATCAGTTTTTGAGATCCACTTTGAATGCTTTATTTATCCTCTTTTGCTAATAATATGACTACTCACAGTTTTATTGAACACTTCACACCATGCACAAAAGTAGTTTTTCTCTGATTACACAACCTACTGTAGTAAAGCGGATCCGACTAGCCTGCTGCAATGTGGTGGTAAAACACACTGGAGCATTTGGTAAGATTGGAATGACCTTTATTACACCATCAAACTGCTGTCTCACAAATTATATATGTACAAATTCATTCATACATCACGAGAGCACTGCCAGCGTGCACACAACTTGCCAGTAAGGTGTCTAGCAAGGTAATACATTTAGCTTCTATGGGATTTCTCTGCTACAACAAAAGAAAAAAAAAACTCCAAATATCCCAGCAAGCCTCTATCCATAGCCTCCATAAGCACCGACGCACGATCCAGCATAGAGATCACAACGGTCACATGGGATAATCACAGCGCTCTGCGGTTTTATTGGAGACAGCTGGTGCCCATGCATCTTTTTCTCACGTGTGAATGATTTGACAGATGCGTAGGAATTAACGGATGAGCACAAATTTATTCAATTCATACAGCCCCCCCCAACATTCACATGTGAGTGTTCTACTCCTCACCAGCCCCCTTAATCAAAACAATATGAGCGTAACAAACTGTTACCCAAATATGAATAATAAAGAGTATGTTATGCTGCTGGATAATATGATAATTCGCGCTTGGCGGAAAGCCGCCTGCCGTTGGACTCGGGCCACCATCTTGGAGATGGAGTGCAGGTCTGGGGCTGATAAGGCTTGCAGGAACAGCGGAGGGAATGCAAAATGTTTTGGAGGCCACTCATCCGGAAAAGTCTGGGTGGAGCTCAACGGACCAAGCACATCTCCAAGCTCTTCCTCTTTTTCTCCAGCCCACGGCAGGGTGCCACACGATATGCCGTCTGTCATGCCAAGGCAGAATCTTTACAGGGTCTTGTTTTTAGGAAAGGGTCTGGCATATAAGCACTAATACATTTACAAAACTTTGAATTAACCCCTGGAAATTAAGAAGCATTGACAGTGCAAGCCCCTGCGATGGACTGGCGCCCTGTCCAGGGTGTATCCTGCCTTCCGCCCGAAGACTGCTGGGATAGGCTCCAGCACCCCCCCGCGACCCTGACGGAGAAGCGGCTTAGAAGATGGATGGATGGATGGATGACAGTGCAAGCACATTTAGGTATCACTGCCAATTTTGCCCACAGCATTTGGCTTTACATCCATTTACATTAATGTTACAGGGAGTGTTGTTACTGCAGACAGTCTACTGTTATTGAGGTGTTAGATGTGGAGGAAACATCCACACATTCCACGTATAGAAAGCTGACCATTTGGAATTCATCATGGTTGTGTTGTTACACACAGCTGCCTATTTAGAAGCAGCTTAGCCTCCCATTCACATTGAAGTGATGAGGAGTGTTGTTACTGCCAACAGTCTGGAGCAGAGCTTTTGGAGTGGAAGATGTGGGAACAGTGATTAAAAATTGTGCTTTTGCTGCCTGTTGCAAAATATTGCAGTCTTTCAGAGAATCCAGACAAACAAAAAACATTGACGGAATTAGATTTTTTCTGATGTATAATTCCTCTGTATAATTTAATTGGAGTTTTCTATTTTTGCCTTTCAACGTAACTTAAATAACATAAATAATCCATATTTCCAAGAAGACACAGCATGCTGGGTAGTTTACCTTTCATCCCACTGCAGAGTGTTCAGATGTGCACCTTCTTCATGGTAGAGAGATAGAGTGGCTACTTTTTCCCTAAGGTGATGAATTTGAATATGGTGGTAATTACATGATCGTGCCAAGTGTAGTATCAGATGGTAACTATGTGATAGTGCCAAGTATAGTAATAAATATTTGGCTATGGTACTGAACATTAGCTGAAGTTAACTTAATTAAAGTAGCTTATAAATTGCAATCATATTTAGATTCATTTCCTGGGACTTTTAACAGCAGTGTTAACTACCTTAATCATTGTCAGTGTGTGCCACAGTTCCCAGTTTGCACCTAAACTGGACAAGAAAGGAGTTCCCGTGTATGAAAGCCAGCTATCTAAGATAGCTTCATTACCTTAGCAGTCACTATCTGGGCTGTAGGTGACCTTCTAAAGTTTTGCTCTGTTATCAGATATCACATATTTGTATATTTGTAGCTTGGAAAAATTCACTAATTATTAACATATTATCATTGATTTTTTCATTGATGCTACTTAACATGTGGGTTGGGATCAGGCAACTGACATGTGGGCTGTGTTCTGGTGGAGTACACAGAAGATTTATTTTACTCCTTTAATTTCGGAAACAAATGTTTTTACGGATGCAACTATAAGACTGCCCTGCGACCTGTCCAGGGTGTATCCTGCCTTCCGCCCAATGACTACTGGGATAGGCTCCAGCATCCCCCCCCCCCCCCCATCACCCCGGCGACTTGGTGGCTTGGAAAATGAATGAATGAATGAATTAACTGTAAAACTGTGAAATGTTCCGTATTTGAAGTGTAGGAATTATCCTGTATATGCACAGAATATGTACTGTAATTTAACAAGATTTAAAAAGTTTTATTTATTTATTTTTTTTTAATGTTTTGTCAGTACATTTTCCATTTTTTAAACAGTAAGTTATAAAGAAAAAGTGGGGAACGGTCAAGAAAAACAAAACATGTTCAGTAGATAAACCAACACAAATGTGACAAATTGACTTCACAGAGAGAAAAATGTGGAATATGGGCCCTTTAACAGAGCTGAGCAGGTGGGGGAAAGACTACGCAAACAGGACTTCTCCCCACCAAAGTGCCCAGCAGGTAGAAATTACTATGGTAACTGCTCCCATCCAGCTCTCTGCCTCCATCTCCCGACCCTAGGGTTCCTATCCCACAATCCGGATCTGACTGAGCTCCCAGCTAAAGGTCCCAGTCTGGGATGTTTATTCTCATTCTTTCCAGCTTATTTGTCATGTCAGGCTACAAGACGTGGCGCTGAATGAAACCTGTCATTTGTGCCAGCCATGATATTCTTGCTGCAGTCAAGCATAGCTTTCCTATGCTGAAACAGTTCTCCACTTCTTCCACGTTTTGCTGGAAAATTCCACTCATACTACTCCCAAAAACTAGCATCAGCATTCCAGCTCTCCCCTCCGGCTGCCTAGGACAACATTTCATCTCTGTATTGTGATCTGAGTGATGTCAAGATGGGACGTGCCATCGTTGAGCGGTCCAAGCGGACTCGGATGCGCATGTTCGCAGTCTGAGATTCAGATGCTTGTCAGCAGAGCCTGATTGTTATTTCAGGCACAGGTCGGCCTGAGAGCTTTTTCACACACGCAACCGCACATGCATGTCCACCCAGAAGTCTCTTTTCACAGTGTTGAGACATGGGAAGCAGATTCAGAGGCCTGCCTTCATTTTCCCCTCCTTCTCCTGTGAGGAGTTTGTTTCCAAGAGGCCAGCCCAGGTGCTCGGACTCAGGGGGACGATATGGCAGTATCCAGCATTGTCTGTTTGTTCCAGCTAATGCCGAAAAATAACATCACAGAGCTTAGCACCTAAGTAGCAAATGAACTCGCGGCTCTGGTAGCCAGGGAGTTCACATTTTTCACAAATTAACATTTTCGCCAATCTACACTATGTAACATTGATTGTTATGGATTCGGAGATCAATAATTCATTTGGTCGATTAGTTTATTTTAAGCCTGACTGAATTCTCTAAAGAAGGCTAATATTGCCTGGGAGAGGACAGACACCTTCCCTCAGGTCATTAATGCTCTCATTAGTCCACTGTAGGACAGAATCATTAACCTTTGCCTAGTCAGCTCCCCTGCTCCCCACCCTGATCATCGCCATCCCGCGGAAGCTCGGCAGCAATCACCTTCTCCACACGGCTATCACCTCATCCATATGACTGGTTGTGGACTAACATAAATCAGTTACCCATCATCTCTATGGAGGGAAGATGTATTGCATGCTAGCAATAGTGCTAGCTAACATGAGCTGCAGTGGTTTGCTACCTACCTATTAAGGTTCTGGCTACACTTTGTGAAAAAAGTTGTTTGGTTCTGGATGTATTACTTGTTTTCTTAGTCACCTTTTGTCAGGAGTTAGCCCAGTGAACAGTCAACTATTAGCAAATTAGATGGTTGTTTTTTAGTGGCTCACTCATGATTGGCTGTGTACCAGTCATTTCATACTAAAGTTGACACCAGTAGATGAAAAATCGATATCAAGCATTTTACCATGATATAGAACAGGCCTACCTATTCACTTACCACAAGCTGTGGGGTGTTTATCTTTAGATTTATGTCATTCTCGTTTCTATATATATGCAAATTGAGTAGTACAAAATCCACTGGAGATCAGATTGGATCCTAAGTAACACCATGGGGAGAGATACACTTTTGACAGAATTAACTACAAACTCGCCCAAGCTCTGGGAGGAGATGGCGTAGTCCACACAACTGAAGGATTGCGGGGAAGGTAAATACAATATCTCTGCCAAAGCTTCATGCTGAGTTCATTTAAGACTTCTTTAGAATTCATGGACAACACCAGTAGTTTCAAGAACCTGTCACAAAGCAGCGATGCACTTTTAAACCAACACCATCAGTTTAACAACTCAACTGGTTGATCGTCAAAATGCATCGCCTCAGATTTTCCCCTTTCTCTCTCTCTGGAAACAAAATAGGGGTGTTAAAGTAAACAGCATGCGTCCACCGTTCAGCGGAATCTCCGGGACTCACAGTAGATTGATTCTGACAGATTCTTTACCTGCCATCTCCTTATGATGGAAACCAATGAATAAAAATCAACATCCATTTGTTGGTCAGCGCAAAAGCTGTGAAGGCGAAAGAGAGTTTCTTTTAATCCATGTAATAGGTTATTGACTCTATACCCTCAGGACCTGGACTCAAGCACATAGGTAATCGGGTTTTACTTAGGTTACAGTTTAGCCTGCGGGATTATCAAAATTCTCCCCTTTATTTCCATTCTCTGCTCTTCTGCGTATCTTTCCCCCTGGGGGAATGTAGAGTGCCAGCTTAATTTGTGCCCTTTCACACTTGAGCTAGGTTTATAGGCAGAAGGAAGCGCACCTGTTTATGAGCTTGTGTGATAATATTTTTTCACCTTATGGTTATTTTATGCTTTTAAATGCCTCATGAATGGAAAGAAGGAGATTACATGAATTTTATCAGGGTTTAGGTTTGACCTTTATGTGCTTTGCCCACAAATGAGTACGGACTTTCTGCCAAATTCTATTCAACCTAATGGGAAATTGTAGTGAACTACACTGTTGAAAGGACATGCTGTTTGGAAAGACTGTATGTAGTTTGATTGTCGTGCAATCAGTGTCATCCTTGCAGCCAATTTGTCATTGTTGTTTCCGCCATGTGTAGTTTCAATGAACGCAAACAACATAAAGGATTCCCAAGTGTTGCTACTATATAAGAGTTGGCATTGTCATCAGAAGAAGGTCCTCCATAGTGAGTTTTTGCTCTAAGCATGTTGACCCTACGAATTGTATTGCGTTAGTGGCAGTAGGAAAAGATGTAATTGTTGGCTTCACATGCTAGCTTTCATCCTTCCAGTTCAGGTGAAATAATTGGGGGTCTCAGTTGAATAGCTCCCAGTAGATTATCTAAAGATGGATCTGATGAAATTCAGTTGGCAGTTAGGGTTAGTCTTAGGATTAGTACTAGGTTGATGACCAGGGTATGGGTTAGGTTTAGTTTTTGGCCTGAAGTTAAGGTTAGAGTTCGGTTTCAGGTTAAGTCAATATTACGGGTTGAAGTAAAGTAAGATACACTTAGTAGATAATTAGTAGATCTAAGTTAAATGCAAGCATCTACATATCGTTTATATTGGACCATCCAAAAAAGTGTTACCAAAAAAATTTCTACCATGTAGTCAATATAGATCAACTTGACCAAATAGCATTTTGACCTTCTCAGGTTGACATCATACATAAAAGAATAAATATCTCAGGAATGCTGCACTCTAGAAACTATCGTTTTACCTGGAAGGGTAGCATTGTTCCCTCATTAAGTCAAGAATACACCTCCTGATTGGTGGACAAGTCAGGAACACAGTCTCTGATTGGTCAACAAGTCAGGAACACAGCCTCAGATTAGTCAACAAGTCAGGGACAAAGCCTCTAATTGGTTGACAAGGCAGGAACACAGACTTTGATAGGTCAACATGTCAGGAATACAGCCTCTGTTTGGTCAACAGGTCAGGAACACAGCCTCTGATTGGCCAACAAGCCAGGTATACAGGCTCTGTTTGGTCGACAAGTCAGGAACACAGACTTGGATTGGCCTACATGTCAGGAACACAGCTTCTGTTTGGTTGACAAGTCAAGGACGCAGTCTCTGATTTGTTGACAAGTGAAGAACACAGTCTTTGATTGGTCGACAAGTGAGGAACACAGTCTCAGCTTGTTTGACAGACTCAAAACAAGGTGTCAGTGGATGGCTAACAGCCCTGCTAACAACAAAATAACTTTTAAACAGAGAGAAATGGATGAATAACTACTGAAGACATTCAATGTTGGATTTATCTTTTTGGATTTATTTTACAAAGTTTTCAAAAAAGACAGTGCAGTTCAAGGCTGGATTACAAAGCGTCTGAAAAGGATACAATCACACTTGAGCCCTCATTGAAATGGCACAATTCTACCATTACAGGAAAAAATAAAACATCTCTCTAGCATGCAGCATTCCTGAGATTTATACTTTTATGTATGATCTTTGATGTTGTACACAATATTGTCAAGCTGATAAGATGAAATGACACTCAACATTATGTAGTGACTCTAAACAAACACTGTAATGGTGTGATGTTGATCATTTTCAACATCATGTTGTGTCAAGTTTTCATTATCTTGAGAGCTTTTTGCCAGTGTTCTGTAAATCTTGCCAAACCTAGCAACAATTGATATGAATGAACCAGTTTCTGGGCCAAGAATGAAAAGATAAATTCAACACAGTGAAACTTGACAGGCTTGAACACTTAGAACACTTATATTTCTTATAAATTCTTGACCATTGGATTTGGTTTCTGTTCAACATATTGATTTCTTTTCCAATCGTTTTCCAATGAAACAGTCAGTGGTGAGCATCTCAACACCTTTTAGAGCTAAGATCATAGCAAAATGGTTGAAATGGTGAAATCTGACTACTTCTTAATGGTGAAGATCACAATTGGTTTTGAGCTGCCAGAAAGTTCACCCTTAGTTTTCTTTGACATGTTGTTAAACCTCTTCCCCCCTCCCAATCTGAACTGATTTAACCTGCACCTTACCTGCACTGTACTGCTGCTGTTAGAACAATACTGTTTACATCTATTACTGCACAGAGTAATATTGTTTACTGTTTACATCTGTTTTCATCTGTCACTTGATGCACTTTATGAACAGCTGCTCCACTTACTTGTACATACACACGTGTAACTTTAATTTTATTTCAACTTTGCACATACTGTACACTTTTTTGCTTTTACCTTTTACTACTGTTTTTTAGAGTTATTCTTATATTTTCTTTTTTTTATTCTCTTAAGAGTATATATGGTGAATGGAGGAACAGCATTTCATTGTACAGTGCAACTGCCTGTTCTGCTGTGCACATGACAATAAAACTCTTGAAAACCTTGTCTCAGGTGTTTCCTTTTAGAGCTATTTGTTGGGGATAAAGCAGGCCTGATGGAGTGATGACATGGTTCTTTTAGTGCCCCTCATCCTCACAGGCCATGGCATAACTCTGAGAGCTGGAATCAGAGCCGAAGAGCTTTATCCGCGAGATAAAAATACCCTTTTGGGAGACGTTTCTGTGGGATGTGGTTTACCCCGTCATTTGCCAGTGTGAAAAAGAAGCTCATGATTATGTTGATTGCCACAGTCAAAATCCCATGTCAAAGTTTGCTTTAATTACGCTAAACAGGTGTTGCGGAGCAAGTGACAGATAACGGAATCATCAAGCACATTTGCAAAACAATGAACATAAAGCAACAGATTTGGCTGTCGTTTTGAGCGACTTTGCATAATTATGCACCTATTGAATACCTCTGCATAATTACACATGTGCTAATGTTGGAAGAGTGCAGCTATGGTTCTGTTCAGAAAACAGCAGAAATGAAAAGGTTCGGCCGGTAATTGCTGTCCATCCTCATTAACCTATTACGCTATGGGGGCCAAGCTGTACGAAACCTAATAAGACTCCAAACATATTTATAGGAGCATATTAGTGCCTGCAAAGAAATGATTCACTGGAGAAACCCATTTACACAATTTACCCCTTTTCACAAATGTAGTCGATTGGCCAAGAGATGTCTGGTGTCTGAAGTTTGCTCCATTAGTTTATCATATCATAGCACCTGTGAAAAACCACAGAAACAAATTGTAGACCAAACATGTTTAGGCTGATCAGCTCCATTAGAAATAAAGGGAAATTTTAAACTTGATTCTTCAGTGAACGATTCATTTAAACCAAAGGCCAAAAAGGTAAAATGTCCCATTATATTTCAGGTGAGGCATAAAGGGGCAGATTCCATTCTACAGTGAGTGTTGATCATCCAGTGTGCAGTATGCTTAAAAAGTGGATGTTGCAATGTTGCTTTAAGGCCTACAAGACGTTCAAATAGGTGGACCTGCTCTTTTACGCTTCTGTCTCTTTGCATATCGTCACATGTATCTCCATTTTTGTGGACATTTCATGATGAGTGGACCAACAGAAATGTGCCAAATTACACTTGGGATGAGTTTTCTTTATATTAACTCACATGGAAAGTTAAAAAAGTTTTTGTCGGGTCTCCCGAGTGGCGCAACCATCTAAGTGTTGGCCATATCGTCAGGAGATTGTGAGCTCGATCCCTGGCGATGCTACAGTCCTCCGAATGCGTTTGGCTGTCCCGTGACCTTGCGTGAATGGCAGCTTGAAAAGATGCTGTGGTGATCCACAGTTCTAAGAGGAAGCCTGTGCCAGCCTTCATCCTCCTAGCACTGATAGCATCGTGTGACTGGGGGAGTCAAAATTGAGTGAAAAAAAGCTTTTATCTTATTTTTCTCCTCTAAAGTTAATATTTTGGAGATACAGTCACATCATGCATTTGTAGGAGTTTCCATCTTAAAGTGCACAATACTTGGTTATTGTCTATGAAAAGTTTGCTGCAAACTAATTTTTCAAGCACATTATTTCTTTTTTGATGAAAAGAAAAAAAAAACATGTAAAAGCCTGCCATGCACGCCACATTATTCTTAACCCCTTTAATGTCCAGGGCCCAACAGTATGCTCAAAATTCCATGACACCTCTATAACCTAAGAATAGCGCAGCCAGTTTGCATTGAAGCCCCTGTTATTACTGTGTAATAAGCCTTAGTATGTGATAAGCCTGGGATTTTAAAGGGGTTCATTCGAATACAAAACAATGCTTTGGAAAAACAATGTCTTTAAATGTTTTTTCCTCACATGTCTAATATTTTAATACTATACACCACAATCAAAATGCTGGTTTTGCTCAAATAATAATCTTACAGTATTCTTTTCCAAACGATGGTTGAAAGCATATATTAACTCATTTGATCTGCAATCCTTAAATGACGAACTAAGCCAGCCCTTACTTCATTATTTAATGACAAATATGAATATAATAAATGAAAGATATGGTCTTATTTTTATTCAACTATTTTGAGAAAACAAGCCAGGTTTTGAACAGTTTAACCCATAAACAAGTGGAAAGAAGTCAGTAGTGCAGGCTGAGTCCGCTTTAGCTTTGCTTTATGGTGAAGACCTTGAGCCTCGCCGGACACACAGTCACAGTCTTCAGCACTTCAGCAGGTAAAACAGACCAAGGATCATTTATAAGGTTCTACTCAGGATAAAGTCTGTCCGTGTCCTCAGACAGACCGCAGCGCTGACATAGTAAAGTGATAAGATGCGAGAACTCGTGTGATTTTACCGGGTGGAGCTTCAGTGATCAGTACAGCTGAAAACAGAGCCCACCACGGCAGACTCACAGGGCCATTTTTCTATTTTGCATTCTATTTATCAGCGATCGCTGCCCACTTGGCGAGTGCTGTGAAAGGGGTCCGAGTTCTAATGAAGTTGTGGTCTAAACAAGAAGTGGGCTGAGATTTCAAAGAACCAGAAACAGAGTTTTCTTTAGAGTTCAGTTACAAAGTGAACACAAGAAGAACTGAAATCATTTGCAGTTGCTTCTCTTCCGGGTTCTCTTTAAAAGAGCTCAGTTTGGTTCTTTTTAAACAAACTATATAGAGCAATGGACAGTGTAGAAAAGAGGTGAAGAAGAGGGTGCAGGCAGGATGGAGTGGGTGGAGACGGGTGTCAGGGCTGATGTGTGACAGAAGGATAGCAGCAAGAGTGAAAGGGAAGGTTTACAAGACAGTAGTGTGTCCTGCTATGATGTACGGTTTGGAGACTGTGGCTCTGTGTAAAAGACAGGAGGCTGAGCTGGAGGTGGCGGAGATGAAGATGCTGAGATTTTCGTTGGGAGTGACAAGGATGGACAAGATTAGAAATGAGCAGATCAGAGGGACAGTGAAGGTGGAGCAGTTTGGAGATAAAGCCAGAGAGGCCAGGTTGAGATGGTTTGGACATGTGTTGAGGAGGAATAGTGGATATATTGGTCAAAGAATGTTGGAGATGGAGCTGCCGGGTAGAAGGAGAAGAGGTAGACCTCAGAGAAGGTTTATGGATGTAGTGAAGGTGGACATGGAGATGGTTGGTGTAAAAGTAGAGGAGGCAGTGGATAGGGCAAAATGGAGGCAGATGATCCACTGTGGCGACCCCTAAAGGGAGCAGCCGAAAGAAGGCTACTAGTTTAACCAAGAAAAAAAATGCATTA